>NC_090444.1:1479522482-1479825512 GCF_031143425.1 Pleurodeles waltl
TATCTAATGTGCCTCTAGGGAGGAAATGGCAGTTTAGATAGTCTTCATGGGGCTTATTTACAAGCCCCTCTATGCTTGCGGAACGTCACTTTTAGTGATGGTTCGGTGGGGCACACTGCAGGGCCATATTTACAAGGCCACATAAAGCTACTCTGTGTGGCATTTCATAGCCTTGTAAATATAGACTGAGGCAACGCAGCACAAGTCACTGCGTTGCCTCACCCTGCAACAAGGAGGCGTGCCATGGGAGTTACGGTGGATGCTCCTGCATAACTTCCATGACTTTTGACACATTTCCAGATTTCATAAAGCTGGGAATGCATCAAAGCCTACACGTCCCCAGGGCAGGTGTAAGGGAGAAGAAATACCTTTATGTCTCCTAAGTTTTACTTTTTCCATGCAGCGCACATAGAAAGAGAAAAATACCTCTTGTGATTATTTTTGTTTTTGTGCATGGAGATATCTCTTCTTGCACAAAAAAAACATCCCTGTAATGCAGGCACCCTTGCACCATAGTGCAAGGGTGACTGCCTTGGCGCATGACACCCTATTGTGTGCCAGCGCACAAGAAAAGGGCAGGAATGTGCCGTATCTAACAGATGTGGTGCATTCCTGCCCTTTTCTTTTGACACAGTGCAGCACAGCAAGAAGGCTTGTGGCATTGCCCGACCCCAACAACTTGTAAGTAGGCCCCTATGTCTCTTTGAACACTCTTGACAATCTGTTCCATTTTTCAAACTTTTTCACTTATTTACATTATTGTCAGGTCCGATGTCCACAGAACCAGTATGTCTGGCCAAGAAAACCATATGTGGATATCAATGAAGGGCATTACCAGGAGTGGTAACTTTGATAAAGCGATAACAGGAAAAGACTTATAATTCTGGAAAACTCATCGATAACTATACCCAACTAGCGGTGTTAACTTTATTCTCCCATTTAAGACGAGACTCCTAATGAGACCATCCAAGGCAGATAGATATACATGCAGCATGCCAACAGCTAAACGAGCAAAAAATATAGCACAGATCTTAACCCTCAGCATCCTTCTGATCCACTGTCTGACACTGTACATTGAGCCCATCCTTCCTTCCTTCCAGCAGTCAGCAGTTAGCTGTGCTTGCTTTATGAAATGGTAAACTTACTGAATCTCAAAGGGATTGTTTTGTAAGTGAGAAATAGCAAATATAAATTGTCAGTTCCATGTAAATCAATCACTATACTCGATACCCTGCTGCTGGTGTTATTTCTGCAGATGAACAAGATATATGTTGGGCTTGCCTGCACTACACTGCCTCTGTAGTGGATCAAATCATCTTTAGATCTAAAGCAATGCTTCCCGCTATGGCGGCTTGATTTGTAAACTATGCTGCCTAGAGCTGCAATCTAACAAGTCTTACGAATAGCATTTTAAACCGTGTACTAGCCTGCCAACTGAGCACATTAATTTAGTCGTACTATTTTCACATATCTGTATGAGCTTCTGATTACACAAAAAAACGCATATCAAAGCAACTTAAGTGAAGCTGAAAAACATAAGCAATTCACTTAAGACGTCTGCAACTCATTTGACAAAGCTATCTGCCCTTCAGAATTCTAGATTAATGTCTTACTTTTTCTGCTGAACGTCTTTTTTGCCTGACACAGTAATATTTTACTATCGCATTTATTCATTGCTTTACTTGTCACATCCCTACGTCATTTCATATTTTTCTATCTGCAGTACTAATTAAATATTGGTGCGTTTTAAATGATGAAACTGCTTCAACACAAAATTAGTTTTTGGTAAATTGTTTTACCACTTCCTATATTTTTGCCCCCAGTATGTTCCAGCTTTCATTTATTTCCTGAATGTATGTATAGCAGTAAGTACATTATCAAATGAAAACTAATAAGGAATATATTGGAGTGAGAATATTTATTATGCTCTGCATTTGCTGTAACTCCTTCACTACTGAGTTTCCTCCTTAGCCCTTTTATGATGTATAGGGCAGTTTACTCGTAAATCGTCATAACTGTTTTTCCACAAAAGGTATCAAAGTTAAAGATGCATATTGTTTCCACATGCTAGGTAGGGACTATAAATGTACCCACGATTGGGGAATTCCCTATCAGAGAGACAAGAAAATAGCCAAAATAAAGAAACATTTAGTGGAGGTTTAGGAAAAATGGAAAAAGTGCTGTACAAGAAAGTGTATTTTTTCCCTACAAATTAACACCAATAAAAGGTTTGCAGTGTTAAAATTACTTTCATCCCAGTGTTAAGAAATAGAAAGAAACAACTTTTTTACACCACAGCCGTAGCATTTTCAAAGGTGTAGCCATTTTCTTTGGCTATCTAGTTGAACTTTGTAGTAGAAACAGGTGTGAAAAAACAAAAAACTATACGTTCCTGAAAGTAGACAAACTTTTGAATTCAACAAGGGATCACTTGTACTGATCACTCAAGGATTTCCTAAAGAAATGTTGCTGCAATTTAAAAGAAAATCGCGAAAATAAGCAGGAACAAAATAGAAATCTGTGGCATTTTCATCAGCAATTGTTTTCCTATTGCCCATTTACAAAAGTAGATAACTGTTACGTCCATCAGATAATTCTGGTTGCAAATATATATGATGATTGTTGGTTGTTCAAAAAATGCAATACTCATAACCGTTTGAGCTGAAATTAATACTGATTACTTTGCATTTCACGTGGTAAACTCTAACAAATGAAAAAATGGGCCGGAAGGAAAACTATGCACATTTTTTTTTAAATGTGCCCATGATGATTAATTTCTGAATAGCTGCTATTTTGTACAGCTCTGAATATGGGATTACCCATACTATTGTAATTTAGAGAACATTTAGCAAAATCCGTTCTTTTTTTACACTTTGGTTTGCACTGAGAACGGACAATGGAGAGAAGTTAAATTCATAGTAAAAAAATGTTCTATAACTACGTGTTCCCACAATTCTACCAATACAAAGCGTATCTCATTAATATGAGGGAAATTTGGAGTATCTTTTGTGAGCTACAAAAGTCCTACGACTTAGCGTTCTCATACATCTCCCAGTAAAAACGGTACACTACTTGTGAGTCTGGCTAAATCACTTGTGATTGGAAATACCCATAAAGAATCATGGAAACATTAAGGGCCTCATTCACAGAGGTAAAGTTGGGCCTACGTTTAGGCCAAAAGTCTAACTTTTCTACGGTATTCAGAAATGTAAGTTATGAGTAGTATCTGAATACCATTATACTTTTGGTCTAAGTTTACCTTTGAGAATCGGGTCCCAAGATTTTCCATTTCAAATTGACCTATTCAGTCTACATGAGTAGCTGATGTATTTAGGTCCATGCTCGGAAACATTTCTGAAAACTAGATGCCCAAGGGCAGTGTGACTTGCATGAACACTATTGCAAATATTTACCTAGATTACATCATAAACTTCAAACGTTTGCTAAAATCATAGATTTTCTGCAGGGGGTGAAGACTATTGCGGCATTTAGGGTGTGGTTGTACTACTAGATGCTGGGACGGGGGATGGTCAGCCAATTGTTTTTTAAATCTTTAATTACGGAGTCTAGTGGGCAATCTGTCCCTAAGTGAGAGCAGATTGGGGGTAAAGTCCCCATTTGCCATCCCCATTTTGTCGCGTGGGCTCTCATTATTCTAAATGAGACTACTGGATTTCTAGGTAGCAGGATCTATAACGGTGTGGGGGACTGAGTCTGACCCACGTGTAAAGAACTCTGTCACCCTAAATCCGGTTTTTGCTCCGGCTAACTAGCAGTGCCTCATTTCTCCTATGTGGAAGGAATGATTTGGCAGCCGAGCGCATGACATCTTTGGAACTTCTCAGGGAAGTCGTGGTTACTCAGATCCAAACCAACTCTCTTATTTCCAATATGATCTCATATACAAATGACAAAGACAGTATAAGTTTTATATAATGTTTTAATAAAACAACTGTATTTTAGATATTAAGGCGTGAGCCGCAATAACCAGAACGATACAACACAGTAGGATTGAAATAGTCACCAGGAGAGTAAAACATAAGAACAAAGCTATCATATTGTCTAACAGTTTCTACTCTCCCTCTGCTTGTTTTATTTAGAGCACAGTATGTTAAGCTTCTAGCTTGCCTATTAGAATCACTGTGGAGACATCAGCCCTCATACCTGAGCAAAGACCTGTGATCTTGGTTCAGCATCTGCAACGAGGCAGTCAGCGTCTAGTTGTGGTTCCCTGGTCGGAATCTCTATTGGGACAAGGAAGGGATTTTATAACTAGCATGTCATCGTGATCACAAAATGTCCCTACGCAGGAATGCCAAGTCTAAACTCCTACCACGTCTATCGGCAATGTACCAGACTGTGGGGGTCATTCAGAACCCGGCGGGCGGCGGGAGCCGCCCGCCTGGCGGGAACCGCCGAATGACCGCACCGCGGTCAAAAGACCGCGGCGGCCATTCTGTGTTTCCCGCTGGGCTGGCGGGCGACCGCCAGAAGGCCGCCCGCCAGCCCAGCGGGAAACCCCTTCCCACGAGGAAGCCGGCGGAGTGGGAAGGGTGCGACGGGTGCAGTGGCACCCGTCGCGAATTTCAGTGTCTGCTAAGCAGACACTGAAATTCAAAGTGGGGCCCGCTTACGGGGGCCCCTGCAGTGCCCATGCCATTGGCATGGGCACTGCAGGGGCCCCCAGGGGCCCCACGACACCCCTCACCGCCATCCTGTTCCTGGCGCCCGGAACCGCCAGGAACAGGATGGCGGTGAGGGGGTCGGAATCCCCCACCTCAGGGCAGCGGAAAACCGGCGGGACACCGCCAGTTTTCCTGTTCTGACCGCGGCCAAACCGCCACGGTCAGAATGCCCTGCGGGGCACCGCCAGCCTGTTGGTGGTGCTCCCGCCTACCCCGGCGGAATGACCCCCTGTATCCTTGACTGAAGCACAGAGTAAATATGTTATGGAGAACTCCAGTGCTGAAGTAGGCAAAACAGTGTGATATGAAATAAAAAACAACACCGTAGAACTGGCTATTTGAAAAATAACAGTACGAAGCCTAATAAAAAGCATGTAGAACAAAGTGCACAGAGGCTCTAAGCTGTCAGCAAATGAATAAAATATATTCAGGGCAAAGTGCACAAAGGCCTAAAGCCTGAAGCTAAAGCGTAATGAATACGTAAAACTAACCACAACAATTTCAGCAGAAAAACTATGGTCCAGATTTAGGAGGGAATAGCGCCTCCTTGCGCCACATTAGCATAATTTGTTTTATACTAATGTGGCCCAACAAGGCCAAAATTGTCATGCCAGATTTACAAAGTGGTGCAATGCATGCATTGCGCCACTTTGTAACCTCTTGTGCCTAATTATGCCTGTACCAGGCATAAAGTATGCAAGGGGGCGATTCCCCATTAGGGGGCGCTGAAAAAATAGCACAACCAATTCTAAAATATTTCTTTGAGCCATTTTTTTGCTGCATTTTTAACGTCTGCTTAGAGCAGGCATTAAAAGGGGGTACACCATTGGTTACAATGGGTCCCTATACACTGTTCAGGATTAGCGCCAACATTTGGGTGCTAACCCTGAACAGTACTCAATAGCATAAAAAATGTTAGTGCTGTTGCCCCATCCCCTTTCTACAGTGTGCTGTATTTTAAATACAGTGCATACACAGTGGTGGTAGGGGGGCTCTAAGGGGTGCAATAAAATTGACGCTGCACCACACCCCTAAGTAAATTGTAAGAGGGGAGCATGTAGCCCTGCCTTGTAATCTAGTGGGCAGATGCCTGATGGTGTGTTGCATTTTTAAATTGGGGTGTCATCGCCTAGCGGGTTAGTAACGCGCCTTACAAATGATTGATTGATTGATTGATTGTCATCTCCAAACCACTGTTTTTTAGGTTTATTTTTGTTTATTTTGTTTCAGGGAAACCTCTTTAAACCCCTGTTTTTTAAACCTTACCTCTTTTTACCTTTACCCTCCACTAAACTCTAAAATCACCATTACTTCCTTTTACCTCTACCTTCCCCTAAACCCGAAAATCACTCTTGCCACCCTTTACCTCTACCCTCCCCTAAATCCTAAAATAAACCCATATTTTCCTTTGCCTCTAAACACCTTTAAATCCTAAAATCACTATCCCTTTACCCTCCTCTAAAAACTAAAGATACCCTTAACCCCTTTCCCTCCACCATCCCATAACCCTAAAATCACCCTTGTCCCCCTTTACCTCTTCTTGTTCCAGGACCCTAAAATCACCCTTGTCTCCATATACCTCTACCCTTCTCAATACCCTAAATCACCCATTCTTCCCTTTAACTCTAACCACCCCTAAAATCATTTCTATCTCCCTTTAACCACTTGTGTGCATTGGATCTAAAGGTTAGCTGCTGTGCCACAGACGTCACTGTTACATCCTGGCTGTGACCTGCAGGGGGAGCACTAGTGCTCCCCGTGGACTACCTTCCTCAGGCACCCAAAGGGGATGCAGTGGAAGAACTTCTGCTGCCATTCCAAACTCCCTCAGCGATCTGATTATGTCAGCGCGCACCTCACACGCTAACATCATCAGATGGTGCCCGCATCGCTGGAAACCATTTGCTTCCACTGCCAGATCGAGAAGGAGGTGAGTTTACCTCCTGGGAGTAGTGGTGGTGGGGAATGTGAGGGCGGTTTCAAAGAGGCACAGGGGACAGGAAAGAGTATTCCTTTCCCCTGGTGTCTCTTTGAAACGTATTGCTGCTGCACGATCACTCATGTCATTGCGATCATGCAGCATTAATACTGGGATTTTTTGGGGGTGTGTGTTTGTGTGCATGGGGAGTGGCCCCTTGGGGAAGGGCCGCTCCTAATTTTGGGGCACATATTTGGGCCATTTCTAATCAGCCATTTTTTTAGGCCAATCTGTCTTTAAGAAGGGAACTTACTAGATGCCTGGGATTTTTTAAAATATTGTCATTTTCAGGGAGCGACCCCTTGAGCAACGGTCGATCCCTGTAGTGAGCATATATTTGAGCCGTTACTTCCCCTCTCTGGGGCAGATCAGCTATTTTTTGGGGCCAATTTGCCCCCAAAACCACTAGATGTCAGGAATTTTAAAAAATATTATCATTTTTCAGTGACGACACCTTGGGTAGTAGTCGCTGCCGGTAGGGGGCATATCCATCTTCAAGGTAGGTAGAACTCACTAGATGCCTGAGAATTTTAAAAATATTGACATTTTCAGGAAGTGACCCCTTGAGGAATGGTTGATCCCTGTAGGAAGCATTTGGGTCATATCTGCCCCCCTTGGGGGCTGATCAGCCATTTCTTTGGACCAATGTGGCCCCAGAGGTGGTAGAAACCACTAGACACCAGGGAATTAAAAAATATTGTCATTTTTCAGTGACGACCCCTTGGGCAATTCTTGCTGCCAGTAGGGGGCATATATTTTGGCCGTTTCTGCCCCCCTTGTGGGCAAATTGGCCATTTTCTTAGGCCCATCTGCCCCCAAATGGGGCAGAAGCCACAGATGCCAGGAAAAAATACTTTTGGGGCATATTTTAGGGGGCGACCCCCTTGGGCAACAGTCATTCCATGTAGGGGGCATATATTTTGGCCATTTCTGCCCCCCTATTTTTATGATGCCCATCTGATCCCAAAGGGGGCAGGAACCACTAGGCACCAGGTATTATGTTTTGGGTGTGTTTTGTTTTTGTTTAGGGGCAGCCCCTTGGGCAAGGGTAGCTCCCCTGAGGGGAGCATTCATTTTGGCCATTTCTGCTCTCTTTAGGGGCAGATCAGTCTATTTATATTACACCTATCTGCCCCAAAGGGAGGCAGAAAAAACCAGGCACCAGGGATAGTTGTGTGTGTCCATGTTTTTTGCTTGGGGAGGTGGCCCCTTAGACAAGGGTCGGTCCCCCATGGGGACACATTACTTTTGGTAATTTTTGCCCCCCTTGGGGCAAATCAGCCTATTGTTATGAGGCCCATCTGGTCCCTCAAGGGGCAGAAAACACGAGGCACCAAGGATTATGGTTTGAGTGTGTTTATTTTTTGGGGGGCGGCCCCTTGTGCAAGGGTCGATCCTCTTAGGAGGCATTCATTTTGGCAGTTTCTGCCCCCTTTTGGGGCAGATCAGCCTATTTATATTAGACTCATCTGTCCCCAAGGGAGACACAAATGACTAGACACCAGGGAAAATGTATAAATGTTTGGTGACAAGGTGTTTGATGACTGGCTACGTATTTGTGATCATAATGTTTAATTTCTCCTTTTTGTTCTAGGTCAAAGCTTTTGATTCCTTTGCTGTGATTCATTGTGGTTTTGGCTGTGGCAGACCTGCAGTTTGCGTAGTTGCATGTGTTTTGGAAAGAAAAACTTTTTTGGGACTATTTACTCCAAATGAGTATCAAAGCCATGCATGAATGTTTTTTTTTTTTTTTATAGTGGTGTTCTAAATGCATGTTTCATTGTGTGTGAAATTGCCCTTAGATTTGTTTCCAGTTATATTTGTGTGTGTCTTATGTATAATTTTATTTAGTTTTTCCTTTTTCGTGGGATGTCATTGGTGCAGCGTAGGTGGTGGTGAGACTAGCTGTCTTAGGTAAGTAAGTGGTATAGTTCTTGAGTATGTAGCTCTTGTGATACAGCCAAACTTTGTTTATTACTTATTGTACACAGTGATGGTTGTTGTTGGCGTATTTGTCAAGTTACTTTTATTAGGAAGGATCAGGCTAGATGCAGGATGATCACTCAGCAGGTTAATGGTATGTTTTTTGAGTTGTCTTTTGACCATGATTATGAAACTGACTTTGCATCTGAGGCAGAATAGGAAGTCCAAGAGTCTGGCAGCGAATTTTCTGCCAGAGAGGAATCTGATGATGAAGCTACTCTCAGTGTGGATGAAGTGCCTGTTTTAGAGGAGGACAGTGATGTGCCAATAGTGCAGCAGCCTGGGGCTGAAAGGCTTCACATTGGAAGACTTGAACTCTGGGTTGCCCCAGACATTGAGCAGCCTGCATTGCCTGCCTTTAATGGTCTGCTAGGGTGTGGAGTGAATCTGTAAAACATTTTGCCTATCAATTTATGTCAGTTGTTTATGGACGATGTATTTTTCAAAGAGATTGTTGAGCAGACTAATTTGTATTCTGAACAGTACTTGAGGGACTACAGTGCCAGACTGATGCCACAGTCTATAACTACCCAGTGGAGACCCACAAATCAGGAAGAGTTGAAGAAGTTCTTGGGTTTGACTTTTTGAAGGGGCTCATAAGGAAGTCGTCACTGTCTTCAGATTGGTCTACTAGCCCCTTGATGGCAACGGCTATATTTTCTACAACCATGAGTCGTAATCGGTATTTACTTATTCTTCGAATGCTGCATTTTGTTGCTAGTGCTTTAGCGTTGCCACGAGATCACCCTGATTGTGACTGTTCTGTTAAGATTCTGCCTTTCCTTGATCACTTTGTAGATTATTATTCAGAGATCTATCTTCAAGCGAAAGAAACAGCTGTGGACAAGTCTTTGGTCCTGTTCAAGAGCTGTTTTGTTTTTAGGCAGTACATTCCAAGCAAGAGGGTATATTATGGAATTAAGATGTCTATGCTGTCTGAGAGTAGTACAGGATATGTCTAATTTCTGGCTGTACACTGGTAGGGAGTCCAGTATTGACCCCGCTGGTTGTCTGCTCACTTAATTAGTGAGAAAATTGTGTCGGAACTTGGTAGACAACTGTTTAACAAAGGTCTCAATTTGTACCTAGATAACTTCTACACTGGTGTGCAATTGTTCAGAGAATTGTTCAAAGTAGACACTGTTGCTTTTAGCACAATCCACTCTAAGCGTAAAGGCTATCCAAGGGAGCTTGTATGTAAAAAAACTTGAGAGTGGGCAGTGCAGTGCCTTGCGTAAGGATGAGCTGCTAGCAGTGAAATTTGCAGACAGGAGGGATGTCTACATGCTGAATACCATCCTTGATGAGCATACTTCACCAGTGACTGTTTGGGGTCAGGTTGCTGAAGTGCGCAAACCTGCATGCCATTTAGACTACAATAAGCACATGGGTGGTATAGATAGAGTAGATCAGAGATTGGAACCTTATACTGCTGTTCATAAGGCTTACACTTGGTATAAGAAGTTGGCTGTACATCCCTTCCATTTAGCAACTTTTAATGGTTTTGTTCTGTGCAAGGATTTCTCTCCTGAGTCAAACATGACATTTGTTAAGTTTCAGTAAAGGGGTGGTGCCTTGATCAAGCAATCGATCAATCAATCAGGAATTTGTAAAGTGCACTACTCACCCGTGAGGGGCTCACGGTGCTGAGGAGGGGAGGGGGAAGGAAGGGGCTGGAGGTGCTGCTACTGCTCAAACAGCCAGGTCTTGAGAAGTTTCCTGAAGGTAAGGAGGTCTTTGGTCTGGCACAGGTGGGTGGGAAGAGTGTTCCACATTTTGGCGGCAAGGTGCGAGAATGATCTACCACCGGTTGTAGTTCTGCTGACGCGTGTGATGGTTGCGAGGGTGAGATCGGCGGAGCTGAGATGCCTGGTCGGGGTGTAGAAGGAGAGTCGCCTGTTGAGGTACTCTGGTCCGTTGTTGTGCAGTGCTTTGTGAGCATGGATGAGGAGTTTGAAGGTGATTCTCTTATTGACTGGGAGCCAGTGCAGGTTTATCAGGTGGTCTGTGATGTGTCAGTTGCGGGGATGTCCAGGAGGAAGCGTGCGGAGGGGTTCTGGATGTGATGCATCCTCTTCTGGAGTTTGGCAGTGGTTCCTGCGTAGAGGTCATTGCTGTAGTCCAGCTTGCTGCCTACGAGGGCTTGGGTGACTATTCTTCTGGTTTTGGTGGGTATCCATTTGTAGATCTTTCGGGGCATGCGGACGGTGTTGATGCAGGAGGAGATGGCATTGACTTGATGGGTCATGGATAATGAGGGGTCCAAGATGAATCCTAGGTTGCGTGCGTGGTTGGTGGGAGTTGGAGTGGTTCAGAGAGTGGCAGGCCACCAGGAGTCATCCCATGTGGAGAGGGTGGAGCCGAAGATGAGGACTTCCGTCTTGTCGGAATTGAGTTTGAGGCAGCTGCGCTTCATCCATTCGGCGAGGGCCTTCATTCCTTCGTGGAGGTAGGTCTTGGCTGAGTCCTTGTTGAGGGAGAGAATCAGCTGGGTGTCGTCGGCGTATGAGATGATGTTGAGGTTGTAGGATCTGGCAATGTTAGCGAGCGGGGCCATGTAGACGTTGGAGAGGGTCGCTGCAGATGATTTTGGTGGCCTCCAAGTGGAATGGGGGAAGGCAGACTCTCTGGGTTCTGCCGGTGAGAAAGAATGTGACCCAGTCCAGGGCTTTGTTGCGGATTCTAGCACTGCAGAGGCGTGAGCGTAGGGTGTGGTGGCAGATGGTGTTTAACGCGGCCAAGAAGTCCAGGAGGATGAAGGCCACGGTTTGCCGCTGTCCAGTATGGTTTTGATGTCGTAAATGGGTGCGATGAGGGCAGGTTCGGTGCTGTGGTTGCTGCTGAATCCATATTTGGGAAGCGTCCAGGGCACGGTTCTCCTCGAGGAAGTGGGTGAGTTGTCTTCTCAAAGACTTTTGCTGGGACGGGGAGCAGGGAGATAGGCCAGAAGTTCTTGAGGTCCTTTGGGTCTGCCTAGGGTTTTTTGAGGAGGGTGTTGATCTCAGCTTGTTTCCAGATCTCCGGGAAGGTGGTGGACTCGAAGGAGCTGTTAATGATCTTCCATAGTTGGGGTGCGATGAGGGAGCTTGCTTTGTTGAGGATGTGGTGAGGGCAGGGGTCAGATGGAGAACCAGAGTGGGTGGTGTTCATGATTTTGATGGTGTCGTTGTTGTTGACGGGGGTCCAGGAGAGCAGGAGGTTGGTCGGAGGTGAATCTGTGGTGTTGGTGGTTGCCAGGGAAGTCTGGGTGGTGAAGCTGTCATGGATGTCTGCAATCTTGCGGTGGAAGTAGGAGGCTAGGGAGTCGAAGAGGTCTTGGGATGGCCAGATGTCGTTGGCGTTGGAGCTGGAGTTGGAGAGTTCCTTCATGACGTTGAAGAGTTCCTTGTGGCTGTGAATGTTGTTGTTGATTCCGTCTTTGAAGGCAGTCCTCTTGGCGGCTCGGATGAGTTGGTGGTGTCTGCAGATGGTGTTTTTGAAGGCTGTGAGGTTGTTCAGAGTCTGATCTTGGCACCACTTTCTTAAACCAGAAGGCCTTTCTGTCGGTGCGTCTGTTGAAGGGATTCTTGATTGGGACGAGAGTATTGGCACAGGTGTTGACTCATTGCCTGAAGTTGTGGGCAGCTGCATCAGTGTTGGTGGTGTCGATGGGTCGGTTCTGGGAGACGGTCGCAATAAGTGATGTGGCTTTACAGCTCAAGGGCTGTGAGTCATTGGTTCAGTATTTTTGGCCTTTCAGGTAAGAGTGCATTTCATTTTTGTGAAATCTCCTGCTATTTGATCTATCGAGCCCTAGTGCCAAATCCAACCAGTATGTGTGTACACTTGATGAATATATGGTTATGCAGTAATAATTATAATTTCTGTATTTCTCTGCCAGGGTGTGCATTGTCTCTCTATTGCCTCTTGTCTTGGAAGTTGTAATGTGCTGGGCCCTCGGTGTGAATGGCCTGTTCCTTGTCATGGTTTTACAGCTCATGAGCTGTGAATCGTTGGTGCAGTTTTTGGGTGGTAGGGAATGTGTGCCAGTATGTTGATCCCACATGGAAATGTAAAGAAAATGTGCTTTCTTTAGCTAAATTTAAGGATTCTGGGTAAGAAAACATTGGGGGACCCATGCAAGCCACAACTCCCTAGACTCCACAGGATGTCTAGTTTAAAAAAAAGGTCTGGGTTTGGTAGGTTTCCCTAGATAACCGCTGCGACTAGGCCCAAAAGCGTAGGTGCCTTGCAAAGTTTTGTAGTAGATACTTTTCATGTGTCCATGTTACATTTTGGGGCATTTCCTGCCGTGGGCACCAAGCCTTCCCCACACAAGTGAGATACCATTTTTTTCAGAAGACTTGGGGGAAGCTGGGTCAAGGAAGTATTTTTTTAGCCACATTTTGAGGTTTTCAAAGGATTCTGGGTGACAGAATCTAGTGAGAGCCTCACAGGTCACCCCATCCTGGATTCCCATAGGTAACTAGTTTTGAAAAATGTGTGATTTCGGTAGGTTTCTCTAAGTCACGGTTGAGCTAGATGCCAAAATACACAACAAGGTGCTTTTAAAAAAACGTGCAAGTTTTCAGTTTAAAAATGTGATGCATCTATGTTGCATTTTGCGGCTTTTCCTGTCACGGGCACTAGGCCTACCCACACAAGGGAGGTACCAATTTTATCAGGGCACTTGGGAGAATGCTCAGTGGAAGGAAGTTTGTTTGTGCCCTTAGATTTCAGAACTTTCCATCACCAAAATGTGAGGAAAAAGTGTTATTTTTTTTCAAAATGTTGAGGTATGCAAAGGATTCTGGGTGGTATAACCCAGTGAGAGCCCCACAAGTCATCCCATCCTGGATTCCCCTAGGTGTCTAATTCCCAAAAAAATATAGATTTGCTAGGTTTACATCAGTGCCGGCTGAGCTAGAGGCCAAAATCCATAGCTAGGCACTTTGCAAAAAACACGTTCATTTTAATTGAAAAAAAATGGATATATCCAAGTTGTGTTTTGGAGCATTTCCTGCTGTGGGCACTAGACCTACCCAAACAAGTGAGGTACCATTTTTATCAGAAGACTTCGGGCAATGATGGGTGGAAGGAAATTTGGGGCTCCCCTCAAATTCCAGAACTTTGCAGCACCGAAATATGAGGAAAAGTATTTTGTAGCCAAATTTTGATGTTTGCATAGGATTCTGGGTGACAGAACCCAGTGAGAGCCCCACAAGTCACACCATCCCGGACTCCCCTAGGTGTCTAGTTTTGAAAAATACATAGGTTTGTTAGGTTTCCCCAGGTGCCGGCCGAGCTAATGGCCAAAACCTATAGCTAGGCACTTTGCAAATAATACGTCCGTTTTCTTTGAAAGAATGTGGTGTGTCCATGTTGTGTTTTGAGACATTTCCTGTTGCGAGCACTAGGCCTACTCAAACAAGTGAGATTCCATTTTTATCCGGTTACTTTGGGGGATGTTGGATGGCAGGAGGTTTGATTCCAGAACTTTCCATCACTGAATTGTGAGGACAAGGTGTTTTTATAGCAATTTTGAGGTTTGCAAAGGATTCTGGGTGACAGAATCTGGTGAGTGTCCCTCAAGTTACCCAATCATGTATTTCCCTAGGTATCTAGTTTTTAAAAGTGTATAGGTTTGATAGATTTCCCTTGGTGCCATCTGAGCTAGAGGCCAAAATACACAGATAGACACTTTGCAAAAAAGTGTCCTTTTTTATTAGAAAAATGTGAAGTGTCCATGTTGTGTTTTTGGGCATTTCCTGTCATGGTGACTAGGCATACCCACGCAAGTGAGGTACAATTTTTGTATTGGAAGACTTGGGGGAATGCTGGGTGGAAGGAAGTTTGTGTCTCGCCTCCGATTCTAAAACTTTCCATCATTGAAATGTGAGGAAAAAGTTTTCAATGGAAAATTGTGGGGCCCATGTTGCGTTTTGTGGCATTTCCAGTCACAGCACTAGGGCTATCCAAACAATTGAAGTGCCATTTTTATCAGGAGACATAGGGAAACACAGAATGTAAAAAACAAGCGTTATTGTCAATTGTCTTTCTCTACATTTTTGCATTCCAATTGTAAGACAGTGTGTAAGAAAGAGGTCATTTTGAGAAATGCCCTGTAATTCACATTCTAGTATGGGGACCCCCGAATTCAGAGATGTGCAAATAACCATTGCTTCTAAACTCCTTATCTTGTGCCCATTTTGTAAATACATAGGGGCATATTTATACTCCGTTTGAGCCGAATTTGCGTCGTTTTTTTCGACGCAAATTCGACGCAAAACTAACTCCATATTTATACTTTGGCGTTAGACGCGTCTAGCGCCAAAGTTCATGGAATTAGCGTCATTTTTTTGCGTGAACACCTTCCTTGCGTTAATGATATGCAAGGTAGGCGTTCCCGTCTTAAAAAATGACTCCGATGCTATTGCGTCGGATTTATACTCCCGGGCAAAAATGACGCCCGGGAGTGGGCGGGTCTAAAAAACCTGCATTTGCGCCGGATTTTAGCACCTGGGTCAGGGCAGGCGTTAAGGGACCTGTGGGCTCAGAATGAGCCCAGAGGTGCCCTCCCCTGCCCCCAGGGACACCCCCTGCCACCCTTGCCCACCCCAGGAGGACACCCAAGGATGGAGGGACCCACCCCAGGGACATTAAGGTAAGTTGTGGTAAGTATTTTTTTTTTTTTTTTTGTGGCATAGGGGGGCCTGATTTGTGCCCCCCTACATGCCACTATGCCCAATGACCATGCCCAGGGGACAGAAGTCCCCTGGGCATGGCCATTGGGCAAGGGGGCATGACTCCTGTCTTTGCTAAGACAGGAGTCATTTCAATGGGGGATGGGCGTCGTAAAAAAATGGCGCAAATCGGGTTAAGACGATTTTTTTGCCTCAGCCTGACTTGCCCCATTTTTGGACGCCCAAACGTCATTTTTCCCTACGCCGGCGCTGCCTGGTGTACGTGTTTTTTTTTCACGCACACCAGGCTAACGCCATTCAATAAATATGGCGCCCGCATGGCGCTTCAGAATGGCATTAGCCGGCGCTAATTTTTTTGGCGCAAAACTGCGTTAGCGCAGTTTTGCGTCAAAAAGTATAAATATGGGCCATAGGTTTCCTTTATACCTATTCTTCACTCTTTATATTTTACCAAATGAATAGCTACATACCCGGTATGCAATGAAAAGCCATTGTAAGGTGCAGCTCATTTATTGGCTCTTAGTGCCTTGGGTTCTTGATGAACCTACAAGCACTATATATCCCCTCAACCAGATGGGTCTAGCAGATGTAACGTATATTGCTTTAAAACGTTTGCCTTAGTTGAAAAAGTTACTGAAGAAAATGTAGTCAGAAATGTCTGTTTTTAACTCAATTTCATTTCTTTTTTATGTTAACTGTTACCTTCTCTAAGAAAACCTTAAAGGATCTACACAAATGACCCATTGCTGAATTATTAATTTGTATCTACTTTTCAGAAATGGCTAGCTATTCAGGATCCACCATGGGTTTCACACCCAATTCTGTCACTAATTAGAAGGAGGCTGAAAGCAGACAAAAAAGTAAAAATGGGGTATGTCCGAGTAAAATGCCAAAACGGTGTTGAAAAATGTGGCTTTCTGGTTCACGTCTGCCTGTTCCTGAGGGCTGGGAAGATGGTAATTTTAGCACCACAAACCCTTTGTTGACACCATTTTCAGGAAAAGAAAAACAGATACTTTCTTCTTCAGCACTTTTTTCCCATTTTTCCCAAACAAAGCCCTGGGACAGGTGGGAGGAAAAGGCCTGGCAGCAAAGGGGTTAACTCTACCATCCCCTCCACCGTAAAACTACCCGTTGACCTCTAACCTCCCCTAAGCCCTAAAATTACTCTTACCAGTCTTTACTATTACCCTCATCTAAAACTTTTTTTAATGTTAAAATCTGATGTTATTAAAAAAAAAACATATACTTACCTGTGTGGTATAGTACTGTATTGTACAGGTTGTATGGTAAAGGGAAAAGCCTATACTATGCACTTACCTGGTGGTGCTTAAAGGCTGCATGGCAAATGCATTGTGTGGTAATGACTGAGTGGAAAAGGCTGTTTTCAGTATCAAGAGGTACAGTTGGAAAGAGGGCATTGTCCTTTTTGTAACTGTACCTCTCACATCTTGTTTGGTACTCAGAACCCACAGATGTGGCCTTGGAAGTACTGATTAAAGTGGAAGCAGCCAGCACCTAATGAAACAGCCAGCAACTAATGATGGCAACTAGTTTCACTTTCAATCAGTGTGACATTATCACTCTGCTTGTCACACTGAAGGAAAATGAATCTTGAAATTCCTGTAATGCTTTTCCCTCCCAGCTCAGATTGTTTTCTAATGCAACCACTAAAAGTATTCTCTCCCCTTCTCCCCTTCTCTGAGGACCAGACATTCACATCCTCTGCACTGGGCAGAGGACAGAAGCAGACTTATTCCCCAGCCCCATCCTAAAAAACAGGGAAAGCCCAATCAGCCTTGGACAATCCTGTTTAAAACCTTCAATCCATACTTCACCACCTTTGTATCATGGAAGATCTGTTTAAGGCCCTACTAATCACAACAAGCTTCACAGACACAGAATCAGTGGGGTAAGTGCTCCCTCCAGGTTTTAACATTTCACGATGGTCCTAGAGAGTGCAATGGACAGCTTTGATCATGAGAAAACGCCGTCAGTTTTACTGTTAACACCTCAAAACATATTAAAACTGTGTACAACCAATGAAAGGCAATAGCAAAGGAAAGAACCCAGAGTCACTGAACTATCAATTCTTTAATGTAAATATAATGGGTGTCAGGCCACCTTACTGAACACCCTTCAAGCGGTAATGAAGGAGCTGAATTACCATTCAACCAAACTGGATATTCAGGTGTCCCTAAAAAACACTGGTGATATTTGTCTCTGGAATCAACTCAAAATTAGAAAACCTAAACAATGACATTGTTAGAGCACAGGCTGAATCAGACATTTTGTTTTCCCTGCTCTCCCATAGTGGACAAGCTGGGTACCTCCTCCCTCAGGTACTGAGTAATCTGGTGGAAGAGCTAAAGGGCAGTGTGACACCCAAGTAACATCAAATGAACATTAGTCACAACAAATACTAACAACAACCAAGGAGGTGTATTCCAACCTAGGAGGTGAATTCTATTCTATTCCAAACAGGGAGGTGTATTCTCATATCTCGCCTCAAGACAAGGCTCTACGACCAGTAGCTCCCCCCAGTGTCTTGAGACCCTAACGGGTAATTAGTGCACTCTATAAATCCTTGATTGATTGATTGATTGATTCCATCAAATATGCCACTTAACCAATCTATGTCATAAACACATCCACCTCATCAATTTACATAGGCACAAGTAACTGTTGTACCCATTCCCACAATTCTCAATTCCTCGAAGGGCAGCAGGAAGTGAATGTTGAGCTTCATGAACCACTGCCAAAAAAGCAAACGTTTGGTCAAAACCTATAAGCCTCAAAACATAGGGCCTGATTTAGATATTGGTGGTAACAGTCCAGTCAACTGAAAACCCATCCGACTCCGCAATGGTCCATCCACTGTATTTAGTTGTTGGCGGTCCCATAGACAAAAGCCTGCCTTCAAACGGCTGTCTCACAAAGAAATACCACCCGTGTCAAAGGCACAATAGGGAAAAGCAGCTGACGGTGGGACCCCAAACACCCTTCCTGCTGTGCATCTTTGGATGTGCCTTACCACCAAGAAACAAATGTTGGTCTGACCTCCATGTATGAGTTAGTGGTTTGGGGGGAAAGTGGGTGAAAGCTCACATTTCTACATTTCTCCCTGTCTTCAACTGGATATGACTGGACAACACCTGCCATCACTGCTGTCACTGACACACAGGGAAAACATGAACCCCGTCGTCAGACTTGAAGGTAGTGATACTGCATAGGTACTTTGGGTGGACACTGCATGAGAGGTCGGGCCTCTACATACATAAATATCACAGTGATTTTTTATGTTATTGTGAAATGCAAATGTGGGGTATACAATGTGCCACAAATGGTTGGGGACACACTGGCACAATACACATATCACAACTGGTATTGTGTGTCAGTATTCATTATCAGATAAATGCTGGTACCACAATGATTGTACGCTCACACTGGACAATGATGTCTATGTGTGAGCATTGCAAAGGGACCTTTACAGGTAGGTTTGTGATATCTGGTGGGTATGTGAGTCAGTACGTGTGAGAGATGGAGTGGGTGCATCTGTATGTGTGTCACTTGCATGTGAGATTGATGTTGTGTATGTTGTTTAACACATTCAGTTGAGCGTTGGTGTGTGGCGGTCATTGTCCTGCTGTCTATAGTTGTGCTTGTGTGTGAGTGTGTTTGTGTAGATGAGTGTGTTATTGTGTTGTTTGTTGTGGTTGTGTTGTATTTTGGGGCAATGTCAATGGTGTATGTATGCTGTGTCATTGATGTATGTCAATGTTTGTTTTTGGCATGTGTTGTGTTGGAATGGCAACGTGTTATTGTGTGTATGTGGTGTGTGGTGTGTAGTGCAGGGGTGCACATATTGCTAAGGGACAGTGTATGTGTGTGACTTACCTCTCTTCTATAGCCCCTGCCATTGTACAAAGTCCATTGGGATCCGCAGCTGTCTCTCTCCATCAGCGATCCATCGCCATCAATCTACTTGCAGAACTGTAACATCTAAATACGGCAGGTGGAAGACAGTTGGCTTGACAGTCTTTTTGGATCTGCTGTCCATGGGGCTTAGCAGGGCAACCATCAAGATCTCAATTATGCCCTAGTCTTCAATCGTATCATCTTTGTGGAACTTGGCGCATTCTGCCTGGTCACCCCCAAACCTTTTGCCTTCACCCTTCCAGCTTATCTGAATTAGTACTCTGTGTACTTAACCACTGCTTACCAGTGCTAAAGTGCTTGTGAGCTTTCCCTAAAACAATGTAAAATTGTCCTAAACCGGATTTGGCCATTTTGTTTACTTTTAATTCCCTCTTATATGGAACTCCATGGTACCCAGGGCCTGTAAATTAAATGCTACTAGTGGGCTTGCAAAACCAACAAGGTGAGAGATGGAATGCTGGAATTAATCTCAGATACTGGTAATTGCTTGGGCCGCATCCTAATCCATTGTTTTGTTGCCCACCATTTCTAACAGTTTGGACCCAGCCATATGCAAACCAGTCTTGACCCTGATCCCCATGGGGCCAGTCCAGCCGAAACTGCCAGGCCAGGCCCTCCCTAGACTGGATCAAACATCCTGGGACCAATGTAGTGGTATCACTCCTCATCAGCCATGCTAGCTTGAATCCAGTGGCAAAGTGAGCCTGGAACCCACATCTGGGCATACCCAGTGCACTTAGGGCAGCAAATGAAAAAACAACAAGGTGACGGATGGAAAGCTTGAATTAATCACAGCCGCTGGCAATCACTTTGGCTGCATCCCAATTTACCCTTTTTGCCTACCATGCCACCCTAGTTTAGACACAGCTGTATGCAAAAAAGTCTTGACCCTGCATCCCAAGGGAGTAGTCCAGGCCAGCCAGCCAGGTTAGGCCCTCCCTGGATTAGAAACAAGCATCCTGGGACCAGTTTCGGGTTATCACCCCTCATCAGCCAGGCTAGCTAGAATCCAGTGGCACAGTGATCCCGAGACCCAGGTCTGGGCAGACACTGAACACTTAGAGTGACAAATGCAAAAACAACAAGGTGATGGATGGAATGCTTGAATTAATATCAGTGTTAGAAATTGGGTCTGTGGTTGGCAGTCAGTTTGCACTCTGTCCAAGCAGGGACCCTCACTCTAATCAGTGTAAAGGAAAAACACGTGGGTTCCCCCGGTTCACCCGATTGGTAGCTTCACACAAGCAGAAGCGCTTAACCCCAGAAGCAATGTGTAAAGTATTTGTACCAACACACATAGTAATACAGTGAGAACACTACAAAATGGACACCACACCAGTATTGAAAAATAGGTAGTATCTATCCAAATCAAACATGAACAAAACAACAAAAATTCAACATACACAAGTTAAGCTATGAATTTTAAAAAGAATAATAGTCTTAATCCTTGGAAAACAGTGAGAACGCTGTTGTAACAGAAAGTACATGGTTTAATGCAAAAATAAAGCTGCATGGGCGAGCGTGCATCGGAAAAGTCAGCAATGCGTCAATTCCTTACTCGCAAGTGAGGCCGTGTGTCATTTCCTTCTCCGGATGGGTCGGCGATGCATCGATTTCCAGACGGACACCTTGGGTCTGGGCAGGCTTTGCGTTGATTTTTCATGCTCAGCGATGTTGCGTTCAAAATCCTGGCGCATGGTGTCAGGAAACCGCACAGCGTGGTGTTTGTGTCGTTATCAGCAGCCGCTAACAGGTGTTTTTGCACATCGTTTCTCCAGCTGCGATGCATCGATCTTCCAGCTGCAATGCTGGCGGAGCATCGATTACAGCCACTGGGCGGCAGCGCATCATTTATCAGCCACGTTGCAGATGGTGCATTGAAAATTTCCCAGCACAGCGGTCTTTGCATGGATTTCAGTCCTTTCCCACCAGCTTCACCTTTCAAGGGCCCAGGGACTGGATGGGGCACCACCTGGCAGGGGTGAGAATCCAGGTGGTGGCAGAGAAAGTCTTTGATGGCCTTGAGACTTCAACAAGAATGCACAACAAGTCCAGTCTTTGTCCCATTTCACGCAGAAACAGCAACTGCAGGATAGCCCAACAAAGCACAGTCACAGGCAGGTGCAGCACTTCCCCTCAGCTCTTCAGCTCTTATCCTTGGCAGAGGTTCCTCTTGAATCCTTGATAAAAACTGATTTTCAGGGGTTTTGGGTCCAATACTTATACACCTTTCTGCCTTTGAAGTTGGCAAACTTAAAAGGAAAGTCTCTTTTGTTCACAAGTTCCTGCCTTGCCCAGGTCAGGCTTCAGACTCACACCAGGGGGTTGGATACTGCATTGTGAGAGGGCAGACACAGCCCATTCAGGTGTAAGTGACCAGTCCTACCTCCACTCTAGCTCAGATGGCCCATCAGGATATGCAGACTACTCCCCAGCTCCCTTTGTCTCACTGTCTAGAGGGGATTCACAACAGCCCAACTGTCAGCCTGACCCAGACAGGGAATCCACAAAGAGAGAAAGGGCCTCATTCCAACCTTGGCGGACGGCCTCCGCCGCCCGCCAAGCTATAACCACTGTGCGGCCGCCTCCTGCCGTGCCCATTTTGACATCCCTGCTGGGCGCCGGCCCGCGTGGTTGTCGGCCGCAACATGGGAGCCAGCTCCTAATGGAGCCGGCGGTGTTGCAGCCGTGCGACGGGTGCACCTGCTGTGCCTGGGGGCCCCTGCACTGCCCATGCCAAGTGCATGGGCAGTGCATGGGCAGTGCAGGGGCCCTCAGGGGCCCCGTGACTCCCCTTCCCACCAGCCTTTCCATGGTGGTCTCTACCGCCATGGACAGGCTGGTAGGAAGGGGACTCGTAATCCCCTGTAAGATAAAAAAACACCGGGACAGCCATGGCGGTAAACCACCGGTCCCGGCGGTGCGACCGCGGCGCTTCTGCCGCAGTTGTAATAGGCAAGATTGCACCACCAGCCTGTTGGCAGTGCAATCGCCAAGGGTTGTAATGAGGCCGAAAATCACAGAATGGTTTAACCCCCTGGGTGCCTTGGATGAGGTGATCTCGTCCCAGCACATAATTCCCGTGTGCCTGAGATGAGATCACATCGTCCTGCACCCGGCCCATGGGGGGAGCGCTAGCACTCCCCCTGTGGCCCCCCACCCACACCCCCCATCAGGGATGAAAGGGGAATCGCTTCCCCTTTCACCCCCGACCTTCCCGATCCCCCGTGACATCTGATGACGTCAGCACGCGATCACGTGCTGACCTCATCAAAGGTCGCCTCCCGTCGCGCTGGAAGCTTCCAGCGCTATGTGGAAGAGAAATGCTTAGCATTTCTCTTCCGCTTGGGAGGAGGGGGCAGGAGAGACATCGGAAGAAAGGAAAGGCTTTTCCTTTCTTCCGATGTCATTCTGAGCATTTCTGCTGCCCGATCGCGATGCTATCGGACAGCAGAAATGCCTACTAGACACCAGGGAATTTAGTTTTTTTAATTTGTTTTTTCTCTTATGTGCAGGGAGTGACCCCTTAGGCAAGGGTCGCTCCGTGGGGGGCCAAATTGTGCTTAGACCATTTCTGCCCCCGGGGGGGGGGCAGAAATGCCCAGTAGACACCAGGGATTTTTTTTTCTTTGTGTTTTCTGATAAAGGGAGCAGCCCCTTGGGCAAGGGTTGCTCCCTAGGGGGGCAAATAATTTATAGGTCATTTCTGCCCTCCCTAGCAATTAGGCCGATCTGCCCCCGGGGGGGCAGAAATGCCCAATGGACCCCAGGGATTTTATTTTTTTTCTTTTATGTGCCGGTGGCGATCCCTTAGCAAGGGTCGCTCCCTGGGGGGCCAAATTGTGCTTAGGCCATTTCTGCCCCCCTTGTGGACAGATCAGCCTAATATAATTAGGCTGATCTGCCCCCAGGGGGGGGTAGAAATGCCCACTAGACACCAGGGATTTTTTTTCTTTGTGTTTTCTAACAAAAGGAGCGGCCCCTTCGGCAAGGGTCGCTCCCTAAGGGGCCATATTATTTTTAGGCCATTTCTGCTCCCCCGGAGGCAGATCAGCCTAATATAATTAGGCTGATCTGCCTCCAGGGGGGGGCGGAAACCTCTAGTCACCAGGGATATATTTATATTTGTATTTACTTTATGTTTTTATGTTTGGGGAGCGACCGTGGGGGTCAAATTGTATTTAGGCCATTTCTGCCCCGCTTGGGGGCAGATCGCCCTATTTTTGTTAGGCCAATCTGCCCCCAAGGGGGGCAGAAACCACTAGACACCAGGGATTGGTGTGTGTGTTTATGTGTGTGTTTTGTTTGGGGGGCAGCCCCTTGGGAAAGGATCGCTCCCCATGGGGACACATTACTGTTAGCAATATCTGCCCCCTTTGGGGGCAGATTGGCCTATTTTTGGAAGGCCATCTGCCCCCCAGGGGGGCAGAAAGCTCACCAGAGACCGGGGAAGATTTAGTTTTTTTCAAAATGAAAGGGTGGGGTTATGGCCACATCCCTACCCCAAATAAATGGGGCCAAAGTTGTTCTTCCTACCAGTGGGCAGATGGGGCAATTACCCTGATCCACACCCCGGGGGGAAGAAAGTCTACTAGATGCCATGAAATTTTAAAAAATAAATAAATAGTGGGGTGGTGACTACCAACCAGTATGGGCCTGGTTATGCCCTCACCCGAACTGAAGGGGCTAACAGTCATTCAGCTCTCCCCCGCACACTAAAACATCTTATCCCATGGCAAGCAAGAAGACATTTGATTTTTTTGTTTTTTTTTCACATTTGGGCCATGAGAGCTTGTTAACTCTCAAAATCGTCCCACTTAGAATGGTGAGGGCTGCACTTCTTTTTACTTTGGGACGCTGCCATGTAGAAAAATCCACAAGACCTAGACACATCTGAAAACTAAACATCTAGTTGATTCCAGGGTGGTGTACTTCACATGCACCCCACACCATTTACTTACCCACAATGCCCTGCATACCTGCAACTTTGCTGAAAAGCACACAGTTTTCCCACATTTTTGTGATGGAACCTTCCGGAATCTGCAGGAATCCACAAAATTCCTACCACCCAGCATTGTCTCATCTATACCGATAGAATTTCAGCTGCGCTTGTCAGCCTAAAAATGTTTTGTTTCAAACTGCCCTTTTGGACCCACTTTGGTTCCCCCTCAATTTCGGCACTTGGCCCACCTACACAAGTGAGGTATCATTTTTACCGGGAGACTAAGGGGAACGTTGGGTGGTAGGAAATTTGTCCCGGTGGGGTGATCCCACACAGAAATGTGGGAAAAATGTGATTTTTTAGCTAAGTTTGCTGAGGATTCTGGGTAAAAAAACATTGGGGGATCCACGCAAGTCACACCAAACAGGTAGTTTTCTAGTTGATAATTTTGATGTGTCCAGATAGCGTTTTGTGGCATTTCCCGTTGCGGGCATTAGGCCTACCCACACAAGTGAGGTACTATTTTTATCGGGAGACTTGGGGAAACGCTGAGTGGAAGGAAATTTGTGGCTCCTCTCAGATTCCAGAACTTTCTGTCACCGAAATGTGAGGAAAAAGTGTTTTTTAGCCACATTTTGAGGTTTGCAAAGGATTCTGGGTAACAGAACCTGGTGAGAGCACCACAAGTCACCCCATCTTGGATTCCCCTAGGTCTCTAAGTTTCAGAAATGCACAGGTTTGGTAGGTTTCCCTAGGTGGCGGCTGAGCTAGAGGCCAAAATACACAGGTAGGCACTTTGCAAAAAACACCTCTGTTTTCTTTGAGAAAATGTGATGTGTCCACTTTGTGTTTTGGGGCATTTCCTTTTGCGGGCACTAAGCATACCCACACAAGTGATGTGCCATTTTTATCGGCAGACTTAGGGGAACATAGAATAGCTCAAAACAAGTGTTATTGCCCCTTGGACAGTGTGTAAAAAAGACGTCTATTTGAGAAATGCCCTGAAATTCACATGCTGGAATGGGCATCCCAGTATTCAGAGATGTGCAAATAACCACTGCTCCTCAACACCTTATCTTGTGCCCATTTTGGAAATACAAAGGTTTTCTTGATACCTATTTTTCACTCTTTATATTTCAGCAAATGAATTGCTGTATACCCGGTATAGAAGGAATATCCACTGCAAGGTGCAGCTCATTTATTTGCTTTGAGTACCTAGGGTTCTTGATGAACCTACAAGCCCTATATATCCCCGCAACCACAAGAGTATAGCAGACGTGACGGTATATTGCTTTAAAAATCTGACATTGCAGGAAAAAGTTACAGAGTAAACGTAGAGAAAAATGGCTGTTTTTTTACCTCAATTTCAATATTTTTTTATTTCAGTTGTTATTTTCTGTAGGAAACCCTTGTAGGATATCCCCAAATTACCCATTGCTGAATTCAGTATTTTGTCTACTTTTTAGAAATGTTTAGGTTTCTGGGATCCACCATTGGTTTCACACCTATTTCTGTCACTGACTGGAAGGAGGCTGAAAGCACAAAAAATCGTAAAAATAGGGTATGTCCCAGTAAAATGCCAAAATTGTGTTGAAAAATTGGGTTTTCTGATTCAAGTCTGCCTGTTCCTGAAAGCTGGGAAGCTGGTGACTTTAGCGCTGCAACCCCTTTGTTGATGCCAATTTCAGGGAAAAAATCCACAAGCATTCTTCTGCAGCCCTTTTTTCCAATTTAAAATTCACTGTATTTCGGCTAATTTCTTGGTCTCCCTCAGGGGAACCCACAAAGTCTGGGTACCTCTAGAATCCCTAGGGTGTTGGAAAAAAAGGACGCAAATTTGGGGTGGGTAGTTTATGTGGACAAAAAGTTATGAGGGCCTAAGTGCGCCCTGCCCCAAATAGTCATAAAAAGGCCTGGCACCTGAGGGGGAAAAGGCCTGGTAGGGAAGGGGTTAAACAAGAAAGGGGCCACTTTTTAAAAGTGGCATTTTCAAAATGACAATTTAAAATCAACTTTACCAAAAGATGTATTTTTAAATTGTGAGTTCAGAGACCCCAAACTCTAAATTTCTATCTGTTCCCAAAGGCAATCTGCACTTAAAGATGAGAGAGATAGGCCTTGCAAAAGTGAAAAACGAATTTGGCTTTATTTCACTGTTAGGACATGTAAAACACACCAGTACATGTCCCACCTTTAATATACACAGCACCCTGCCCATGGGGCTACCTAGAGCTTACTTCAAGGGTGCCTTACATGTTGAAAAACGGAAGGGTTAGGCCTGGCAAGTGGGTGCACTTGCCAGGTCGAATTGGCAGTTTAAAACTGCACACACAGACCTAGCAGTGGCAAGTCTGAACTATGCTTACAGGGCTACTCATGTACGTGGCACAACCAGTGCTGCAGGCCTAATGCTAGCATTTGATTTATAGGCCCTAGGCACCTCTAGTGCACTTTACAATGCACTTTTCTAGGGACTTACTAGTAAATCGAATATGCCAATCAGGAATAAGCAATTTACACAGGAGCCCTTGCACTTTAGCACTGGTCAGCATTTGTAAAGTGCCCAGAGAACAAAAAAACAGCAAAAACAGAGTCCAATACACAGTCAAAACATTGGAAGCCGAGGCAAAAAAGACAGGGGAGGCCACGCCAAGGATGCCAGGTCTAACACTCAGCCACTGGCAATTGCTTGGGGCCATACCCCAATCCATTGTTTTCTTGCCCATCATGCCATCCCAGTTTGGATCCAGATATATGCAATACCATATTGGCCTTGCTCCCCATTTGAACAGTTGAGCTGAAGTGGGTATCACCCTTCATCAGCCAGGCAAGTCGAATCCAGTGGCACAGAGAGCACGGGGCCCATGTCTGGGCATACCCAGTGCACGAAGGACAGCAAATGCAAAAATAACAAGGTAATGGATAGAATGCTTGAATTAATCTCAGCCTCTGGCAATTGCTCTGGCCACATCCCAATCCATCATTTTTTTGCCCACTGTGGCACCTCAGTTTGCACCCAGCCATATGCAAATCAGTGTTGACTATGCTCCCCATGGGAACAGTCCAGCTGAAACTGCCAGGCCCTCCTTGGCCCAGATTCAAGCATCCTTGAATCAGTTTTGAGGTGTCACCCATCACCAGCCAGGCTAGCTCAAATCTAGTGGCATAGTGAGCCAGAAACCCTCGCCTGTGCATACCCTGCGCACTTAGGGTGACAAATGCAAAAACAACAAGATGATGGATGGAATGCTTGAATTAATTTCAGCCACTGGCTTTTGCTTGGGGCCGCACCACAATCCATTGTTTTTTTGCCCACCATGCCCATCTCAGTTTGGACCTAGCCATATGCAATTCAATGTTGTGAGAAAGTAGCCTCTTTCTAGCCTTGGTACCCCCACTTTTGGCATGTTTGTGAGTGTATGTCAGGGTGTTTTCACTGTCTCACTGGTATCCTGCTAGCCAGGGCCCAGTGCTCATAGTGAAAACCCTATGTTTTCAGTATGTTTGTTATGTGTTACTGGGACCCTGCTAGTCAGGACCCCAGTGCTCATAAGTTTGTGACCTATAGGTATGTGTTCCCTGTGTGATGCCTAACTGTCTCACTTAGGCTCTGCTAACCAGAACCTCAGTGGTTATGCTCTCTCTTTACAAATTGTCACTAACAGGCTAGTGACCAATTTTACCAATTTACATTGGCATACTGGAACACCCTTATAATTCCCTAGTATATGGTACTGAGGTACCCAGGGTATTGGGGTTCCAGGAGATCCCTATGGGCTGCAGCATTTCTTTTGCCACCCATAGGGAGCTCTGACAATTCTTACACAGGCCTGCCACTGCAGCCTGAGTGAAATAACGTCCACGTTATTTCACAGCCATTTTACACTGCACTTAAGTAACTTATAAGTCACCTATATGTCTAACCTTTACCTGGTAAAGGTTAGGTGCAAAGTTACTTAGTGTGTGGGCACCCCGGCACTAGCCAAGGTGCCCCCACATTGTTCAGGGCCAATTCCCCAGACTTTGTGAGTGCGGGGACACCATTACACGTGTGCACTACATATAGGTCACTACCTATATGTAGCTTCACAATGGTAACTCCGAATATGGCCATGTAACATGTCTATGATCATGGAATTGCCCCCTCTATGCCATCCTGGCATAGTTGGCACAATCCCATGATCCCAGTGGTCTGTAGCACAGACCCTGGTACTGCCAAACTGCCTTTCCCAGGGTTTCACTGCAGCTGCTGCTGCTGCCAACCCCTCAGACAGGTTTCTGCCCTCCTGGGGTCCAGCCAGGCTTGGCCCAGGATGGCAGAACAAAGGACTTCCTCTGAGAGAGGGTGTTACACACTCTCCCTTTGGAAAATGGTGTGAAGGCAGGGGAGAAGGAGCCTCCCCCAGCCTCTGGAAATGCTTTCATGGGCACACATGGTGCCCATTTCTGCATAAGCCAGTCTACACCGGTTCAGGGACCCCTCAGCCCTGCTCTGGCGCGAAACTGGAGAAAGGAAAGGGGAGTGACCACTCCCCTGACCTGCACCTCCCCTGGGAGGTGCCCAGAGCTCCTCCAGTGTGCTCCAGACCTCTGCCATCTTGGAAACAGAGGTGCTGCTGGCACACTGGACTGCTCTGAGTGGCCAGTGCCATCAGGGGACGTCAGAGACTCCTTCTGATAGGCTCCTTCAGGTGTTGCTAGCCTATCCTCTCTCCTAAGTAGCCAAACCCTCTTTTCTGGCTATTTAGGGTCTCTGTCTTTTGGGATTCCTTAGATAACGAATGCAAGAGCTCATCCGAGTTCCTCTGCATCTCTCTCTTCACCTTCTGCCAAGGAATCGACTGCTGACCGCGCTGGAAGCCTGCAAAACTGCAACAAAGTAGCAAAGACAACTACTTCAACTCTGTAACGCTGATCCTGCCGCCTTCTCGACTGTTTTCCTGGTGGTGCATGCTGTGGGGGTAGTCTGCCTCCTCTCTGCACTAGAAGCTCCGAAGAAATCTCCCGTGGGTCGACAGAATCGTCCCCCTGCAACCGCAGGCACCAAAGAACTGCATCACCGGTACCCTGGGTCTCCTCTCAGCACAACGAGCGAGGTCCCTTGAATCCAGCAACTCTGTCCAAGTGACTCCCACAGTCCAGTGACTCTTCAGTCCAAGTTTGGTGGAGGTAAGTCCTTGCCTCCCCACGCCAGACAGCATTGCTGGCAACCGTGACTTTTGCAGCTACTCCGGCCTCCGTGCACTTCCGGCGGAAATCCTTTGTGCACAGTCTAGCCTGGGTCCACGGCACTCTAACCTGCATTGCACGACCTCCTAAGTTGTCCTCCGGCGATGTGGGACTCCTTTGTGCAACTTCAGGTGAGCACCATTTCACTCCACTTTGTAGTGCCTGTTCCGGCACTTCTGCGGGTGCTGCCTGCTTCTGAGAGGGCTCTTTGTCTTGCTCGACGCCCCCTCTGTCCCCAGACGCAATTGGCGACATCCTGGTCCTTCCTGGGCCACAGCAGCATCCAAAAACCCTAACCGCACGATTTGCAGCTAGCAAGGCTTGTTGGCAGTCTTTCTTCAGGAAAACTCTTCTGCACAACTCTCCACGGCGTGGGGGATCCATCCTCCAAAGGGGAAGTCTCTAGCCCTTGTCGTTCCTGCAGAACCTTCAGCTTCTACTGTCCAGTAGCAGCTTCTTTGCACCCACAGCTGGCATTTCCTGGGCATCTGCCCATCTCTGACTTGCTGGTAACTTTTGGACTTGGTCCCCTTGTTCCACAGGTACCCTCGACTGGAAATCCATAGTTGTTGCATTGCTGGTTTGTGTCTTTCCTGCAGAATTCCCCTATCACGACTTTTGTGCTCTTTGGGGAACTTTAGTGCACTTTGCACTCACTTTTCAGGGTCTTGGGGTGGGCTATTTTTCTAACCCTCACTGTTTTCTTACAGTCCCAGCGACCCTCTATAAGGTCACATAGGTTTGGGGTCCATTCGTGACCTCAAGCACTCATCTAGCTCAGGGTAGGCGATGGCATGCCATATTCCCTTCATTTGATGGGCGCTGACCTGCAGAGGCAATACAGACAGGAGAACACCATTAAACAAACAGTCCAGCCTATCACACAAATGGCCCACAATATCCGTTTCCATCACCATTGGCAGACACATCGCCCAGTGCACACCATGTAAACTGCCACAAGACATTCCCCCTACCCTCTCTTAACCGATGCTTGCAAACACATCTCCATGCATCCTTCCCACATGCATTGTGCCCAAAGTGTACCAACCTGCTGGCCTGGATGCCCAAATAGCAGTCCGTACTGGGGTAGGACCCCATCTACCAGTCGCTCCAACTCCTCAGAAGTGAAGTCAGGGGCCTGGTCCCTGGTCACACGGGCATGGTAGGTTCCGGACACAGGTCAGAGCAGCACACGCAGTGTAGGTGTTTTCTTGTCGAAGGTCAGGAAACAAGTGAGGAATCAGATAGAAAATGGCGGTCACGTCCGCAATGGTGTACACCGTGACCGCTGGCGCAGATCCCCATTGGTCACTGTACTCCACAGAGCCCCATATTATCCAATGATGAATTGCATGGCAGTGCATGATCGCCTTCCGTCACAACGCCCAATGTCAGCAGAATTACCTAATTTCCACCTGTCCCTACATACAGGACAGGAGGTCTCCATTTCAGGGGGGGAACAGTCATATCAACATTATTGGCACATACCTCGCCATTAACACTGTCCTATTACAAAAGTGCACCATGTAGATTGCAGTTGTGCTTCTATTGTTCCAATTGTGAGAGATTACTCACTCTTATGTCCCTTAGATACCTACCGCTGCAGATAAATAGGAGGTGGAGACATACCCCTGTGTAGAGACCCTTGGTGGACTTAGCTACACTGGAGGACAGGCACATTATCCACAGCTACAGACTGGACAGGGCCACAATCACAGAGCTGTGTGCCCACTTGGAGCCAGACCTGATCTCATCCATCCATCATCCAACTGGGATCACACCTCTGGTGGAAGTGCTTTCAGTGCTCCATTTCTTGGCAACAGGTTCCTTCCAAGTGACAGTGGGCTTGGCAGCAGGAATGTCACAGCCAATGTTCTCAATCGTGCTGGCAAGAGTGTTGTCTGCCCTGTTAAAACACATGTGCAGCCACATTTCTTTCTCACAGGTGGAAGAATTGGCCACTGTGAAGGCCAGATTCTATGCAAGGGGACATATCCCCAATATTATTGGGGCGATTGATGGTACACATATTGCGTTTGCCCTCCCCCACCAGAATGAACAGGTGTTCAGGAATCGTAAGAGTTTCTACTCACTGAATGTGCAGATGGTGTGGCTGGCGGACCAGTACATCTCCCACATCAACGGTAAGTATCATGGGTCGGTGCATGATGCTTTTGTTCAGAGGAATAGCAGCATCACAAATGTGATGGCCCAACTACAGAGGCACAGGGAATGGCTAATATGTGAGCCTTGGCTCCCACCCACAGAATGCTAGTGTATGCCTTCTGCTGTTAATCCTATAGGATTGTGTGAGGCTAAATGTGTTCCATCAATACTTGCAGGTGACTCTGGCTAGCCAATCCTATTGTGGCAGCTAGCCCTTGTGGGGAATGCCAGGACAGGGGCTGAGGAATGTTATAATGAAGCACATGGACAAACCAGACAGATCATTTAGAGGACCTTTGGCCTCCTGAAGGCCAAGTTCAGGTGCTTCCATCTGACAGGTGGATCCCTGTGCTACTCACCAGAGAAGGGCTGCCAGATAGTAGCGGCATGCTGCATGTTGACACACAGGTGAGACAGTGCAACTTCACATTTCTATGACTATTGGTGTATTCTGTGTGGCTGTAGCATAATGGCTTTAACTTCCTTTTCATCTCAACTTACTGTCACCTATAGTCTGTCATATTACAGATGTTGGTGATATAACAGCTGTGTACTGATGTGCTGACTACAGCCAGCTACATGTCATTATTTTTATTCTTTCACAGTGTACAGTTCTTTTGCAATGGATGTGACTGTTTCCATAAATACACATTTTCAAAACATAAAATACTAGTAGTCAAGTTGTGTTCAAGGGTGTTTTTTGTAGTGCTAATAAATTGAGGGGCAAGTGCAATGGAATGGGGTGATGATGGAGGAAAATCCAGGGTATTGTTCCAGTCTGTTTGTAGTACAGGTGCAGTGTCCTAGGGGTCATTGGAAGGGAAGGACACGGTGACTGAGTGGGACACAAGGGGAACAATCAGGAGATTCTCATTTCCAGGCTGAGGTCTTGGCAAGGCTTCTGTCAGGGTCGCAGGGAACGTTTGTGGGATGGTTTACCTTCTGCTGGGTGAGTGTCCTCCCAGTGTCCCTGTTGGCCTGTGCATCTATCCCCTGAACGGTGTGCGCACTGCCACTGACTCCAGGTCCCTGATTGTCTTGGGGCGACGTGTGGCCTGAGGTCCCTGTACAGGTGGGCACACTGCTGATTGACGTGTCCTCTATTGTTGGTGTTGTCGTGCCACCTTTTGCTTGTGTATGGTGATATATTGTGGGATTGTTAGTTTCCCTATGCTGTGCATGCTGTGGTGATGGGTGTCCATGCAGGGCTAGGAGGGCTGTCTATGCTTTGGTATAGCATGCAGGGCTTGGCATTGGAGTTAGTAATATGTGTAGGTGCAGTATGTGGGATGGGGTGGAGTGATGGGAGTGAGGGTGAGGATGTGAGATGGCATGCAGATATGGGGGAGTGATAAGAGGTAATTGTTGTGTTACCAGTATCCAGTCCTCCATCTACTCCAGTGAGTCCCTCAGGATGCAGTAATGCCAAAACATGCTCCTCCCATGCTGTGAGCTGTGGGGGAGGAGGTGGGGGTTCATTTCCAGTCCTCTGTATGGCAAGCTGGTGCCTTGCTGCAATGGATCATACCTTCCCCGTAGGTCATTCCAACTCTTCCTGATGTCATCCCTTGTTCTTGAGTGCTGCATCATGGCGTTCACCTTGTCCACGATTCTCCGCCATAGCTCCATCTTCCTTGCAATGGATATCTGCTATAACTGTGCTCCAAACAGCTGTGGCTGTACCCTGACAATTTCCTCCACCATGACCCTTAACTCCTCATCAGTGAAACGGGGGTGCCTTTGTGAGGACATGGGTGTTGTGTGGTATGTGTTGATGAGAGTGTGTTCTGTAATGTGGTGGGGTGTGTGATGTGGGGACGTATGGGTGTAAGTGTTTTGTGTCTAGTTGTCGCAGCTGTCTTAGTGGCAATGATTTGTATTCGTAAAGGGTTGTGGTTAATGTGGATATGTGTTTTATAGTGGCATGGGTGGGTGTGTGTGGTGTGTGTATGAGTGTCAGGTGTGTATTTTTTGTATTGGCCACTGTAGTGTTGTTTTGTATGTGGGTGTGCATTCTGAGCGTGGGGGAATGTACTGCCAATGGTTTACCGCCACTGAACGTCCGCCGTAGTGATTGGTGGGTCATAATGTGATGAGCGTTGTTTTGCTGGCATAACGGTGTGGGTGTTGGGACCACCCCTTTTGCACTGACCTTTGGGCTGGCGGATTTGTGTATCTGGTTGTATTCTGTCGGTTTGGTGTGTGTGTGTCATAATAGGGCAAACAGATATTCGCCACTGCAGTGGTATGTTGCCACCCGTCACCGTGGCGGTAAGGGCATTTACGGCCAATGTCATAATGAGGGCCCATATTCTCTACTAATTGTAATTCTGACACCCCATCATGGGATATTTCCAGGGTCTCAGCTTTGATGATCACTTTGTCACTGCCATACTTCAAACTCCCTCTATTCTCGGTAACAATGAGACTGGCCTCTCAGGTAGCCTCAATGAGGACTGGGATAAACTGTCCTCATTGAAACGAGACCTGATAAAAAACAATATTGCATGGTACCATTATGACAGAATATCTTCGGGCTAACATTGCCCCTAATGGTTTAATGGTGACAAATGTGCCCAGAATCTTTTTACAAGACCTGGGGGGTCATTACAACCTCGGCGGTCTGCATGGCAGACCGCCGAGGTTGCAGGCGCCAGAATACCACCATTGCTGGCGGTATGGCTGGCTCCCTATTTTGACTTTCACATCAACATTGCCGCCGGCTCGTAATTGAGCCGGCGGCAATGTTGATGTGCAGCGGGTGCAGTAGCACCCGTCGCGCATTTCACTGCCCGAAATTCGGGCAGTGAAAAGCGCGATGGGGCTCTGCCTGTGGGCCCCTGCACTGCCCATGCCAAGTGCATGGGCAGTGCAGGGGCCCCCAGGGGCCCCCTGAGTCCCCTTACCGCCAGCCTCTTCCTGGCGGTGCAAACCGCCAGAAACAGGCTGGCGGTAGGGGAGTCATAATCCCCAGGGCAGCGCTGCTTGCAGCGCTGCCCTGGCGGATTATCACCGCCGGGCCTGAAATGGCGGTATACCGCAGGCCCCGGCGGTGTGACAGCGGCGCTACCGCCGCGGTCCAAATACGCCGGGAGGCACCGCCAGCCTGTTGGTGGTACTCCCGTAGTTTTGGCATCAGAATGACCCCCCTGGTCTTTAGGAAAGACTGGGCGCAAATTGCTTGGAGGTGCACTAGGGATTGGTTGGTCCTCATCATCAATACATCAAAAAGACTAGCCGCCTCCATTAAAGTTGAGATCAACGTGTAGAAAACACATTAAAACAACGTTGTCTCTATCGGCATTCAAATGTCGTCTAGCTGAGATCAATACTGAATTGAATGATACAAAAGAATATTTAACACAACAGAAAATTACTAAACTGCAAAACGATATCACCAAATTCTGTAAAGAGAAAGTCTTCCAGTATGTCAAAGATGACTATGAAGTCAACATACAATCTCGTTCCTCAGAAAAGTCAGGCTCCTTTCACAGGAAACCACACACTTTCAGTAGCAGCTCTTCTTCAGATTGGTGGAGTACAGACAAGGGTGTATCACAACCCTATTATAATTTACCACAGTTCCCTGTATATCAACCAACACCATGGCAACCCCCTTACCCGTTCTACTAACCACGCCCAATGATGCCGTTCATGCCCCTTTTAGGCCGAGGCCGGGGCAGAGGAAAAGGCAGGCACAGAGGAAGAGGGTGTCACATTCATTGGTCCAGGGAAGAACCACAAATGGTAACCAGGAGCCAAGGCAGGATTCAACCACTGAAAATGTAGCTGTCTAATTGTCTTCCAGACAACTTTCCACTAATGAGGTCAGAGTTCTGAACAAAGGGCTCAGCTTCGTGCCTCCCCCAGGGAAGATGTTTTTCATCTCAATTGCGAACTTTCACAATTTTTCAGAAAAATCTTACTACACTTTTTGTTTAAGGACAAACCCACAGGTCCAGGGAGGGCCGGTTCTGGACTTAGGAAACCCTTGTCTTTCATTCCTCCTACCTCAGCGACGCCCTGTGAACTTCTCACCTTTGAAAAGGCAGTTCCCACAGATGTGAGCAAACTAAAGCCGAAACATTCCTTTGTCAACATCTCCTCTAGGGAGCAGGATGACCTTAAGATTTTGCCACAAGACCCTGGTTTTGTAATCAAACCAGCAGATAAAAGTGGGGCGATAGTTGTCCTCGACTTCCAAGGCTATAGACAAGAATGCTTACATCTCTTAAGTGATTCTTTCTACTATACCCCATTGCATGGGATCACACTGGAAGACTGCAACTCAAAATACAAACTATGATCAATGAAGCAGTAACTAATGCATGGATATCACATAAGGAAGCTGAGTTTTTGGATCTTCTCCATCCACGTATTACTTATTTCTATTGTCTCCCAAAGATACATAAAGGAAGATTACCTCCACCAGGACGCTCTATTGTCTCAGGAATAGGATTGGTCCTTGAACCCCGTTCTACCTTCTGTGATCATTTCCTCCAACCTTTTGTTACGGGGACAGCAATGTTCTGAAGGACACTAAGGATGCCACTGAACCGGCGAATGCCCTGATCAGCCCTGATGTGGAGGATGTGTGTTAGAAATAGGGTCTTTAGTTGATAGTCAGGTTACCCCCTGTTCAAGCAAGGACCCTCACTCTAGTCAGGGCAAAAGAAAATCACCCTCAGCCAACCCCTGCTTACCCCCTTGGTAGCTTGGCAGAGCACTAGGCTTATCGTCAGAGTGCTAGGTGTAAAGTATTGGTACCAAAACACACAGTAACTTAATGAAAACACTATAAAATAACACAACACAGGTTTAGAAAAATAGAAAATATTTATCTAAACAAAACAAGACCAAAACAACAAATATCTACAATACAAAAGTCAAGTTATCAATTAAAAAGCAAAAAGAGTCTTTATGTAGTGCACCTTGGGTGCATCAAAAATGACCACGCACGGGTGAGTGTACGTCAAAAAGGACTTGCGATGTGTCGATTTCACTCACAAGCGAGACCTTGTGTCGTTTCTCCTTTTGTCGGGTCGGGCCCGTGGTTTCTTCTCTCCGCAGGAGAGTGATGTGTCGATCCGGTCAGCAGTCTCAGGTCCGGGTAGGCCTTGCATTGTTTTTACACACCCAGCAGTGCTTGCATTGGAAATCCAGTCTCACGATGATCCGAAAACCATGCAGCACGGGTTTGCGATCTCCCAGCCTCCGTCAGCGATGCTGCGCATCGTTTCTACAGCGCCGTCCATTGATTCTTTGGTCGCGTTGCAGGCAAGTGTTGATTTTCAGCTGCGAAGCTGGCGGCACGTCTATTTTTCAGCCGCAGATCGGAGTTGTGTCGATCTTTTCCCCGCATGGCGTTCTATACGTGGATTTCTTCCTCTTAGGCTGCCAGCTTCTCCTTTAACGGTCCCAGGAACTGGATGGGCACAACAGGGCAGAGTAGGAGTCTCTCCAGAGACTCCAGATGCTGGCAGAGAGAAATCTATGGTGTCCCTGAGACTTCAAACAACAGGAGGCAAGCTCTAAATCAAGCCCTTGGAGATCTTCATAAGATGGAAGGCACACAAAGTCAAGTCTTTGTCCTCTAGCACAGGCAAAAGCAGCAACTGCAGGATAGCTCCAAAAAGCACAGTCACAGGCAGGGCAGCTCTTCTTTCTCAGATCTTCTCCAGGCAGAGGTTTCTCTTGGTTTCCAGAAGTGTTCTCCCATCTGTGGTTTTGGGTGCCCTTCTTACACCCAATTTCTCCTTTGAAGTAGGCCTAATTCAAAGCAAAGTCTCTTTTGAATGTGAAATCCTGCCTTGCCCAGGCCAGGCCCTAGACACTCACCAGGGGTTTGGAGACTGCATTGTATGAGGGTAGGCACAGCCCTTTCAAGTGTGAGTGACCACTGCTCCCCTCCCTCCTACCACAGATGGCTCATCAGGAAATGCAGACTACACCCCAGCTGCCTTTGTGTCACTGTCCAGTGTGAGGTGCAACCAGCCCAACTGTCAAACTGACCCAGACAAGGAATCCACAAACAAGCAGAGTCACAGAAATGGTATAAGCAAGCAAATGCTCACTTTCTAAAAGTGGCATTTTCAAACACACAATCTTAAAATCAATTTTACTAAAAGATGTATTTTTAAATTGTAAGTTCAGAGACCCCAAACTCCACATGTCCATCTGCTCCCAAAGGGAATCTACACTTTAATCGGATGTAATGGTAGCCCCCATGTTAACCTATGAGACGGACAGGCCTTGCAACAGTGAAAAACAAATTTAGCAATATTTCACTGTCAGGACATATGAAACACTTAACCATACACTGCACCCTGCCCTTGGGGCTACCTAGGGCCTATCTTAGGGGTGCCTTACATGTAAGAAAAGGGATGGTTTAGGCCTGGCAAGTGGGTACACTTGCCAAGTCGAATTTACAGTTAAAACTGCACACAGGCACTGCAATGGCTGGTCTGAGACATGATTACAGAGCTACTTATGTGGGTGGCACAACCAGTGCTGCAGGCCCACTAGTAGGATTTGATTTACAGGCCCTGGCACCTTTAGTGCACTTTACTAGGGACTTACTAGTTAATCAAATATGCCAATCATGGATAAACCAATTACATACACATTTTGTTAAGGAGCACTATCACTTTAGCACTGGTTAGCAGTGATAAAGTGCCCAGAGTAACAAAAACAGTAAAATGAGAGTCCAGTTTGCTTTCAAAAGAATGAGAAATATTAAAGATCTGGTAGTACATACCCACCCAATTACTGCGCATGTAGCATCACGTCAGAAGACACTATGGCAACTCACACTGATATCAGGTCATTATCCCTGTGTTTGTTGCAATGTGTGTACCTTGACAAGATGGGTTGCTTTCCTTGATTTGGAAGCTATAGGTAGATGGTGTCTTCTGAAGCATACTAACTGCAACACCCGTAACTGTATATACATGATTACTTGCCCTTGCAGCCTACGGAACATTGGCATGACCACCCAACCAGTTAAAGTTAGGATCAATGAACACCGCAGCAACATCAGACGCGGCTGTTCTACCACTAAATTGAGTGTTCACTACCTTGACAAAAAGGACACCCCGAATGACATGTGGTGGGTGGTTTTGGATGCACTTAATTATACACCTACTGTCTCCAAAACCCTATTGGAAAGAGAAAAACGCTGTGTATTTAGACTAGGTACTCATATACATGGAGTTAATGATGACATTCTGTGGATAAGTTTCTTCCCTACCACTGGATGGTCTGAACATGCATTCCAACACTTAGGTCCTGATCAGTGTATGACATATCTTCTAGCTGTGAAGATGACCTGATTTTTATTACATGTGGACATTAACTCACTTAACAGGTGCACTAACATATTCCCTTTTTATATGGTCAGAAGACCCATGACAACCCACTGTGTCACGTTGACTTATTCCATATACAGTTCCAATTCCCTTGGACACATCCCCATATTTTGTGGGATTTGGACCTTTTATAGTTGTGTTATTAACCTTTCCTTGTGTCTATATTTTTAGACTCCTTTTGAGGTATTTCCCTCTTCTCCAACTTAGAGATATCACTGAGGTTGGGGTGTCCGTCTCCACCACAGGACAAAGGCTAGGTCCGTTTTTTCTTGTGTTTTGTTATGATTAAAGAGGTTACCCTGTGTTTGTTGCAATGTGTGTACCTTGACAAGACGGGTTGCTTTCCTTGATTTGGAAGCTATAGGTAGATGGTGTCTTCTGAAGCATACTAACTGCAACACCCGTAACTGTATATACATGATTACTTGCCCTTGCAGCCTACGGAACATTGGCATGACCACCCAACCAGTTAAAGTTAGGATCAATGAACACCGCAGCAACATCAGACGCGGCTGTTCTACCACTAAATTGAGTGTTCACTACCTTGACAAAAAGGACACCCCGAATGACATGTGGTGGGTGGTTTTGGATGCACTTAATTATACACCTACTGTCTCCAAAACCCTATTGGAAAGAGAAAAACGCTGTGTATTTAGACTAGGTACTCATATACATGGAGTTAATGATGACATTCTGTGGATGAGTTTCTTCCCTACCACTGGATGGTCTGAACATGCATTCCAACACTTAGGTCCTGATCAGTGTATGACATATCTTCTAGCTGTGAAGATGACCTGATTTTTATTACATGTGGACATTAACTCACTTAACAGGTGCACTAACATATTCCCTTTTTATATGGTCAGAAGACCCATGACAACCCACTGTGTCACGTTGACTTATTCCATATACAGTTCCAATTCCCTTGGACACATCCCCATATTTTGTGGGATTTGGACCTTTTATAGTTGTGTTATTAACCTTTCCTTGTGTCTATATTTTTAGACTCCTTTTGAGGTATTTCCCTCTTCTCCAACTTAGAGATATCACTGAGGTTGGGGTGTCCGTCTCCACCACAGGACAAAGGCTAGGTCCGTTTTTTCTTGTGTTTTGTTATGATTAAAGAGGTTACGGTCCCTCGTTTATGTCTATGTCCTCTCTATTACTAGTCTAAATCGAGGTCATCTTTTTATTTCCCTTTTTCTATGCGAAACGAATTCTTGGTCTCTCGTTTATTTTTGTGACCTCTACATTTGTTGCGAGGTCTTTTCCCTTCAGTGCAAGGAAAAACGAGGCATTGGTCCCTCGTTTATCTGTATGACCTTGGGGCGAGTCTCCTCCATGATGACGTTTATCAGACGCCACCCCCCGATTAAGTTTGCTATCTGCGACAACCTGATATATACCACCGTTCACATCCTCCTCACACAGTTCGGGAAATGCGGCCAGTGGGTAGGTCCCCGGTTGAAGGCTATCATCCTTAATTCTGAGTATTGCCGCCAGCATGATTTATGCACTTTATTTTGGAATCAGAGTGTACAGGCATGATACAATAGTTTTACTGCGTCTTTGAGATTGGAGTTATATGGATAGTTACAGATATGAGACAGAGGGTCAATATCCTTCACCTTGATTTGAGAATTACCGCTGTCTTAGTTTTACACTTTACGTTGGTCACCAGGATGATCCCTGTGACTCCATCATTAACTACATAGATAAATCACCAATTTACAGTGACTAGATAGAAGGCTATTTTTTACCTTTTTCTACCCACATGGACCGCTTCAATACCTAGGACAGATACATCCCTATCATCTATTTTGAGTGCCAACACAATGACTGACTTGGGTGATTATCTGTGTTTTGATCTACCTGTATTTTATATTTATGGTCCAGGGTCCAGCATCCTAGAACATGAACACTAGGATATTGCTACCCATTTTTTAGTGTAGGGATCATATGAGACATCACTTGCCTGTTGATGCAGTCTTGTTCTCTATTCTTACACCATAGATACTAATGCACTTCTTGCATCTATATAGAGGCAACTTTAGTCCTGCGTTGGCACTATCCCATGGAGCACCGTCCCACATAGAGGATGATAAGCAGTTATTTCTTGAAGTTTGTCTTTGCACTAAGCATGACAGCACGACTTCACTGAGTGGCACAACACTTTTTTGTGTATTTTATTGCGCAATCCCCTTTTATTTTAATGCATTATTGTTTTTTTCATGTTGTCATTTTCTACAGGCATACATCTACTTAGGTTTTTAGGTACATAGCTTTTTGAGTACATTTTCAATTTTTCCATACCTCCATTACACTTTTTTGTATTTATTATATTGTAGGAGTTACATGTTTGATTTTGTTCCTGATGAAACGCCACTTGATCTGTGGGGACTTCTGAGGCATGAAACATGTTGACCTTTACTAGTGACTGAAGAAAGTTTTCTCTTTCACCCCTATATTTCTTGGTTGAGTGGTGGAACATTATTTCCATTCCACTCCCTAGTAGTTTTGAACCTTGACCAAGACCCTCAACGATCAATAAAATTTAGGCTTGTGAGGTTCTTGAGCCAATTTTAAACTTTTTTTCTCTCTGACTGTAGGTCTAATTTTGCTCCTACATCTCTCTGATGACAGCACGCACGATCAGTCAAGCTCTCGGGCAAAGAGCCCCCTTGAGGGGCCCATCAGACATTGCTGTGCCAATCTGACGTGGAGCATGCCCTATGATGAAGCATAACATCCAGTGGATGTGTGAAGGCTTTTGTTTCTGTTTTGCCAAAGTGCCTAGTGGATTTCTGTTATTTTCTGTGGAACAGTGGAACTTTCCGATTTGGGTGATCATTCAGACTCAGGTCATGGTAGTCTGTTAGTTTACCAACATCTGGGCGAACCAACTGAGTTTGAGGATGAGCTATAATTCTCTGACTGGACCTAGGGCACCATTGAACTTTCAACTTTTTCTGCTGATGAACTGCTTTGAGAAAGAATATATATAGGTGGAGGAACCTTACTATTTTATATTGTTTGTTTGTCTCTAAATGACTAAGGAACTGAAACTGTTTAGGCACATGTATGGCCGGATTGGAGTTGGACTAGTGTGCATTGAGGAAGCTCCCAAACCCCCCCAAATCACTTCAATGACATTTGAGAGACAAACATGCCTTCATTCTGTACCTATCCTTCCTTTTTGTCCTGCAGCAGGATTGCTCAAGATATTTGATTTACAACTTCCTGGTCAATGTGTGTTTCATTGAAGAGGATCAGCAATGTGCCACTATGCTTGATTGTAACAGGTAATTAATGCTATATGCCTCAACAAGGGATATGAAAGATACTTGTTTCAATGTTAAGATGGTTTGAGTGACTCATGTCTAGTGGTGGTAGATATTGAAAATGGGTGTTTAATGTTGAACTATATTATTGCACTTGCTTGCATTTGTGTTGTGATTGAGTTACAATGTTAGTAGCACAATAATAATGGGTGATACTTTTTTTTTCCTAAAGATAAATTTCTTTTCTCTTCCCCTTTGACAGTTAGTGAAATTTGTTAGCCAGTGTTTTCACACACTGCATTGTTTTCTGGTGCTTTGTTTTCTGGTTCATATTAGTCAAAGAAGACCTAATCAGTCCATTTAGCTAACAATCAAAATGATAGTTCAGAAAAAAAACTACTCAATGTTTCTCTTGTTAAACACAGCTAAGCACTACAGGTCACTCTAGCTTTGTTGGGTTGGGTGACTGTGACTCTCGGGAGCAGTTAGTATGGAGTTGGACATAATAATCTTTAATCAGAGTCTGGAGGATGATGGATGGAACCTGAGCATGAATTGACAACTTAAACTACTGCCAGAAGAAGGAAGTTATCAACTTCATGGACATCAATGGATGATGATGAGTGCAAGAAGCCTACTCCAATCTGTGGACTGGTGGTGAGAGGTGCGTTGATTACTTGATTTAAGAAATGCAATGCTACTGCATGTGTCTGCCGGCTGGCTCAAAATTGAAACTATGCGGTTGGGTGCGGGGCATGTCGTAGGAAACTGGAGGAGACAGACATGTGATGGATGATAATGTTATCACATTATGCATGTGCTCTATGCTAAATGTTATGATGTTCATGACAATTGCGAGTTTGATCATCCTGATACATGCTGCCACTTGTCTGTGATTGTTGGTTGTTGTTTTTGGTCTCACTTAATTGTTCGCACATCAGTCATAAAATGAATGATCGCAAAGGTCTTTGCTCTTGCTCTGCCACTTCTGAGACTTCTTGGTACACTGCTCCCCATGAAGCTTACCTTCCATTCAATCCTTCTTGATTCTACAACATCATGATAATAATTTCTTTTTACATTCTACATGCCTTCTCTTCTGCTGCACCACAACACTTATGCTTACCTCATCAGATTGCTTCAGGCAGGCACCCAAGAAGATTGACAGGGCAATCCAAGAAGTTTGCAGATGCACCACCAAGTTGGCAATACAGACTAGCATAATTTTCCTTTCAATAATCTTTTTTTAGAACTGTACGTGTTAGCTTCACCTCAAGAATAGTTATATGTACTATTTTGCAGACATAGGTCACCGACCATTTTTGGATATATATTATAACAACTTGGGTCTCACTGGGGCTGACGGAATGTAAAGTTATCTGTGTCATACAAATTCATTTTCTCTACTCCTCCTAGATGAATACTGTGTTTGTGTAGTGTTTGTCTTTTTGTCCCACCTTTCCCCAAATCCCTTCCCCATCCATTCATCAAATCCCTTAAAGTATTCCCCCAGGCTGTGTGATTGATTCAGATGTTACTTAATAATTGACACCATTGATTAAACACACACTTGGTGGGGCAGATGAGATAGAAGAAACGTCAACTCAGTGTGCAGGATCTTCACTTGAGTTCACCTTGGTGGAGTGGGACCTCGCTTCTGATGCTTTCACTGTTATTGTGCTAGCATGCTATTACTACACCACCATGGTGCCTTGAGAAGCCATGCCACCCTCACTTCATTGATTCAGGTAAGAGAATAAGGGCGCACTGTTGTACTTTTAGTTTAGGCAATAAAATTGGCAATGGCAAATCACTCCTACGGGTCAAAGTCACTGCAGAGACTAGGGGAGTAGTAGGACAAGGGTTCCTAACCACATAAATAATTGTTATACACTATCGCATACTTTGAAGCATGCTGCGCTAAAAGGAAAACACTATCAGCAGATTTGAAAAACACACTGTGTAAAGGCAGAAGTGCGAAGTAAAACACTTAAAAAAAGATTTTAGGCATAAATAACTCTATAAAATATTTATTTTCCCCCGTCCTTAACAAAAAGAATAAATACCCACCACTTCCAAACACAACTGGCCCACACTTATCCCCCCCAAAATTTCCCTTTTCCCAACCAATGTCCCCCAAAAAACTGTCCAATTGTCCGTGATATAATAAGTAAAACACAAACCAAAATAGAAAAGTCCCACCCTCTCCACCCACAACAAGTCCCACCCACCAAAATAATGGTTACAAAAGGGGCAGAAGAGGGCACTAAAGGTGGGCCAGGATTCATCTGAGGAGCCCCTCCATGCATGCCTGCTGTGACTCTAACAGTGCCAGCCTCCGTAGGATGCAGCATTGGAAAGCAGTGCCCGAGGGGGCAGCAGGGATGGTATGGTGACAGTCGGCTGCCCTGGTACTGCAGCACTGGTGTTGTTGTGCTGGAGGTGCTCAGGCTGGCTGGGGCCCTGAGTACAGTCAGCGACTGCTTTTGCCGCCTCCTCCTCCTCTTCCTTGGGGACCACCAGCCGCTGGTACTCAGCCTGCATGACCTTCAGTGTTTGCCGCTGCAGCCAGGATACAATTTCCTGCTGCGATGGCAGACCACAAGGAATAGCTATATCAAGGGAAAAAAGAGCAATCGTAAACAATGTTCTGAGCAAAACACTTCTTTAAAATCATGTAGTGTAGAGACACAGTAGTAGTCAATTTGGTGGTCACCCCAGGGCATTCAATTTTAAGGTAATTTGAATCACAGCCAGACACAGCCATTAAGCACTATGGAGTATAAGTATTCTTCTCTCTCCTGTTGTGCTAAATTAATGGGGGCATTGCTAGATCAGCTGGTGCCCTAGTCGTACCCACTACTGTCTGCAGCTGGGGTAGATGTACTAGAAAATTATGTTATTCCAATTTCCCTGTTCTTCTTTGCACACAGACTACAAGGCCACTGAATACTAAGAATGAAACACTCCATGAAGTATTATAAAATCAATTATGCAGACATACTGTCTACCATAAGTAATCAGTGGGAAAAGTGATGCAATGAAGTACAGGGAAAGGATTAAGGAATGGGAGATATATATATATATATATATATATATATATATATACATTCATCATTCGGTTTCCTGCTATCGGAACGCCTCTGCCATGCAATGTCTTCTTGCAAATCACTTTAATTTGGCACAAAAACAAAATCACCCAATGCGTTTTGGGAGTCCCAGCTCCCTTGATCACGAGTAATTTTAGTTCCTACTTCTATTTCTATATATTCCCACACCAGTTCAAATAACATAAAAAACGGACTACTACCATTATTCAAAATACGGCGGCCATCTTTAAACATGTTTCACAAATCATTATACTAAACATATTTTTTGCTACATACATTTCTAATTCTCCAAAACATCAATTCTCACATGAAATCTCCTACTTTTTACTGTCATATATATTTATCATAATTGTTATCATTTGATATATATAATAACAATTCTTCCACACTAGGTTGATACATTTATACACTATTTTCAAAAAGTATTTTTTGATGCTCCTTGTGATGCCAACGGTATATTGTGACTTTTTGAATATTTACCTTCCATCCTTTTCTGTTCATTTCTACAATTCCATCTCATTTTAACCAACATTATTAATATTGGTAAACCTAACCCAAACAGGCAATTACATTTCAAGCATCATCATTGAATTTTTTTTATAAATTACTAAAGCACAAAAAACTCATGATCACAAATTACTTCTATATGGCACTTATTTTAGGGTAGTCAGACTAATTGTCATTATTCAGTTTTACATCACCAAATATTTTCTCATGTGATATAGTAGCTCTTCCGCATTTCCAATGACCATCCGTATTTTTCTCCCTTTCTATAAAAGTAAAAAATAAACACCATTAATTAAAACCAACAGTGAAAAAACATCCTTCACAGTACTTATCCAATTACATTTTTATCACTACTTTGTGCATATTTTTTTTACAGCTTTTATTCATTTATCCTTTAATTCATCAGATGTGCGGCTACTTCCTCATCCTTATTCAGTCCTTCAGGTTCCATAGTATTACAGTCAATAATTAAACGGGATTCCCATTTTCTTAACTCTAATGTTCTGTTTCCACCTTGTATATTCAACATTATTTTGTCCAGTACCCCATATTTAATTCATTTACATTGTTACCATGATGTTCTTTAAAATGTATGGCTACCGGATACGACTTATCCTCATTTTCTATGGCTCTCAAATGTTCCAGTACTATTTTCTTAGCCATATGTATAGTGCTACCTATGTAAAATGTATTACAGGGGCATTTCAAGGCGTAAACACAGTAATCAGAGTGAAATTATACATGTTTCCTAATCTTAAATGGTTTTGTATTCCCTATAAATTTAATTTCTTTACAATTTTCACTATGTTTACATGCTTTACATTTGCCACAAATGAAAAAACCCTGAATCAGATTTTTCATCTCCATTGCTGGTATCAAACATTGACTTCATGTATCCTTTAGGGATCTACATCTCCTAAAAGTAAATGTGGGATAATCTTTAATTATCTTTGCTAAATTGTCATCGGTTTTTAATGCCTGCCAATACTTATTAAACATCTTTCTTATCTCCCATGTTTTATTATGATATGTTTTAATGAATCTTATTTGATTTTCATCTAGCTTTTCAGTCTTAAATGTACTTACCAACAGATCTTCCCTTTTTATTTGTTTAACTTTCTGCAATGCCTTTTCTATACTACTTTCAGAATATCCTCTTTCCCTGAATCTTTTAATCATAGTACATGCTTCCTTATCAAAAGCAGTGTCTAAACTACTATTTCTCCTAGCCCTAATTAACTCTCCATACAGGATACTTCATGATAAAGAAGCATGTACTATGATTAAACGATTCAGGGAAAGAGGATATTCTGGCACCAGAAAAATACTGAGAGTCAAGGGAATACTCTGAAGTACCATCCAATCATTTGAATCAAACCATTCCAAGCAAGTAAAGTAGGTGAGAAGAATGCCTCTATCCAGAAGAGCTCCCTTGTTTCTTCATTCCAAGCATTTTTCAATTCATCATTCCAAATTTGTTTTTTTAGTACTCTTATTCTTCACCCTTGGCTGTGATAAAAACCATTTAAGCTTTACAATCTCTCATTCAGTCCTTCAACATTTAAAACCATCTAAATTCCAAACATGGCTCTCTACATCCATTTACCCAATAACCACTCATACATTCTTTCACCCATTTACCTATCCAAGAGATCCAACCCACCTGAGGAGTCAGTTCACCCATCCAGGCATGGAATCCTTTCACCCATACCCTTTCACCCACCTGTGCTGACAACCTTTCACCCGTGTACCCTTTCATCCTTCCCTCACCCACCCATGCATACTGTCATAATCATCACCCACCTACACGATTTTTATGTACCCTTTCATCCACACATCCTTTTACTCATAATATATTTCACTGATCCTTTCTCTTTCCATCCTTCTTTCAATTTTCTAAAACACTTCATAGTTCAAGTTCATTTTATGAACCTTAGTCTGCTGAGTTGGAGGTAGAAGAGGCTATTAATATTTAACTCCTGCTGCATCTGCTAAAGCAGGGTGTTGACGAGTAACTCAACAACACTAGTACCCCCTTGTAGTGACTATATTACTAATTGTCAATGAGCAAGCAATAGGACCTGCCACAGCCCACCACTGTCACTGCCAAGACTCCCCCCTCATCTGCGCCCATAGCTGTGTCTGTGCTGGCGCTGTTGTCTTCAATACTGGTGGTCAGTGCGGCTAGAAAAAAACATTACACAATTAAACGTCAGATACAAATCTCCCTATTTTTTTTTTGTAATAGCAAAACACAATCACAATACATCAATATACTTTGGTTACAGACTTCTCTTCTATCAAAATATCAGGTGGACATTTTGTTGGTTGGCAATTTTTTAAAAGCCACGTAGTTAAAAAAACTAAAAAAACTTTGGGTAATGGAGGGGCAGAACTAGCTATTGATGAATCTGAGTTTTTCAAGAGAAATAAAAGGGTGCAAGAATTGGACAATATAAAGAACATATTGTCTTGGTTGGCTAATGCAATGGGACCATTCTCCTCATACTTCCAACCATGGTGTGCAGTCATCAACTGTTAATATATTAATGGTACCTACACAACATTGGAAAGGTGCAAACAATTACATGACGTTGTTCAAAAACACCTTTTTTCCCTTTTATAATGATTGAGCTGGAGCAAGAAAATGAAAGCCTTCTCACAAAACATGTGTAGAATACCTTATTTGGGCATGCAATCTTCAGGACATGGGTTCTCTGAGCCTTACCACCAGTCCACAAGATAAGACATGTAAGGGGAGAGGAAACCCGCACTGACAATGCAGAAGAAATGAAGCTACAGACAGACTAGTACAGCCAGAGATTTTGAAGTAAAGAAACATGAAATATAGAAAAAAAGCAAATAGGATAATGCAGGGATAAGAATAATTTATAAAACAGAGAAATCAAAGTGGAGTTGGGAACAAATTAGGAGTCAGGCACAGTAAAAAGGTTGAAAATAATTCTCAATGTGGAGCAGTAAAAGTTAGGGAAATAAATGTTAATATTAGGAACAATAGAAGTACTTACTAGGGCCAGCAGAGACATCTGCCCCTGCACTTGTGGAGGGGCCACCTTCAGCGACCTCACCTGTCTCTCCAGCCCTCTTCCTGTCCTGAAGGGTGGAAGCTGTAAGAAAAAAAAGGAAAAGATTAGAGGTACTGTGAATAAATAATCTCTCCAAGAATATTTGTTTTTTAAGGAAAATGCAAATGCAGTAACATTTCTACATCAGAGGTTCAGAGTGCATGTGTAATAATACTACTAGTGTCATGGACCATCCCATTCCAAATTTCCTAACCCTATTCCTAATTTCCTAAACTACATTGTGGAATTACTAATAAAGTGCAATGAATGATTTCTATAGTTCTCATCTCATTCTCAATCTCCCAATGCATAGATTGGATGCATGCATGCAAAAGTACTATGTATCACTGGGAAATTGCTTGGCAGATAGCACAGAGAAGTGAGAGAACATGCTAACTCACTAATACTATTATTAATTATGACTATGTTAGAAAGAGCACAGGTGGAGTCTCTGCATTAGTTCTTAATCAGCCCAATTTAAGCGTCAAAACAAGTACAATTAGGTAGCACCAACCACCTGTCTTAATGACAATCACATATTATATTTCTAACATAAAGTTAACTTAGCTGTGTGTGCTGCATGCTTGCTATTGGGTAAGAAACTATTAGCTGCATAGAACACAACTAATAATTCATTATTACTCACCATGCCCCACAACCCATACACCTAGCATGTCCATCATCAAAAACATTAGGAGAAAAGTAAAGATATAAACACACAAAGAGAAAAGGTAATATAATAACCAGAAACTAGGGGAAAAAGGTTTTAAAAGTGTGGAATGGGACAGATATAAAGGGATATAAAAGTAGGCCCCAGCACCAAATCAAGCAAAAACACCAAGATGGCCACACCCATGCAAACTGCCTGGTGCCGTTCAAGCGTGAATTCCCACGTGAGGACATACTTCGCATTGGCAGTGATATTAAAATCGCGTGAATTGGCGTGGCAAGAAACTCTGGCCGCTAGTGGAACTCCACGTAGTGTGACTGAGGTTTTTTTGTGACTTTGCAGGTTTCCGCGTGGCTACACAAACTCCGCCGAGGTCTAGTCAGAAATTCGGACACATCTGTAGCAATTTTGCGATAATGAATTGGCCTCAAAAGTTCCACATGACTGAAGTTGGTCTCACAACTGATGCAACTTTAGGGATGCATCAACATTTAGAGATTCTGCATCAGTTTTAGGTGACACAAGTAGCCTAATGTGTTATGACCAAGGTCAAAGACTATGAGATGGTGGAACAGCGCCTCATACAATTTCTTAATGGTCCTGGGTGTAGCATAAGCAGTATGTCTATGTGTTATATTACAGTGGGTATTGCCTATATATGTGTATGTGGAGATCTAAGTAAGTATGACATAGTGATTGACAGTGTCATGTGAGTGAATACAATTATATGGTGTAATGCAAGGTATTACCTACCTTATGTCGGTTCTTACCTGTTGACCCTTGGCGTATGCAGACCTGAACTTTGTGACCTTCTTCATAGAGAAGTGACAATCCTGGCCTGTCCCTTGCAAACAATGCACAATGTCACATATCCTTGTTGCAGAGGATGATGAAATCATAGGTGCCATGGTCCCAGGGTGGAAAAGGGGCCCTACCACACGACTGGCATATGTGTAGACCAGCTACAACTAGTGGGGATGTGAATAACAGACAACTTTCAGGGTGTAAAGTGACTTCAAATGGCCAGAATCCTTTTTGAAAGCTATCGTAACAGTCCCTATGCCTGGGTTTAGGAGGTGTAGGAATTTTGACGCATTACAGGCTTTGTGAGACACATCTGACAGATGAGTCAATTGAGGAAAATCTTGTAAATTTCACTGCATCAGTTACAAGTGAGTTTTTCTGATGAAACTCCTAGTTTGCAAACATTAGTTTCTCACTGATGCAGTCAGATGCTGTGCAGGTTTATTTAGAAGTGGGTTTATAAAAGCTGATGCATTTGGCCAAATGTGTCTCATTATAAATATGGAGGTAACATTGCCCCACTGCTGCCGTCAAAAAAAATTATGCAAAGACAGCGCAAGCTCCTTGTAAATATCTCCCCCTAGTTCCTTAAAAGTGTTCAGTTTTGGGAACTAGTACTTGTGTTTGTGAAGGTTCACTCAGTGATTTTGTGTAGCACTAAAATTGATATAATCTGACATCAAATACAATTTTCCACATTCTCCTTAGTTTCTGATTTAGCTATTATGTTTTTAAATCATGGGACAATATTTCAAGTCAAATGTTCTGAAACTGTTGAACAACTAGTTAAAAAAGATAAATTAGAATCCAGGTGCCTATTTGTAGTAGTTAGTCCAACACAGTAAACTACCAACCAGCGCTACACAAGATCAAGTATTCAATAGACACTAATAAATCCTCTTTGCTGTTAGGACAAGAAATCACAAATTTTATGAGACCTTGAATGATCAGATTACGATCATGTTACTGTTTATTCCTGAATACAATTATCAGAGAAGTCATAACATTCTTACTCATGGATATTTATAAAAACTGTTCAAAATCATACCGGAGTTGGAATTTCTCATGCCCTGGAGATCTCAGAGGATAGAGCCCACTCTGGTTACGTTCACATCCAACAAATTAGCCCATTCATTCCACAGCGTAATAGCATGCCAAGATTTCAGTTCTCCGGGACAATACCCATTCTTCAATATCCACCTCATCAAGTATAGAATCACAATCTACCCATTCATACAAAGCACCATATCCTTTGATTGAAGAATTTTTCCACCCAGATAATCCAATATATCCGTTATGGCTGGAGCAAGTGGTGCACCAAAATTCCTCACATCACAACCTACAGATTTTCAATACTTTACGAAACCCAAATGGCAAAGAACTATCCCCTAGACTGATGCTTAATGGAACAGCATTGAATAATGACACATCACAGAAGGTCAATTTTAAGACTAGTAACATAAATAACACCAGTGTGAGTCCAGACTGGGCCTGGTTACAAGCTATGTCAGCCCCAGGAGAGTCAGACTGATTTGAGGCCTCTAACGGTTGAGGGAACTTTGGTCAGCAACAAATATTGGCCTTCTAAATTTATGTTCTCGTACTGTGGGTGCTTACTTTGCAATATAAGCAAGGGCGGCATCATCATGTATTTGTAGATCTTCATGTCATCATCCTTCATGAAACATGGCCAGAGTTTCTTAGAATTCTCTACCAGCACAAGTAAAAGCCATCCAAAGGGAGGTCTGGCAATAAACATAAAAGAATCAGGTATACAAGCTCTGAAAATCTACAGTTGGCTCCAAAGCCAGAAATTACCACGAGTCATAGTAAATGTGTACATTAACCCCAGATTGAAACAGTTCTTAATTGGACAACTCAGAGTGTTATTATAGAGTTTAGAAACACTCACCATGATGTTCAAATACTAATTGCCAGAGATTTCAACTCAAATCAATTCATGCCCCAACAAGCCCAACCACAATTGAAGTGCAAGGACAAATTGGGAGCAAATTTGCCAATTACCTGTGCAGCTACCGGGTTGTTGCCTTACAGTGGAGACCCTCCTCCAGCATGGCCTCACTTCACAGACAAATCAATGTAATTGTCGATTACCCAATAGCTTAATGCTTTTTATTCAGATAGTGAGCTAGAGAATTGATCATGGCTCCAAAGCAATCACTAGTTGTAAAATTAATGACAGATGTGCCTCTGTTTCAAAAACATAAAAATCCTGTTAGGAGCTGCCCGCACAGATACTCAAAAGAGGCTTTTTATTACCTATATTTGTAACTACAGGTCACAATTTTGCTCCTAAGGAAGGGACCACTGATTACCTGAAACATGTTGAGCTTTTCATCATTGAATTCTGTCCTTTATGAGTAATGGACCTAACACAAAATACATATTAATACAGAATTGTTTATATTTCTAAAAATAAATATAATCTTTGAACTAACTGACTAAGAGAAGCTTGAAGAGAGTTGGTGCAATGAGTGTTATGAGGGTGGGCATTGTATTATTTGATAAAATGGATTTGCAGAATTTGTTAAGCATTTTATGAATTGCTATTATGATAGTGCTCTATTATTAGTACACTTAGGTGTTACATATCTATTACTTTTTTGTACATATGTTTAAAACATTATTTGCAAGTGTTTTGCAATCCTTTTACAATTTTTTTTTTTATAAAATTCAGAAAGGTTACCCATTGAGTTTTAGTGTATTTTCGTTTCAGTAAGCTAAAGTGATATGGGTATCATGACAACCTCTGCTTTCATAGAAAATGTTTTCACAAACTCAGTAGGCACTAATGGGGTAAAGCCTCAGGACTCTTGAAGTATACAACAGCAATTGGCATGCCTAAATAACTTATCCTAACAAGAGTTATCACAATGGGATGAGAGTGTTTTTGCAATGTAATATCAACTTTGGAAGGGTACAGAGAGGTTTAGGAATTATTATTCCAAGCTATGAGGATTCTAATCTTAAGATGTTGGACACAGTGGCAGTAAATAATGCTGGAAATTCTATCCAAATATGTGAAAAGCAGCATTGAATGAAATAACTGCATCATAAAACAATCTAGCTAAACATGAGACCCACATTTTTTGAGATCTTTAAAATTAGACTAGAGAAGCATTTGCAAAACATTTTAGAGAAACTAATCAACCAACATCTCACTGACCACCTCAGCAACCACTAACTCCATGATGCATGCAATTTGGATTCAGGCCCAATCACAGTACAGAAACAACACTCATCGCCAATACAAACAACAACAGCATGACGTTTGACAGAGGAGACATGGCAGCCGTGATTCTCCTGGACCTCTCACCAGCATTTGACAATGTCTCACACCCCATCCTCATCAGGCACTTTTACAAGATTGGCACCCATTGTCCACTTGATCTGCTCTCTCTTAAAATATAGAACACAGACTTTAACCCTGCCAGCTTACTCCTCAGAAGCCCCCAAACTAATTTCCAGGTACCTCAAGGTTGATTACTCAGCCCTATTCTCTTCGATGCATACTTGATCCCTCTAGACAATGCCATCTCGGCACATGACACTAACATCACCTCCTTTGCCAACAACACACAGCTCATACTCTCCTTCTTAGACATGACCCCTAACAAAAGAGACAAGTTCACTGCCTGCCTGACTGAAGTTGCTAACTGGATGAAAGCCAACTGTCTAAATCGACAGCCAGATTTCTCCTCAATCTCCACACAAAGACATATCAAATCACACCTCAAGGAGTTCCACTAGCTCTTGATACACAAACATGCTAATTTCAAACTCCTCACACAAACATTCAATGCAATACACAACTTAGTCCCCACCTACCTGAACAGTTGCATCTCTTTCCACCAAGGACAAAGACACCTGCTCTCTGCAGGACTCCTACCCACGGATACACAGATGGAAGACAGAATGGAGGACAGACTTTATCTCTGTTTAATGGGATTTACAGAATTAACCTTTTCATAGAAACCAGTTCATACAGTGTCTTTTTGGTTGAAATTGGCTTTCGAATGTTTATTTTTGAAGTGTGAATCTAGTAGTTGCAGGTCTTACTTTCAGAAACAGTTTTGACAGAGATATTTATTTCAGTGCTTTAATTCAGGGGGATTATTTCATATTTAGTTATTTTACAATGTTAATTACATTGGACGCTCTTATTCCACTGACCCATCACCAGCCATTAACACCATCCATCGCTGACCCCTAAGCACTATCAATCCCTGCCCCATAAAATCCCTCACTAAACATAAACTTCACTCAATCCTGAACTCTAAAATCCATTTCTACCATAAAAATACACCAATTCCTGAACCCTGAAAACCTCTTTCAATGCCTAAACCCCACTGATTCCATACCCCTTAAAACACATCAGTACAGCCCAACTCTATCCATCCCTGAACCCTAAAAACCCTCACGTCCTTAAACACCAGCCATCCATGGCCCATAACTACTCCTCATCAACCTAAGCTACTCATTTCTGAACCCTGTCACACCATGTAATCCACCCCATCTTGAACCCTAAAAATTCTTCACCACCGCAGCTGCTATCCATAATTGAACCGTAAAAACCCTCACCAGCCCTAACTTCCACCCATCCATGAACCCAAAACACCCCCAACACCCTTATACTCCAACCATTACTGAATACTAAAAATACATCACACACCAAAACACCACTCATCCCTGTACCCTAAAAAACCCAAACCACCTCTATACTCCACTCATCTCTGGACCCTAAAACCCACTTTCTATGCCCAAACAATAGTTATTCATGACCTCAGAAAACACCCTTATAACCTTAAACATTCCCCATCACTGAATCCAAAAAACCCTCATTTAAATTCCATCCAAGTTTGATTGGATTTTTCCTTAAAATTATCTTTCCTTCAAAATATTCCCTTTAATTTGTATTTTTTTTCTATTTCCTTAACATTGGTTTTCAATGATTTGGTTTCCTCCATTATGGTTTCTCATTTTTTGTTCACACATATCACCACTATACATCAGAGTGTTCTTTCTTCTTGAATTGCTGAGGTCTGTTTTTTTAATTAACCAACCTACCCTCATAACTGATAGAGTGCTTTACATATATACATAACATAACAAAACATAACATAACATGACATAACAAAACATATTGGAAAAATAGACCAAATCATTAAAAAAACACACATAGAAGTTATTATCTCTATGGGAGAATATATACTTGTACTGGCGCTAGGATGGTATACAAGCAGAACAGCAAAAATACAACATTTGGAAAACAGGAATTGTCCTTAATGGAGTATGAGTTCTCATGTTGGCTCAGATCTTGACTGGGACAAGTTAGTCACAAAATCTACATGTGAAAAGTGTAAAAAAGTGACTTTTTTAGAAGAGTTTCAACAGCTCAGGAAGAAGGCATAGCATGCCCTAGGGCAATGATGCTGCCCACAATGCAAAGGCAGAAAAAGAAATACAGCAAACATAGGAGAGGCCAGCAGAGACTGCCAGAGCTGTTCCAGTGAAACTCTGGTGAGCATAGGCACTCCATTGGGACAGTCAGTAACAGAATAACTACCATTTAGATAGTCAACAAGAAATGCTAAACAAGTTATCAAATATTGTTTTTTAAAATGGTAGCAAACAGGTTTTAGGCCGTGGTTTATGCTTTCCCCCTTCTAAAGCTCCTTCATTTATATGTAGACTTGTGTAGATTTGTTTTAAATTCATTGAAAAATGTAAACTTGTAAAAGGTTGGGTTGTAGTTGACTGGTGTGTGAACCCTGGTCAAGTTGCAACCACAATCCTTGTCAGGGTGCAGCACAAGCTCCCCCTAAGTCCACTTGTGCTCAACCCTCTGGTAGCTTGGTACATACCACTCAGACCTAACTTAGAGACAATGTATAAAGTATTTGTGCAATAACTCCCATGGTACCACAGTGAAAACACTGCACAAAAAGGATTTAAGTAAAAAAGCAAAAAATTGAACTTTATTTAACAAATAAAAGAACAAAATGACAAAAAGCTGATCATCCAAACAGGAGATATTAAGTTTTGAATATTTTAGAAGAAATAGTGCCAAAAAGCATAAAAGCAACAATTGTGGAGATCTGGACGCACCGGACCAGGACAAAGTCACAAGATCAGCCTATTGCAATGGAGTGCAGGCCAGCTACACTAATCCATTTAGTCCTGCTGAACAAAGTACCATAAATACTCGTTTGCAGAGCATTGCAAGGATCTGCGTCAAAGATGCTTCGTGTAGATGAGACGATCAGTCATTTATAAGATGTGTCAAGGCTGCAATGTGAGTTCCTGCATTGTCATCAAGCATCCCATCCATAATACCCTATGATGCAAAGTCTGGTGTTGAGGATGCATGGAGCAGGTGGAGCAATGCGTTGGTTCAGATGAGCTGCAGGGCAGGAAAGTGGTGCTTGCTGTCATTGTTGAGGCTACTGATGACAAGAGATGTGAGGGCCTATGCCAAGGATACATCTTGCAGTGGTGGTTCCGAAGAGGTTGCGGGCAATGGTGGTGATGCAGGTCTTTGCAACAAGGCCAATCCATGCAGCAGTACCAATGAGTCAGCTCTTTTCGGGGTTGTGCCACGCAATAGAGGGGATGCATTGGTTCTGCTGGATCCACTGAGACTAGGCCCACTCCCAAGGGTCCAAGGCTGGGATGGCACCACTTGGTGGGATAGAATCATAGATGGCAGAGTCCAGGTGCATAGGTAAGGTTGTTGGAAGCCTGTTGTATTACTGAGGCTTCAGTTCGGGAACTAGCCATTGGAGTCACACTGGGGAACAAGGTTCAAGAGAGGCAGGTCTAATCCTTTTCAACCAGGAAAGAGGGCAGCAGGGTGCAGGTTAGCACAGCAGGCAGCCGTCCTTCAGAGCAGCTGTTCAGCAGAGTGACAGTCCTTTCAGAAGCATAACCGTACTTCCCCTGGCAGAGTATCCAAAGGTCCAGAAGTCTACTGAACAGTTAGTGCCTGAGGTCCAGTATTTATACTCAGGCATGCCTCTGAAGTGGGGATAAGCTCCTAGTAGCATGTGGGGATAAGCTCCTAGTAGCATGCCTTTGAGGTGTACAGTTGCCCTGCATTCCTTGGTGTCAAGCCCTTTGGAAATAGGCAGGACACAGTCTATTCGAGTGTAAGTGAGGCTGGGTCTAGCTCCTCCCTCCCGTCCTGCCAGTGATGGCTCATCGAGGTGCACCTAAGCTCCCTTTTGTGTGTGGCTGTCTAACTGTCACCCACACCCAGTCAAGCGAACAGAGACTGGCTGCAGGCACCAAATGTCATACCAGGAAAATGCTAACTTTCTAAAAGTGGCATTTTCAAAACTGTAATTTAAAATCCAACTTCACCACAAGTTAGGATTTTTCATTACAATTCCAAAGACAACAAACATGAACTGGTTACCTGTTCCTATTTGGAAATTACAGCTTCTTAAATATAATAAGGTAACTTCATAGTTATCCTATGTGAGAGGTAGGCCTTGCAGTAGTGAAAAATGATTTTAAGAGCTTTTCACTACTAGGGCATCTAGAACTTAAAGGCACATGGCCTACTTTTTAAGTACATTGCACCCCACCTTCTGCACTGTGCAGGGCCTACCCAAGGGGTGACATATGTATTAAAAAGTAAGGTTTGGGAGTGGCAAAAGGTAAATTGTGCGAGGTCAAAATGGCAGTTTAAAGCTGCACACACACGCTGAAACGGCAGGCTTGAGACATGTTTAAAGTACTACTTCAATGGGTGGCACAAACAGTGTGTAGGACCGATAGTAGCATTTAATTTGCAGTCACAGGTAGTACTAGTTTACTAGGGACTTACAAGTAAATCAAATATACCGACTGGGTGTAAGCCATTCTTACTATGTTTCAAGGAGAGAGAACAAGTGCTGGTAAGCAGTTGTAAAGTGTGCAGAATCCTAGGGCCAGAAAAAACAAAACTGAAAAAAATATTTCATAGTGGCCGAGAAAAAGAACATTATGATATCTGCTCTTAAACTTCCCAACAATTAGTTTACAAATAATCTAGTGACATAGAGGCGCCTTTGTATTTTGAGGATACTTCTGTAATTGACGAGAATCCAGATTTGGATATCTCTGTTTAAGGCATATCAAATACTCCTAAGAGGAACTAATGATTTCAAACTAAAATCACCCTTCCTTCAATGCCATTTGGTTGTATAATACATTTTATTAGGAAATTGTGAAATAATGTATGACTCTGAGGTGAAAAATATGGAGACAAGATTCAGTCAACTTAAAAAAGACAGGCTTTGACAACATCCACAATTTAGAAGATGTCATTATTAAGCTCTCTGACAAGTGTGGTAATGTAGTTCTTTGGTCTCAAGATATGAATGAGTCATAAACTGAACACCAATTTAATAATCTGGGATGTTATGTTTAATTTGAAAGAATTAATAGCTTTAAGATGTAATACTGCTTGATTGATAATAACTGTTTACTTTAATTTGAAGAATCCATGCTTTTTGATATACCATATGCCTTGCCTCTAATTGTTGACTAAAGTACATAAAAACATCAGGATGCCCCATAGAGGACTGCATTTTTCAGCCCAAGGTGCCCTCTTAGAAAATGTTTCAATTTATATTGATAATTTTCTTCTATCTTCACTTCATAATCTCCCCTCATTTTGAAGCAAAACCAACAACTTCATAACTTAAATCTTGGGTATAAGTGGAGTCTATCATATTTAATAATCGCATTGGATATTGCATCTCTGTAAACAATATCAGGCTTAAGGATGTTTTACAGGCATACAGGCACTTTGTGAGTTTGATCATTACAAATGTTTGACCATGCACACATGCTACTTCAAATGACTGAATGCTGTCTTGCAGGGTCAGACTGGCTTATCTGGAAATCATTCAGTACACAATGGGTTGGTTTAGACAGGTCAGTTTGTGGGCCATTTATTTGGCTGTTTTGTGGCCTGTTTTATGGTCTGGTAGGATGTTTTTACTGTTGATTTCCCTGATACATTACCTGCAGAAAGCTCAAATCTATGCATTCTGCCAAACCTTGCAAAACATGTATACAGCGGGTCTTTACAAGTTCAAAACTGCCCAGTTTGCAAAGATGAGCCACATTTTTATTTCTAACTCACTAATAGGGGAGCATTTTTATTTGGGTGTCTGGGCTTATTTTGAACTCCATTCTGACCCTCTTGTCAAGATAAAATGTATAGGTATAACAGTAACTGCCACAGCTATGCAAATATTTTCTTGTATCTTCGAATTTGTGGTCTATATTTTGGAATGCTCTTGTTCTAAATGATATATTGACATGACTAGTTTTCCAGAAAGAAAATAGGTATGCGAACACATTTGAGGTGGGAACAGGCTACAAATGTTGAGAGTATGTTAATCATAAAATATAATTGATTTAGTCATGTGTATCCTAAATGCCCCAATTGGTTCAAATATATATTTTGAGGCTTTAAATGATTTTATATTTAACTTTAGAATGTTACACTTTGTGGTTTTTACAAGTATTTTTCTTATTCAGAGCTAATGAATGAAAGATGAATTTAAAAAATAAGAACTGTGTCTTAAATAATAATACATCATTTTCCAGCTGGGTCTGTATTACAATATTTTGAAACATTTGACATTCACATTTGATCCAATTATCAGTTTACCTCTCATTACATTCATATAACAGATATGCACAATTGAATATGCACTTTAATAATTGCAAGTACAAACATATATATTTGTTTTTATTTTGTCTGTGTAAGTTTGATATATATATATACATGATTGTTCCATATAAAAAATTCATAAAAAGTATTTCCAAATCATTCATAAATATGTTTCCAAATTGTTTTTATCAATCTTACAATAGGTTCTGTTGTAAATAATAATATTTAGGAAGATAATCAATTGTTCACTAAATGGATGTAGGATGTGTTGTATTTTTTCTTTTTATAATGAACTCAAGGTCTTGCAGGTAGTTTTAATATGGCTGAGGAAACTATGCAATGTTAACATGAGGAAGCAATTGTTGTCAAAACACAGAGATGGCATCCATGTACCTTCACAAATGATCTTTCTTTTGATATTTTTCAGCCCACACAGTTCAATCAAAATACAACCACAAAAAAAGCCTTGCACTCCAGCTGAAGAGATATAGCTCCATCTAGGTGCAATATTTATTTATTAAGAGGAGAGCTGCACAGCCCCTCTCTCTGAGCCACAATGCCCCCCTTGAGGGCTTATCCCTGTGGGCTGTATTTTTTCATTTAGGGGGAGGAGGGTGTACCCCACCATGATCATTTGAAAGCTCCAGGGACACCATCACCTGGGGCTGTATTTTTTTTACTAAAGGGAAGGGGCATGTGGCCCAGTCTCCAAGCCATTATTGTCCCTGGTGAACACGTTCCCAGCCCCTTTTCTAACTATGGGGCAGAGGGAACGTGGTTCCCCTCGCTGACTTTTTACGGTCCTGGGGACCCCATCCCAAGGCCTCACATGGGTTCCTTGGTACCTGCCAGGGTACCCACAAAACCAATGTTTGGGGCTGAGGAGGATCCCCGGTCACCCAATATCCTGCCAGATCGCTACATTCACCCATCCAGGGTGCATAGAGAGTCAGCAGTGCTCCGACCTGGAGTAAGCAGCTGTCTTTACTGCTTCCTCCAGGCAGGAGCAACCTGACTTTTTCTGCCTGCAAAAGCACAGGCAAAAAACAAACGTTTGCTCCCTTCCAATGGGATCATTTTGTAATCTCCTTCTGGTGGTAGCGGACACCTTGCACAAGCTCCTGAGTCCTGATGACAGGAAACTACTGTGTCCCAGGAGTTTTCTCCTCCCGACAAAGTTAGTGAGCCAGCCCCGTGGTTGGAGTCACTGGGACCTTTACAGGCTTGCAAAGGGGGAGACGTGTCCCAATCCCATACTTTTAAAATTTGGAACTAGCAGATGGGATCCCCACAGCCCATTATAGACTGGGGAGGGGGCTCATGCCTTTGTCAATGTTCTTCCTCATCACTCGAACATTCATAATCCTTTTCCCATCCCCTGCATTGATGCAACTTTTCTAACTGCGATACTGTATAGAAAGAGAAAGAGATACAAAGAGATGCAAGAGATACAAAACACCACTACTGTGGAAAGGCATAGGAAACAACACTGTAACAGTCCAATTTTAATTGTACTACATGTGCTTGGTTGCAAGTTTACTATGCAGGACCTGCAAGTTCATGTAGACAGACATCAGCTGGGTCCTTCCAGGGTACCAAGAGATACATAAAAGGAAAAGGGGATGCTATTGCAGTATTACAATAGTAATTTGAGGGTACACTTGCTGAGGATGAAGTACCATAGTTTACTTGTATAACACATTTCTAATGACATGTTCTACTTGTTATATGTCTCAAAGTACTATTGCTTGTCATGTGAATATATCATCTCTGTGTCCACTGTGAACCATGTAGTCAATATGAGAGTGCATGAATGACCTAGGAGTAATTCACAGACAGCATTGTATTCATGTACCTTTACCTAAAGTTGTCTGTGTATGTGTGGCCTACATTCACATGATCTGTTAGGGCAGTAAATACACAAAAGGTCTGACTCAATATCCCTTGACTTATGAAGGATCATCGATTATTTTATATTATATATGGACATTGTGTGCCATTTACTTTGTGACCAGAAAAATACCCTTTCCAGTACAAACGTCTATGCCCAGACACACTCAGAATGATCCTATGAATTGGATATTCGCTACCCTTTGCACACACACTTACAATGCCTTGTTTTTCTGGAAATGTATACATTTCACCATTTTTTCTCTGGCTTCCAGTCAGGATTAGTAACTGATGCAAAGTCTTGCCTGAATATTGAGTAGATCAAGCTTTGAGCCAAAACCTATGGGAATTTGTGCGGATACACTCCAGTAATGCCCCAAGCTGATAAAAAACAGCACAAAGATGTGTTTTGCACTGAGAAAAGTGCACCTTTTCAATGCAAAACAGCTTTTGTGCTGAATAGTAATTACCATGCAATACTTTGCCTTACTATATGTTGCACTACTTCAGTGTAAAGCCTTAGTAAATCTAGTCTCCGGTCAATGTCACACAGCATCTTCAAATTAATGGTTTGTTATGTTTTATTGGTTCAGTACATTAGCTCCACTGCTGTGGGAGTTACAAGTGGTATGCCTCCCTTCTATCTCCCCAACAAATTAGAGAAATTTCTAAATGCATTGAATGTTGCTTTGCCAGCTTTTACTGTCTAGGTATATGTATAGAAAAGAGTGTTGGGTGACTAAAGTTAGGAGGAGAGCTCTCAATACCAGGCTTAACACACTCAGCTATGACATGGCAAACAGATGTCCAGTTGGGTTCTACCATCAGTGACAAGGAACTTCCGCACAGCCAGTAACTTTATGATGGGGTGAGGTATGTTAGCTTCACTGCTAAATGTCAGGCTGAGGTGCATCTACACTGAATTCTCAAGATGAATGATTGTTTCCATACTCAGCAACTATGCAGTTAAAATGTACGTTCACTACATGTTAAGGTTGTCAACGTAGCTGCTTATGAGTCTGAGCCTTCTCCTGCTCCTAGGAGGGGGTAAAGCCTTCTGGGTTCAGGCTACATCCTCATTTTTTTGGAAGGCCTTCTGTTAAATTGTCCTATTTTATCTTCAAATATGGGCCAGGCGAGTTCATAGCTGGTTAACCGGATCATGGGTGAGTTGAACCTTACTACACCAATAACTTGACACTCAGCTAAGTCGTTTAAACCCTCAGCCAAATAGTTTATGTGATGAACTCTGAACTCATAAAAAGTCTTGCAAACATCTTGAGCGGTGTTGGCATCACAATTATAATCTGCTGGAGTAAGTTATCTATGGCACAGCGTTAAAAGACTATGATAAGAAGGCTAGAAAAACATATTGTCCCTTTTATGCTAACAAAATTGATCAAGCACAGAGCTTGTCAAGAGAGCTATTCTCCATTGTAAAGGCACTATCTTTCCTCGAACAGATTGCCCAATCTAGCATCCCAACCGAGGAAGGATGTAACGAGATTGCCCATTACTTTCATGATAAGGTACTTAGCATCTAGCTTTTCCTAAGGAGGTGGCCGGCGCTCCTTGCCTGGACGCATGGTTCAAACCTAGGCATGTTAAAGCAGGACTGTTGTAGTTTAGCACTCTTGATCTTGATCATTTATGGGTCCCATGGGGGAGGGTGAAATATGGCTTTCCTCTGTTCTGGAGAGAGGCATGGAGAACATTCTTACAGGATTATGTGCCCTCCTTAAAATATCTTTTGTTAGAGGTCAAGTTTTTGCAAGTTGGAAACAGGCTATGGTGGTGCCATCCTTATAACTTAGGGCCAGATGTAACAAAGGGTTTTTCCCATTCTGTGTCAATGGGAAAATGTGTTCGTACATATGGCCCTTAATCCTTTCCATTGATGATGCAAAACCGGAAAATCTGAGGCCAATCTCTTTGCTTCCGTTTTTCGCCAAAGTGGCTGAAAAACATGTGAACAACTAGCTTATGGATTTTATCGAAGCAAAGGAGTTACTACATGAGACACAATCAGGTTTTTGCCCTCATTTCAGCACAGAATCTGCAGTGCTGTTAGCATCTGAATCTTTGAGATAGATAGCGGATGGGGGAATACTTCGGCTCTGATGTTGGACTTCAGCACAGCTTTTGATGCCATCTCCCATAATGCACTGCTGGAATGGTTGTGGAAGATCAGAATGGGGGACCTGGCCCTGCCGCAATTAGCCTACTTCCTCTAGAATCATACCTTTCAGTTGGTTCAACATCTGTTTGCCTCAGAGGCCGTGTTGCGTCAGCAGGGGGTGCTACAAGGCTCAGCACTGATCCCTACTCTGTTAAGTCTACATATGTACCCCCTTGTTGACATCATTGAGAGTCATGGATTCAACATCGTATCATTCCATCAGGACATGCAGCTTATAATGATTCTCTCCGAGGATGGAGGAGTATCTGCCTCTCGATTTAAATCTTACTTGGCTGACCTTGCAGAACGGATGTCCTAGAGCTGCCTCAAACTTAAAGTGGGTAAAACTGAGGTACTGCTATTTGGGAAAAAGTCTTCAATCTGGTTCTCTGCTTGGTAGCCTGAGGCTTTAGAGCCCTGGTTCGATCTCAATCTATCTTTTGAAAACAAGTTCTCCTGTTTGGCAGGAAAGTGATTTGGCAGCCATAAAAATGTTAAGCAAAATTAAAGGCTTTCTCCCTGTGGAGTCATGGAAATTGGTAATCCTGGCTTTGGTGGTCTCAAGGTTGGACTATTGCAATGTGATGTATCTTAGGGCATCTTAAGCCAGACTGGCTATACTCCAGAGAGTGCAAAATGCAGCGGAACACCTTCGGATTAGTATCCCCCTACTGGGTCTGCTCCCTATAGGTCATACTGGCTTCCTATTAGTAAGATAGTTCCCTTTAAGACTTTGCGCTTATCCTCCGCTATCTTCACAACCTGGTAAAAAGGTATGATTCGAACATAGACCTAAGGTCTGCCGGAGCTTCTTAGTAGTTATCCGGGGAACAACAAGAGGGCATATGGGGAAAGCTCTCTTAGCTTCCAGGCCTCTAAACTCTAGAACTCTCGGCCCATTGCCCTAAGATTGGAAAGATTGAAGTTGTTTTCCGTAAGAAACTTAAGACATGTTTGTTTAGGCAGCTGTAACTCATTGTTTTATGCTGAGGGTTAGGAGGGGGCTGCTGAGCCCGTCTTTCTGCCGGAACACTCTGTTTAGGGTGACCATGCACTCAAGAAATCACGTTATTATTATTATCATTATTATTATTATTATTATTAATAACTATATATGCTGTAATTTAATATTTTAGTCCATGTACACCAAAGAGAGGGTCGATGTGTTCTTGCTCCATGGTTTTGGCAGAGAGCAAGTGAGTGGAGACTGCATTTGTAGGCCTTGTTCCTAATCTCAGTCACCAGAGTTTTTGCCCTTCTATTATAGTCAAAGATTCATGTGAAAGTGTCCGATTTTTAAAAAAAGCTTGAAATGTTTTCAAATGGCTAGGTTGTTGTTAGGGTTTCGGTGAACACATGTGGAGGTTGTGTTGCTTTCTCATACTGATCTTTTCGATTAGAAGTATTTACCATCTGCTCATGTATTTTTGCCCCGTGCTTCCTTTGTCACCCTGCTACTTGCAAGTACTTGCAAGTTGCATGAAGTATCACTGTATGCAATATTTTAGTGTGTAGTAGAACTGCATACAAAGCATCTAGTAATCATGCTGATTGCCCTTGTTGCATGAGCACCTGCAAACATATCACTTCACACATGCCTACGCACAGAGTTCAACCAGTTTGTTATTAATCAATTGTAATCAGTTTATTAAACTCTGAAGACTAGTGGCCATATGTACGAACACATTTTCCCATAGACACAGAATGGGTAAAACCCTTTGCTACATCTGGCCCTAGGATCCGAACCATGCTATAGCTCATTATGAAATCTGCGTCCAGGCTAGTTACCTGTGGTATTAGTTCAATAATTTCATACATAGATATGCCTAAAAGTGGATTACCTCCCCCCTCCCTCCCGGATGACCGAGCCATGGAGACTCAAGCTCCTGCATTGGTGGGGTCTCAGATGTGTAAGGGTTGCTTTCCTTCACTGTTACACTTGTTCCATTCGTAGGGTCCAGCTACTCAGACTGGCTGCTCCCATTTGCAGCAGAACCAACAGTGATCTGCAAGAGGATAGTTAATTTTTGTAATGTCACCTAAGCAAATACATTGAAGAATAGGGCATTTCGTACCCACTTCACTATTTTTGGGAGTTCGCTAAAACAGTAACTATGAGGCTTGGAAAGGCAATAAACCTGCAACAATAGCATTCAAACATCTTATGTTTCTAAATGTAGCAGAGTATACTTTTTCCAGGAATTCTTCCACAGAACTGAAACTATGTTGTTTTTTGATACAACTTAAGTTTTGTCACATGGGGCCTGAATTAAGAAAAATGGCGCTGCAATCAGTGCAGCACCACTTTTCTTGCGCCCCCTAACATCCTGCTAACGCCACCACGTGAGCACCGTATCTAAGACACAGCGCACCATGGCGGTAGTTAGGGGAACTAGCGTCAACATTTTTTGATGCTAGTTTGGACCTGTGCAGGATTAGGGTAAAAACTGTTGATGCTAATCCTGCAAAGCCCATTGTAAACAATGGTGTGCCTCCTTTTAACGCCTGCTCTGAGCAGGCATTAAAAGTGTAAAAAAAAAAAAGAAAATGACACAAAGAAATGTCTTAGATTTCTTTGCGCCATTTTTTCACACACACCCCTACGGAAGAATGACCCCTTTGCATACATTATGCCTGGCGCAGGCATAATGTAGCGCAATGGGATACAAAGTGGCACAATTCACGCATTGCACCAATTTGTAAATTTGTTGCTGCAATTATGGCCTCGTTGGGCCACATTAGCATTTTTTTTTTTAAATGACGCTAATGTGGTGCAAGGAGGCACTAGGAGCCCTTTTATCTGCCCCATTGTGTTGCTCACTCTGTTGTAAGTATTTTGAATTGAATATTATCCGCATTCTCTGCAAAAATTACTATTTATCCTTGCTAAAAAGGGAACACATTTTTCTACCTTCCAGTATCCTAAGAAGTCCTGCCGTTTGTTTTACTAAAAAACCGTACCCTCCATCGAATTCGTTACAGCCTGGACCCCAAACACATTTTCTGACCTTGTCTATGCTGCCTTGTTGTGTATCTTGGTGCCCTTTGAGCTGGCGCCCTTGTCTGCCATAACCACGTCACGTTTAGTGGCATGAGAGTCTACTCTTTGCCCTTAAGCATTTGTAACTGTCATCTTCTCTTTCAGCAGTCTGGCCCTTGCTCACATGTCCTATCCATACAGTATACAACACATTGCTCCTTCACTTTAGTTCCTATTGTTATAATCCGACTGCTATAACCCTCTCTGTTAGAAACAACTGCTGTGATCAGAATTTCTTTTGTATTTGTGATTCATTAGAATTCTACGGGCCCAGATCACAAAACAGTTTATCCATAATAATGACTTACGTGCGCAAATATATGCATTTTTAAGTGTGGCATCTCATTCCTGAGTCACTAAGGAGATCTTGCAACCACTGCGTAACGTCCGTGTAATCAAGCGTACTATTGGATATTAGAGGCAGGTGTAAAGGCATCACTAGTTGGATTAACTAGCAAAAGTAGTTGAACAGTCACAAGATCCTAAATTATTGAGCATTTCTAAACATATGGGCCCGTATTTATACTCCGTTTGCGCCGAATTAGCGTCGTTTTTTTCGACGCAAATTCGGCGCAAAACTAACGCCATATTTATACTTTGGCGTTAGATGCGTCTAGCGCCAAAGTATGGGCAAATAGCGTAATTTTTTTGCGTGAACGCCTTCCTTGCGTTAATGAGATGCAAGGAAGGCGTTCCCGTCTAAAAAAATGACGGCGACGCAAATGCGTCGTATTTATACTCCCGGGCAAAAATCACGCCCGGGAGGTGGCGGGTCAAAAAACCCCGCATTTGAGCCACTATTTAACGCCTGGGTCAGGGTAGGCGTTAAGGGGCCTGTGGGCTCAAAATGAGCCCACAGGTGCCCTCCCCTGCCCCCAGGGACCCCCCCTGCGACCCCTGCCCACCCCAGGAGGACACCCAAGGATGGAGGGACCCACCCCAGGGACATTCAGGTAAGTTCAGGTAAGTATAATTTTTTATATTTTTTAATTTTTTTTGGGTGGCATAGGGGGACCTTATTTGTGCCCCCCTACATGCCACTATGCCCAATGACCATGCCCAGGGGACATAAATCCCCTGGGCATGGCCATTGGGCAAGGGGGCATGACTCCTGTCTTTACTAAGACAGGAGTCATTTAAATGGCGTCTGGGCGTCGAAAATAATGGCGCAAATCGGGTTGAGGCGATTTTTTTGCCTCAACCTGACTTGCCCCATTTTAAGACGCCCTAACGCCATTTTCCCCCTACGCCGGCGCTGCCTGGTCTACGTGGTTTTTTTCCACGCACACCAGGCAGCGCCGGTCTGCTAGCGCCGGCTAACGCCATTCCATAAATACGGCGCCCGCATGGCGCTTCAGAATGGCATTAGACGGCGCTAAATTTTTTGACGCTAAACTGCGTTAGCGCAGTTTAGCGTCAAAAAGTATAAATATGGGCCATAGATTCTCATGTAGAAGAACCTCATAGATTAACTAAAGCAAAGTGCAGGAGTATATTATCTTTTGAGCTTGATATGAGAAAGAAATCTCTCCAAATTGATGGGGATGTAGGAGAAGTGGGAGGTAGAACACTAAAGTATTGGACTGGAATAACAAAGAAAGAAAATTACAAGTGAAGAGCTCCACCGCCACTTGATTGTAATTTACTGCCTTTCTGAAATTCACAAACGTTCCCACGAGTATGGCTTGAAAGTTGCACCAGGTGCAAGATTTCAGGCACATTTCTGGGAACACTAAAGATACTGCAAACAAACACAGACTAGTCAGATACGTCAAAAGTTAGCCTTAAGGGGTGCTGAAAAAGATATTCGAAAATATGTTTTTATTGGATGAAGAAGCCTCATATACAATTTGTGACATGTTTCATCCTTGTCGACCTCATCCCACCCTGGTGAGATAATACCACCAGGGTAGACTCAACCTCATTGGGAGAGAGTTTTTAATAAATAAGTACTGGGTAGCACTTGGGATCCAGATAAACTAAAAATCCATTGGGGTAATTGTCAGGGAAATTCATTTGTTAAGAGGAGCCCAAGGAGCCCCAGATATTATTAATGGTGGGCTTGGATGGCTTAGATGCAACTGTCCAGCAAGCAGCGTGAGGCAGGAGAAACTTCGGGTCTATGTGTGCTGTGAAACATCATCAAGAAAGCACTCTGAACTAAACAAGATGAGGTGTCAGCGGTAAACAGTACTCTGAACTAAATAAATATTCAGCTTACATTTAACATAGTAAAGGGAAAACCTGGGAGGCATTGGCCTCAGGATACCTTGGCCAGGGGGCTCATCTGATGCAGTTACCGTGCCACATGCTTTATAAGTGTTTTACACCACCCACAGCGTGGGCCGTGCACAGACTGTGATTGGGCAAAGACAGGGGCAATGGCCCTGCGCCCTTCATCACCGAGAAGAGGCTGGGACTGTCCATCAGACTTTGGTGAGTGCTTTTCTTCTGGGGCCTGGGTTTCCATCTGATTTGATGGGGCTCTTACTGTGCAACCATGGTCAAATGCAAACTGCAAGGGGACAGAGTAATTTCCTCTAAAACTCCAGGTGGTACCACCCTTGAGTCATTCTTGGCATGAGATGTGGGAGTCATTGACAAAGAAATTATCCCTGCAGAATAATGTTTGTTGCTTCAGTGGGTGAGTGTCTGCAGGAATGTTTGAGGTATCATTTGCAATAGAGGCCTCCTGAGTATTAAGCAGTCCGCAGTCTGATATTATGGCTCTGCAATCAAAACCACCATTCATTACAACCAGCATGCCATTATCTGCGATCCACTGGTTATTAGTGATGATGACCCCTCAGCTAAGAGGAAAATGAAACCCAAGCAAGCAGGAACACCTAAGGCTTTAAGGGTGTCCAGAGCTCAGAGGAACGTTGCAAAAGAGATTATGCCTGTCTCATTCTAGTCTATTTTAGGTACATTCTCTCTCTGACTCTGGTGGTTTAAAAGCACTAACCAACCCTGAATGGGATCATATCTTTAACAAATTCCACTTTATGGTGACTGCGAGCATGTCTCCACTTGTTGACAGTTTATGCAATTTGGAAGTTGCCGTTTCTAAATTATCAAAATCCCATGCTAAATTGTTGAACCTGTTGAGCTCAGCTCAGGACCCCCGACATGCTGGTTCATTACCTAAGACTTTGAGTTTCACCTCTCTTGTGGCCCAAGGCCCACCACAGAGTATTACGCCTTCTATCACCCCACCTCCCCTCCAAATAGTAATGAAGCGGGTCCTGGATCAGGGGTTTAAAATGGACAGTGTGCTTCCAATCAGACTGCTGTACTTATGTGTTTATTTTGGTTGGTGTACAACATCTAAATTTTCTAAAAGAACAACCAACCCTCCAGCTAAAAACAAAGTCTGCCATTGGCTGTCCCGCAATTCAGACTTTGACATTAATGAATTTAAGAGCATTCTGTTTGTGAGAAGGGTTGAGTAGGTTGGTCCATCAGTGAAGCACTTGAGTGGGAGCTGTATTGTGGTGAATTATACAAGTTCCAATCTTGCACAAAGGGTAGAAACATTCTTTCCCACATGAGGGTGGATGCAATGGCTGGGTTTGCCGTCCCAGTTTCCAACAGAGTTCACCCACTTTCAGAAGTTAAAGATGGAACATCTACTGGTGTGCTTTACATGTTCTCACAGTGAAATGATTCCAACTTCGGTTTTCACTGTTGCAAGGCCTGTCTTTCTCATAGGTTAACATGGAGATTGGCTTTAAATATCTTTTTAAGTCAGTTTCTCTTTGGGAGCAGATAGAGAAATGGAGTTTGGGTCTCTGAACTCACAATTCAAACATACATCTTTTGGTAAAGTTGTTTTTTAGATTGTAAGTTTGAAAATGCCACTTTTAGAAAGTGAGAATTTTCTTGCTTAAATCATTCTGTGACTCTGCCTCCTTGTGTATTCCCTGTTAGGGTCAGACTGACAGTTGGGCTGTTTGTGAATCTACACTAGACAGTGTCACAAAGGGAGCTGGGGAGTAGCCTGCTTATCCTGATGGGCCATCTGGGCTAGATTGGAGGGAGGAGCTGACACTTACACCAAACCCCTGGTGTGTGTCTGGAGCCAAAAGGGGCAAGGCAGGATATTGTGAGCAACAGAGACTTAAAGGCAGCTAGGGGTATAAGTAGTGGACCCAAAACCCCAGATTTTTAGATTACTTCTGGACTCAAGAGAAAGCCCTGCCAAGGAGAAGAGCTCAAGAGCTGGAGGAGGAGTATTGCCCATTTGCCTGTAACTGTGCTTTGCCTGGTTGATCTTGTCAACACCAGGACAGTGCACGCTCTATGGGCAACATAATGCAAAATGACAAACCTTATGCAACGTAATAATTCATGCATTGGGTGCTGATATTGCAGATTAACTTTTTGCATTGCAGGTGTTAGAAATGGGGTCTTTGGTTGACAGTCAGGTTACCCCCTGTTCAAGCAAGGACCCTCACTCTAGTCAGGGTAAAAGAGAATCACCCTCAGCTAACCCCTGCTCACCCCCTTGGTAGCTTGGCAGAGCAGTAGGCTTAACTTCAGAGTGCTAAGTGTAAAGTATTTGTACCAACACACACAGGGGGTCATTCTGACCCTGACGGGCGGCGGAGGCCGCCCGCCAGAGTTCCCCCCTCCAGAACACCGCTCCGCGGTCATAAGACCGCTGCGGTGATTCTGGCTTTTGCACTGGGCTGGCGGGCGGCCGCCAAAAGGCCGCCCGCCAGCCCAGTGCAAAAGGGCCTTCCCACGAGGACGCCGGCTCAGAATTGAGCCGGCGGAGTGGGAAGGTGCGACGGGTGCAGTGGCACCCGTCGCGTATTTCAGTGTCTGCAATGCAGACACTGAAATACAATGTGGGGCCCTCTTACGGGGGCCCCTGCAGTGCCCATGCCATTGGCATGGGCACTGCAGGGGCCCCCAGGGGCCCCGCGGCACCCTCTACCGCCATCCTGTTCCTGGCAGGAGACCCGCCAGGAACATGATGGCGGTAGGGGGTGTCAGAATCCCCATGGCGGCGGAGCGCGCTCCGCCGCCATGGAGGATTCTCAAGGGCAGCGGAAAACCGGCGGGAGACCACCGGTTTTCCAAATCTGACCGCGGCCAAAGCGCCGCGGTCAGAATGCCCTGCGGGGCACCGCCGGCCTGTCGGCGGTGCTCCCGCCGACCCTGGCCCCGGCGGTCTCAGACCGCCGAGGTCAGAATCAGGGCCACAGTAACTTAATGAAAACACTACAAAATGACACAACACAGGTTTAGAAAAATAGGAAATATTTATCTAAACAAAACAAGACCAAAACTACAAACATCCACCATACACAAGTCAAGTTATCAATTACAAATCAAAAAGAGTCTTTAAGTAGTTTTAAAAACACACTAGCGCTGCTAGAGTGAAAATGTACCTGGTGTGCATCAAAAATAACCCCGCACGGGCGGGTGTGCGTCAAAAATAACTCCGCATGGCGGTACTTGAGTCAAAAATCCAACCGCACGATGATTCAAAAATCCTGCATCGCAGGTTGTGATCTCCCAGCCTCCATCAGCGATGCTGCGTGTCATTTCTCCTGCTCCGTGCGTCGATTCTTTGGTCGCGTTTCCTGCGAGCGTCGTTTCTCAGCTGCAGAGCCGGCGGAGCGTAGTTTTTTCAGCCGCAGATCGGATTTGCGTCAATCTTTTCCCCACACGGCGCTCTGTGCGTGGATTTTCTTGTCTTTAGGCTGCCAGCTTCTCCTTTCAGGGTCCCAGGAACTGGATGGGCACCACAGGGCAGAGTAGGAGTCTCTCCAGAGACTCCAGGTGCTGGCAGAGAGAAGTCTTTGCTGTCCCTGAGACTTCAAACAACGGGAGGCAAGCTCTAGATCAAGCCCTTGGAGATTTCTTCTCAAGATGGAAGGCACACACAGTCCAGTCTTTGCCCTCTTACTCTGGCAGAAGCAGCAACTTCAGGATAACTCCACAAAGCACAGTCACAGGCAGGGCAGCTCTTCTTCCTCAGCTATTCAGCTCTCTCCAGACAGACGTTCCTCTTGGTTCCAGAAGTGATTCTAAAGTCTGTGGTTTTGGGTGCCCTTCTTATACCCAATTTCTCCTTTGAAGTAGGCCTACTTCAAAGTAAAGTCTCTTTGGCATGTGAAATCCTGACTTGCCCAGGCCAGGCCCCATACACTCACCAGGGGGTTGGAGACTACATTGTTTGAGGGCAGGCACAGCCCTTTCAGGTGTGAATGACCACTCCTCCCCTCCCTCCTACCACAGATGGCTCATCAGGATATGCAGGCTACACCCCAGCTCCCTTTCTGTCTCTGTCTAGTGTGAGGTGCAACCAGCCCAACTGTCAAACTGACCCAGACAGGGAATCCACAAACAGGCAGAGTCACAGAAATGTTATAAGCAAGAAAATGCTCACTTTCTAAAAGTGGCATTTTCAAACACACAATCCTAAAATCAACTTTACTAAAAGATGTATTTTTAAATTGTGAGCTCAGAGACCCCAAACTCCACATATCCATCCGCTCCCAAAGGGAATCTACACTTTAATCAGATTTAAAGGTAGCCCCCATGTTAACCTATGAGAGGGACAGGCCTTGCAACAGTGAAAAACAAATTTAGCAATATTTCACTGTCAGGACATATAAAACACATTACTATATGTCCTACCTTAACCATACACTGCACCCTGCCCTTGGGGCTACCTAGGGCCTACCTTAGGGGTGTCTTACGTGTAAGAAAAGGAAAGGTTTAGGCCTGGCAAGTGGGTACACTTGCCAAGTCTAATTTACAGTTAAAATTGCACACACAGACACTGCAGTGGCAGGTCTGAGACATGATTACAGAGCTACTAATGTGGGTGGCACAACCAGTGCTGCAGGCCCACTAGTAGCATTTGATTTACAGGCCCTGGACACCTCTAGTGCACTGTACTAGGGACTTACTAATAAATCAAATATGCCAATCATGGATAAACCAATCAAATACACATTTTGTAAAGGAGCACTTGCACTTTAGCACTGGTTAGCAGTGGTAAAGTGTCCAGAGTAACAAAAACTGTAAAATCTGAGTCCAGCACACATCATCAACCTGGGGAACAGAGGCAAAAAGTTAAGGGAGACCACGCCAAGGATGAAAAGTCTAACACGTGTCCCCCCCAGCTGAAAGTGGGGAGCAACTACCCAACCTCATGGGAGTTCTCATCACTAAGGCGGAAGAACCTGGACAGACCATCAGCATTTTCGCGGTCTGTACCAGGACGGTGTTCCACTGTAAAGTCCATCCCCTGTAGGGAAATGGACCACCTCAACAGTTTTGGATTCTCACCCCTCATCTGCACTAACCATCTGAGGGGCCTGTGGTCGGTCTGAACTCGGAAGTGAGTCCCAAACAAGTAGGGTCTTAGCTTCTTCAGTGCCCAGACCACACCAAACGCTTCACGTTCTATGGCACTCCACCTACGTTCCCTGGGTAGTAACCTCCTGCTAAGGAAGGCTACAGGTTGATCTAGGCCCTCTTCATTAAGCTGTGAGAGTACTGTTCCAATACCGTGCTCTGAGGTGTCTGTTTGCACAACAAACTCCTTGGAGTAGTCAGGTGCCTTCAGCACAGGTGCTGTGCACATAGCAGCCTTCAGGGCATCAAAAGAATTGGCAAGCCTCTGTCCAGATCACTTTCCTGGGTTGCTTCTTAGAAGTCAACTCAGTTAAGTGGGTAACAATGGTACCATATCCCTTAACAAACCTCCTGTAATATCCTGTGAGACCTAAAAAGGCTCTCACTTCAGTCTGGGTCTTGGGAGGCTTCCAAGCCAGAATCGTGTCAATCTTAGGCTGTAGGGGTGCCACCTGGCCACTCCCCACCTGGTGTCCTAAGTACACCACAGAACCCTGCCCTATTTGGCATTTGCTCGCCTTAATAGTGAGGCCTGCCTTCTGCAGGGCCTCTAACACTCTCCAGAGGTGTTGCAGGTGTTCCTCCCATGTGGAACTAAACACAGCAATGTCATCCAGGTAGGCGGCACTGAACTCATCTAGTCCTGCTAACACCTGGTTGACCAACCTCTGAAAGGTGGCAAGGGCATTCTTCATCCCAAATGGCATCACTTTAAATTGAAAGTGTCCATCTGGTGTAGAGAATGCTGACCTCTCCTTGGCCCCCTCAGTTAAATCAAACGTACTGAGGTACTTGGCAGCTCCTAACCGGTCAATGAGCTCATCAGCTCGGGGGATGGGGCGTGCGTCAGTCTTGCTGATCGCATTGAGTCCCCGGTAGTCCACACAGAACCTGAGTTCTGGGGTGGCACCAGGTGCAGCAGCCTTTGGGACCAATACCACTGGCCTGGCCCAAGGACTGCTGAGTGCTCAATAACCCCTAGGGTAACCATTTTGGATACCTCATCCTTAATGCATGCTCTGACCCTGCCAGTCACCCTGTAAACCTTCTGTTTAATAGGTGTACTATCCCCAGTGTCCACATCATGTGTGCACAAGTGTGTGACTCCTGGGATCAGGGAAAACAGTGAGGAAAACTGTCCCAACATGTGGTGACAGTCACCTTGCTGCTCCTCAGTCAGGGAGGGGGAGAGGATCACTCCCTCCACTGACCCATCTTTTTCTCCTGCAGACAGGAGGTCAGGAAGAGGCTTACTCTCCTCCTCTACCCCATCATCTGTCACAAGGAGCATGGACAGTTCAGTCCGCTCAAAGTGAGGTTTGAGGCGGTTGACATGCAGGACCCTTAAAGGGTTCCTTGGAGACCGCAAGTCCACCAGGTAGGTGACTTCACTCTTGCGCTCCACCACCTCAAATGGCCCAGTCCACTTATCCTGGAGTGCACTAGGCTCCACTGGTGCCATCACCCACACTTTTTGACCAGGTTGAAACTCGACCAGAGTGGCATTCTGGTCATACCACCGTTTCATATCCTCCTGACTTGCTTCCAGGTTCTCCTGAGCGAGACTCCTGACATGGGCAGTCTGGTTTCTCAAAGCCAGCATGTAACTGAATACATCCTGGGGGGGTTTACTAGGAGCTTTCTCCAAAGCTTCCTTAACCAGACTCAAAGGTCCCCTCACAGGGTGGCCATAAATCAGCTCAAAGGGGCTAACCCAAGTCCCTTTTGAGGCACCTCCCTGTAGGCGAACAGAAGGCATGGCAAGAGGACGTCCACTTCCGCCTCAAGGGCTCTGACAGGCCCATGATCATGCCTTTTAAGGTGCGGTTGAATCTCTCAACCAGACCATTACTTTGGGGGTGTTAAGGGGGGTGAACTTGTAGGTTACCCCACACTCCTTCCACAGAGACTTCATATACGTGGTTATGAAGTTGGTACCCCTATCAGATACCACTTCCTTGGAGAACCCCATGCGGGTAAAAACCCCCATCAAAGCACGACCCACCACAGGGGAAGTGATTGATCTCAAAGGAATGGCTTCTGGGTACCGGGTGGCATGGTCCACCAAGACCATGATAAACCTGTTGCCCATGGCTGTCTTGGGATCCAGAGGCCCCACAATGCCAATGCCTACCCTCTCAAAGGGAGTACTGACAACAGGCAAGAGTTGGAGGGGAGCCTTACATTTCCTCCCACTCTTCCCACTTGCCTGACAAGTCTGACAAGACCTGCAATATGCATCTGAGTGCCTGCGCATTAAGGGCCAGTAAAAGTGGGTGACAAGCCTCTCAAAGGTGTTGTCCTGCCCCAAATGTCCAGCTAAAGGCACATCATGAGCCAACCCCAGTAGGAAGGCCCTGAAGCACTGGGGTACCACCAGCACACGGGCTGACCCAGCCTCAGGAACCTTAGGCTCGCTATACAGGAGGTCATCCTCCCAATAAATCAGGTGTGATCCTGGCTCCTTGCCAGCCGCCTGGTCTGCAGCCTGCTGCCGCAAATCCTCCAAAGTAGGGCATGACTTCTGTGCTGCACAGAATGCTTCCCTGGTGGGCCCCCCTTCCTGCTGCCACTGCGACAGCTCAGGGACCTCCCCCAGTTCAGCCACCTGTTCCCCTGTAGGCTCCTGGGTGTCACCCTCAGGCTCCACCTCCTCCAGGACCGTGGGAACTTCTGGGGCCGGTTTCCCGTGCCCCCTGCCCTTCCTCTTCTTGGTGGTCCCCTGGGCCACTGTCTCAGGCTCCAGGAGCTCTTGATTACCCTGACGGGCTGCCATTGACCGGGTGGATACGCATACCCACCCAGGCAGACCCAACATCTCCAAGTGAGACCTGTGTTCCACCTCCTTCCAAGGGGAATCCTCCAGGTCACTGCCTAGCAAACAATCAACAGGCATGGCTGGACTCACAGCTACCTTCAAGGAACCTGAGACCCCCCCCCATTCAAAGGGAACCTGCGCCACTCTGCACAGGCGCTCTGAGTTGTCCACTGCAACTACTTCGTGAAGTACCCGGGGATCAATCTGCTCTTCAGACACCAGCTGACTCCTCACTGTAGTCACACTGGCTCCTGTGTCTCTCAGAGCCTCCACCCTCTGTCCATTAATGGTCACCCACTGCCTGTACTTCTTAGTGTTTTCAGGCACTAGGGTTCTCTGGACCATCTCACATTCCCCTAGTGAGACAAGGGTCATCTCAGCTGGTTCCCACCCACCTGAAACCAACCCCTCCCCAAGCGCAAACACTGGCCAAACCCTGGGACGGCGCACCAGTGGGTGCCGGTGTACTGTTGTGCATTTGGGGTCCCCCCTCACATGACCCACCTGGTCACATGCATAGCACTTACGTGGGGGACCACCTGCCACTGGCTTCCCTTTGGAGAACCATGGCTTCTTTTCACTGGGGGGTTGGGAATCCTTACCCTGGGAATCAGTTTGGGGCCCTTTAGAGAACTCCCCCTGTTTGCCCTTACCCCCCCTCTTTCTTCTGAGAGGGACCCTGCCCACCCTTGGTGTGGTCTCCCCCATACCTCTTTTGGACCCTGGTGCTCTCCCAGCGAGCCGCTTCCTGTGCAAGCTTCCTGGGGTCAGTCAGCTTGCTGTCAATCAGGTGTTGGCGCAGCTCTGGAAAACATAAACTGTACAAGTGCTCCCAAGCAATCAGATTGTAAAGCCCCTCATACGTAGTTACCTTACTGCCCTTCACCCAACCATCCAGTGACCTGCAATAAGAATCAACACATTCCAACCATGTTTGGGATTCCTTCTTCTTGTAGGACCTAAACTTATCCTTGTACTGCTCAGGGGTAAGACCATACCTTGTAAGCAAGGCATCCTTCATTTTAGAGTAGGTGAGATTCTGAGCATCCCCTAAGACTGTCAGTATATCCCTCCCCTCTTCCTCAAAGTGCTTCCACAGAGCTGCCCCCCAATGAGCTTCAGGGACCAGATTCATGTGGAGAGCATACTCATACCCCTTGAACCACAAGTATATGTCATCCTCCCTCATGTAATCTTTCACAAGGTCTTTAGGAATGTGCACCCTCCTATCAGGCTGCACTGTAGGGTTGCTGCCACCATCTCTACTGGACTGGCTTCTATGATCCATCTCTTTCAAGCTAAGCTCATGAGCCATCTGTATCTTCCTCTCCTCAAGAGCTAGCCTTCTCTGCTCTAATTGGTACTCTCTTTCTGCCTGTCTGTCCTGCAACTCTTCAGGTGTCAGACCCTTGGATGAGACACTGCTACCTGCCCTGGAGACCTTCCCCTGGACATAACAGGCCCACCCACAATACCATTGTGTACTGAACACTCTTCCTCATCCTCCTCATCTCCCTCATCCACTGTGTGCCCTTCAGTGCTCTTGGCTGTCACCCAGACCCTCAGCGCCTTTTGTAGCTCCTCCTTCCTGGATGAGCTCTTAATGGGACAGTCAAAACTTTTACAGAACTGCTTCAACTGAGCTTTGGTATAACTCTCAAATTTCTCAAGGTCAAAGTCAGCTCCAACTGATGCATCTCCAGCATGGGACATGATGAAGATTCAAAAACAAGTGCAAAGTTCCAAAGGCAGAAAAACAAGTTCCCAAATGAAGTTCCAAAGAAAGTCAATTAAGGAATCAGCAAAAAAAAATTGAAGAAGAACAAAAACAGTCCCAAAGAGAAAAAATCTAAAGATCACCAAACAAGTAGTATGTGGTCACGTAGTGGTCTGAGATCACAACAATAGTGTACACTTAATCACTGTATGTCAAGTACAAATACAAGTCCAAATCCCAACCGTTAATCACCAATGTTAGAAATGTGGTCTTTGGTTGACAGTCAGGTTACCCCCTGTTCAAGCAAGGACCCTCACTCTAGTCAGGGTAAAAGAGAATCACCCTCAGCTAACCCCTGCTTACCCCCTTGGTAGCTTGGCAGAGCAGTAGGCTTAACTTCAGAGTGCTAGGTGTAAAGTATTTGTACCAACACACACAGTAACTTAATGAAAACACTACAAAATGACACAACACAGGTTTAGAAAAATAGGAAATATTTATCTAAACAAAACAAGACCAAAACGACAAAAATCCACCATACACAAGTCAAGTTATCAATTAAAAATCAAAAAGAGTCTTTAAGTAGTTTTAAAAACACACTAGCGCTGCTAGAGTGAAAATGTACCTGGTGTGCATCAAAAATAACCCCGCACGGGTGGGTGTGAGTCAAAAATCCAGCCGCACGATGATCCGAAAATCCCGCAGCACAGGTTTCGATCTCTCAGCCTCCGTCAGCGATGCTGCGTGTCGTTTCTCCTGCTCCGTGCGTCCATTCTTCGGTCGCGTTTCCTGCGAGCGTCGTTTCTCAGCTGCAGAGCCGGCGGCGCATCGTTTTTTCAGCCGCAGATCGGATTTGCGTCAATCTTTTCCCCACACGCGCTCTGTGTGTGGATTTTCTTGTCTTTAGGCTGCCAGCTTCTCCTTTCAGGGTCCCAGGAACTGGATGGGCACCACAGGGCAGAGTAAGAGTCTCTCCAGAGACTCCAGGTGCTGGCAGAGAGAAGTCTTTGCTGTCCCTGAGACTTCAAACAACGGGAGGCAAGCTCTAGATCAAGCCCTTGGAGATTTCTTCTCAAGATGGAAGGCACACAAAGTCCAGTCTTTGCCCTCTTACTCTGGCAGAAGCAGCAACTGCAGGATAGCTCCACAAAGCACAGTCACAGGCAGGGCAGCTCTTCTTCCTCAGCTATTCAGCTCTTCTCGAGGCAGAGGTTCCTCTTGGTTCCAGAAGTGTTTCTAAAGTCTGTGGTTTTGGGTGCCCTTCTTATACCCAATTTCTCCTTTGAAGTAGGCCTACTTCAAAGTAAAGTCTCTTTGGAATGTGAAATCCTGCCTTGCCCAGGCCAGGCCCCAGACACTCACCAGGGGGTAGAAGACTGCATTGTGTGAGGGCAGGCACAGCCCTTTCAGGTGTGAATGACCACTTCTCCCCTCCCTCCTAGAACAGATGGCTCATCAGGATGTGCAGGCTACACCCCAGCTCCCTTTGTGTCACTGTCTAGTGTGAGGTGCAACCAGCCCAACTGTCAAACTGACCCAGACAGGGAATCCACAAACAGGCAGAGTCACAGAAATGGTATAAGCAAGAAAATGCTCACTTTCTAAAAGTGGCATTTTCAAACACACAATCCTAAAATCAACTTTACTAAAAGATGTATTTTTAAATTGTGAGCTCAGAGACCCCAAACTCCACATGTCCATCAGCTCCCAAAGGGAATCTACACTTTAATCAGATTTAAAGGTAGCCCCCATGTTAACCTATGAGAGGGACAGGCCTTGCAACAGTGAAAAACGAATTTAGCAATATTTCTCTGTCAGGACATATAAAACACATTACTATATGTCCTACCTTAACCATACACTGCACCCTGCCCTTGGGGCTACCTAGGGCCTACCTTAGGGGTGTCTTACATGTAAGAAAAGGGAAGGTTTAGGCCTGGCAAGTGGGTACACTTGCCAAGTCGAATTTACAGTTAAAATTGCACACACAGACACTGCAGTGGCAGGTCTGAGACATGATTACACAGCTACTAATGTGGGTGGCACAACCAGTGCTGCAGGCCCACTAGTAGCATTTGATTTACAGGCCCTGGGCACCTCTAGTGCACTGTACTAGGGACTTACTAATAAATAAAATATGGCAATCATGGATAAACCAATCACGTACACATTTTGTAAAGGAGCACTTGAACTTTAGCACTGGTTAGCAGTGGTAAAGTGTCCAGAGTAACAAAAACAGTAAAATCAGAGTCCAGCACACATCAACAACCTGGGGAACAGAGGCAAAAAGTTAAGGGAGACCACGCCAAGGATGAAAAGTCCAACAGCAGGTATTTATCTTGAAATGTCATTAATACAGTTTGTAATGTATTGTTCATTTTCAAGCCTTTCCTGCAGCCTGGCTGGGTGTGGCAGGTGGGCGGGGCAGGTGGGCGGGGCTTGGGTCTATTTAAGGAACCCAGCCCAGCTCCACGTGCTCACTATTTAGAGGTCCTGGCGCAGAGCAGCAGCATTTTCCAGGGCTCCTGTTCCGAGGCCTACTTGGACATTTCCTGGCCCTGTCCTCATTATCTTGCTGATCTTCAAGCAGGGCGGTAAGGCGGAGTTCGAGGAAGGCCCTCAACTCTGTTTTCTAGAAACAGTAGAGTTTTTGGCTTTGTGATTTACCACGTGTGCGCGATCATTTTGAGGCATTTAAATCTTGATGGTTGAATCAGCAACAGTGAGTGCGATTCATCCTTGGCAATTAACCCTTGCAGTTCGGATCAGCAGAGTGCACGATTATTTCAAGGCATTTGAATCTTGATGGTTGAATTGGCAACAGTGTGTGCGATTCATTCTTGGCAATTAACCCTTGCAGTTCGGATCGGCAGAGTGCGTGATAACTTCAAGGCATTTGAATCTTGGTGGTTGAATCGGCAACAGTGTGTGCGATTCATTCTTGGCAATTAACCATTACAGTTCGGATCTGCAGAGTGCGCGATCATTTCAAGTCATTTGAATCTTGATGGTTGAATCGGCAACAGTGTGCGTGATTCATTCTTGGCAATTAACCCTTGCAGTTCAGATCAGCAGAGCGTGCGATCATTCCAGGTACTTAAGTCTTGATGCGCAGTCTGGTAATAAGGTGCGCAATCACTTCTGGGCAATTGAATCTTGTAACTTAGATCAAACAGAGTGTGATCTTTCTAGACAAAACAAGTTTAGTCAGTTTGCCAATTCTACAGTATCATTCATGAATCCTATAGCAGTTAATTCTTTGGGAACGAATGTACTCATTGACTCATGTTGTGATGTAATTGCTATTTTAAGGATTAACTTCAGAAAGTTCAATGTTCAGAGTATATCATTATAAAAAGGTCACATTATTGAAAAGTTCCTTATCTCTCATGTTATTAGAGCATAAAGAGTTCAAGCAAAGTTCATGAAGATTAATGTGAATGACCTTGCTATTGTGTTCTTAACTCTTGCTTCCACAGGTCTCCTTCCCCGCTGTTCCCAACCTAAACCCCATCCCCGCTTGGCCATTCTTTAACTCTGTGCTATAATGGCTAGTAGAGTTTGGAGCTGCCAAGAGGTGGACATATTTGGAACAAGCGCAAACCCCGAGGATCCAGTCTCGCTGACAGATCTGCAGTTGCTGTTTGTGCCTGAAAGAGGATAAAAAGTGGTCTTTGTGGCATATTCCTACTTGTGAAGTGTCTCCAATGGCTTGGACTGAGCTTGTCCCCTGTTCTGAAGTCTCAGGGCCATCACAAACTTCCTCTGCCAGCACATGGGCTCTCTGCTGAGACTCCTACCCTGCCAACTGGTGCCTAATTCAGTCCCTGGGCCCCTGAAGCTGGTGGAACTAAGATGGAATTCCACACACAGGAGGAAATTTCAATGCACCACCTGCAACAGAGCTATGAAACCACACGCCACCCACCTCGTGGCTGAAATCGACTCACCACCTGCATTGCAGCTGGGAAATTGACACATCACCCCCATCTCGGCTGGAGGAATGACACAACAACTGCTCCTACAATCAATGCAAACCCCATGCAGCACAGATTCTCGTGCGGACGGATTTCGCACGCATCATTGCTGGGCATCAAAATCAATGTGAACCTGTGCGGATCCGAGGTGCCCCATCCAGATATCAACGCATTTCTTTGTTGTGGGAGAGAAAAATGGCGCATAGCCTACCCGACCGAAGAAGAAACAACACACGGCCTCACTTGCGAGTGCACACTCACCTGTGCGGCTTTATTTTTGATGCAAACCAGGTACTTTGTGTAAAAAACAACGTTTCCATTGTTTTCTATGGAGTAAGATTCTACTAAATTGAAAAATCATATCTTGACTTGTGTATGTTGGATTATTGTTTTTTTGGTCTTGTTCGATTTAGACAAATATTGGCTATTTTTCTAAACTGGTGTGGTGTCCGTTTTTTAGTGTTTTCACTGTATTACTTTGTGTGTTGGTACAAATACTTTCACATTGTCTTTGATATAAACCTGATTTCCTATACCAAGCTACCAAGGGGGTGAGCCGGGGTTATCTTGAGTGAGTACATCCCTTGCTCTGACTAGAGTGAGGGTCCCTGCTTGAACAGAGTGCAAACTGCCTTCCAACCAGAGACCCCATTACTAACAGCCATCCAGAAGTGGAAACATGTTTTAAAGGAGTAGAGATGAGAGTGCCTAGTTGCGGCATGCAGAGCCAGGAACCCACGGGTTTTTTGGGAGATTATTAATAGCAAGCCCACATTTCTTCATTTGTCAGATGGTTTTAGGACCTACATCAACCTTGAGAAATGGGCCGCCCATTTTATAACAATTTACACATATACATCTGAGATTAGGATGCCACCTGTCAGACCATTGCCCCCAATTCCCCATGAATATTGTCTTTGAGCTCACTGAAGTCATTTGAGCCACTGAGGCTAGTCCTGCTAAATAGGCTCCTGGGCCTGCCGGTGATCCAATTAACTTGTTCAAGGGCAACATTGAGCTTTGGGCCCCTCTTATTATTATCAATGTGCTTAAAGCGCCACCTGTGACAAAACCCGGATTCATGGAAGTGCAGAATAATAGTCCCAGTTTGTAAGAAAGGCAACAGACAAGAGCCCTGTTGTTACAGACCAATTTTGTTATTAAACCCCATGGTCAAGAGTTTAGGAGGGTCATTCTAGACAGAATAGAGGCATGGGCACAGGATAATAATGTTCTCTGCCTGGCACAATATGGTTTAAGGAAAGGTTTGGGAACAACGTTTAGACTTATGATTGGAAGGTATGTGGCAGTTAAGAAAGGGACATTCTACATGGTCTTTATGGACTTGAGCTGTGCCTTTGACAGGGTCAGCTGGTCCAAACTCTAAGATAATTTATTTCAAATGAACTTGCCCACCCTCTTGGTAGATTTTCTGGGGATTTTGCACACAGGGGTTATAGCTGTAGTGAGATATGGCTCTGTGGGAGAATGCACTGAAGTTTTTGAGCTTTCCCAAGGTGTCCAGCAAGGTTCAGTCCTGACCCTGATTCTGATTTCTTTCTAACTGCTGCTTGTGGTTTAATCAGTCTTGTTGGGCTTTATTTAAATTCTTTTATGAGGTAGGTGGCAAACCTTTGCTGGAAGTGTATAAACTAAAGTGGTTACCCGTGTTGACTTATGGGATGGGCATTTGGGGTTAATTGGGGTTATTAAAATTGTTCTGGGTTACAGACTGAGGAAAACCATTTCTGTAGAAGGTTGCTGCAATCGGTCCAGGAAACTGCTAATTTTTTCATGCATGAAGAATTACATTTATCCTATGTTGATGATATAATCAGGTATGCCCCTCTGCTTTCTGGATGGAAGTTTGGAACAATTAATTTACGGACCTCAGTTGCAAGTGCCTAAGTTGTCAGTTTGGTCATCAGGTTCTGTGGATTGCGTATTTTAAGCAAAAATGATGGTGTAAGGTGCAATGACAATTGCATCCTATATCGTGCCGACATGACTCTGCTCTCTCTAGTGCCTAAAACCTGGTCTGGGGCAATTGTCAGGGCATATGTAGGATACTTTCCTGAATCTATTTCCTACAACATCCAGTAAAGTGACCCATTTTTTCTGCTTAAATTATTTACTAAAAACACTAACTACTTTTGGGTGTGTGTGACCAAAAACATGAATGTATGCAATACATGGAGCCTTCCTGTGAGGTCTGAGGGTGATACAGTGTGTGAGAAGTGAGATTGTGATGAGGTTACAAGGGAACATGAATGGCTGTGGTACTATTAGATTGAGCCTAGGAAAGGAACTATGTGGGTGTTGTCATACCCTGTTGTAAAGCATATGCATGTGTTTCTATGGCACCTAACATAGTAGCATGCCCTGGGTCATGTTACCAGTAAATTATTACACTCTTCTCTGTCAAGTGTTAGTCACAGTAAAACTCCTCTGAACATAGGTCCACATGAACCTGTGTGTGATGCCCTACTGTGGAATAGACCTCAGCTCGCAGTTTTGCTACACGCCAAACTAAGGCCCTCATTATGAACACAGCGGTGGAAACCGCCGTGTTCATGCTGGCGGTCAAACTACTGACCGCCAGCGCCCCTGGATCCCCGCCGGCCGTATTAGGAATATTCCTCTGGGCTGGCGGGCAGAAACAGTGTTTCCGCCCGCCGGCCCAGAGAAATGCCTGGCCGGGACATTGATGGTGGCTCCACATGGAGCAGCCGCCAATGCCGCTGTGCGGTGGGTGCAGCTGCACCCATCGTGCAGATCACTGCCTGAAAATCGGGCAGTGACATGCGCGATGTGACCCCCAGGGGTGCCCTGGGACACTCCCCTCCACCAGCCTTTCCCTGGAGGGTTTCCCCGCCAGGGAAAGGCTGGAGGAATATGGATCATTATCTGAGAGGCAGCACCGCTGCCCTGTCAGATAATGGTTCCGACCACCGCCAGGCTGCCTGACGGAGGCAGCCTGGTGTTGAGTGAGGGCTGCTGATGGCGGCCCTCAGGATGTTGTTTATGAGGCAGTCTGGTCCGCCATGCTGGCTGGTGGTTTTCCCGCCTCCGCTGGCATGGTGGGCCACACCACCAAGTTCGTAATGACCACCTAAGTTTTCACTCATTAAAGTAAAATAATGCTGCTGTTGACTTATTTGATCCTTCCAGCAATGTGGTATGCCTGCATAACATGGCAGATATTTATGGGCATATTGGCTGCAGATACTCAGAAATACTGGTGGGGGAGGCCTCTGCCTGATGAATTGGAGGTGATTCGAATTCCTCTACAACATATGAGCTCTATGACCCAATGTCTTGAACAGCAATGTCCATGAGAGTATCATGTTCATATGTATGTTCATCTTAACTGCTTCACTCACTCTCAGTCTGAGTTTGATCCCACAATATGACAGGTGCAGAAACATAATCTGCTATGCTTCGCACAGAGACATATGCTTGTCTGTATGTGGCTGCAGTAACAGTTGCACCAGTACTTGTTCTGCTGACTGTTGTTTCAACTGAGATGTAGGTTTTCTGGATGGAGATTTGGATGGCATGTTTCTCTCACTTCCTGTTGGTGGGATGAACCAGCAGTTGAGGCATGATTTAATTTTTTTATGGCAGGGTGCGTAGCTTGGTCAGTAAGGTTGGGGGGTTGCAAACTTCAGATTTTCAAACAATTGGGCAGAGCATGAGGGAGTTTAAGGGGAAGTGTGTATTGTTAAACACAATGGGCCTCATTACAATCCTTCGGCGATTGCACCGCAAACAGGCTGGCGGTACAATTGGTGGTACAATCTTGCCGATTACGACCGTGGCGGTTTTAATCCACCAGGGCAGCGCTTGCCCACCAGCCACCCAACTGTTTACAGCAAAATACATTTTAAAGGGAGAATACCACACCAAATTACTCACATGAAGCTATGCCCCTGTTGATGGCTGGAATCCCAGATGACAGAGCTGAGTGCAGGATTGAAGTGGATTGAGAAATCCAAAATGGCTGCTCTATAACCTTATTTTATATTTCCTTTAGAAAGGTGAGTTTATTGTTGCACTGCAGATGGCATCAGAATATTATGTATTTCCTGATTATTTAATTTCCTGCTTGTTTACCAATTTTTTTGCTGATGCATGTCCTTACAGCTGGTATTTCCTCATGTGGCTTTTACAGCCAATAGAACCTCAGACAAAATATCCACATGTGGTTTCTCACAGACTAAATGTAATTCCTCAAGACTCAGAAATAAATTATAATTGTGGATCCCATGCTTTGATCTATAGATTGTAAACAGTGTGTTTTTTTTTCGCCCCTTAGTGGTCTGAAGAGGAAGAAGAGCATTAAGGGCCTGATTTATGAAAAGTTAGCGCCGCCTTTGCATAATTTATTTTATTTTGTACATTTACGCCGCTTTTGCGTCAAAAAATGACACAAAGGCGGCACCAACTTTTCATAAATCAGGCCTCAAGTTTTTGCAAGCTGTGCGTTTTGAAACATCACATTCAACACGTTGCTTGGTGTCTCTGATGTCTGGTCTGCTTTGAGGTCTCTGATCTTGGGGTCACCTGAGGACGTGGTCTGTGAGCTGTTTGTGGTGCTTGTGGCATTGCCGAGCATGGCGGTGGCAAGACTGAGGTATACACTTTTTGCCCAAAAGATCTAATTTGAGTTTGTTTCTCCTTTTATGAGGTAGGCTCCATGAATTCCAGAATTATTTGCCCATTCAAAGACAGTAGTCAATCCATAGGCTGCTAACTGAAGTTCTCATTACAGAATGAAGAAGGACCTTTTCTTGTGAAAAAGTTTGCTGCTTAGCTAATCTCTTCATTATTGATCTTTATATTCAAACATGATTTGTAAGATTGCCAAAGGGGTTTCCCCATTGTGAGTTTTTGCTCCACTACTTTGACCTGCATGAGGAGAAACATTCACATATGAAATTCTGTGCAGGGTGGCACAGTGGCTATGGGGAGAGTCACCCTAATTTAAGACCAACCATAAGGCATTCTGCAGATCACCCAAGAATGTTGCCTTGACAGATTGCAACACCAGCATTGTAATTTCTGAAATTCTAAAGATCCACTCCATGACCTATCACAAGAGGCATTCCAATTCCATCATGAGAAATCCATGCTTATAAAAGACCATGGTGGAATGATTTCTAGACATCTCAGTAGCCCTTGAAAGTATACAGTGTTTTGGAGACTGCAAGAACCTTAAGAAATATCTTTTCAAAATCATGTCAATGTGGATTTTCTGGATGAATGTGCAACTGGATCCACTTTGGCAATTCCTTTAAAAATACATTCTGACACTTGTTTATATTCTTAAGACACTTTCTTGCTAGCATTTATAAAGATGTTTAAATTCCCTGATTTTGTTGTATTCTGCTGAAGAAACATTTTGTCATAATTAACAAGGTGAAATTGTTGTTTTGCTGCAAATCACTTTTTTCCATCAATTGACATATGCAACAATGTTGGAGGGGGACTTGTATATTCCCAGTGTTCTCCCCCTTTAGCTGAATTTAATAATTTTGTGTTGTTAAACATAGATTGAAGGCAAGAAACCTTTTTGGACTGCAGTCAGAGGAAATTGTTTTAGTTATCTTGAAGTATCATTGTTCAGTTGATAAGAGGTTCCAGTGAACCCACTGACTGAAAGAAAAATGTAAGTGTGAGCCATAAGGAGTCCTTTGGCTGAGAGTGAAAGATATCAACACCAGGCTGGATTGTAGTGATCATGGATGCTGATGCTGCATCTCTTCCAGGAGAAGAGTGTTCTGAAAGACATTTGGTGGGGTCACTATAACCCTTGCGGTAGGTGTTAAGGTGGTGGTAGTACCGCCAACAGGCTGGCGGTGCATACCGCCACATTATGACATTGGCGGGTTGGCTGCAGACAACACGCCAATTTACCATTCATATCGCCATGGCAGTAGCAGCCGCTGGGCCGGAGATATCAATCTCCAGCCCGACAGCCGCCATAGTACTGTCATCCGCATTTTGAGCTAGCCTACCACCATGGTTTTCGTGGTGCTAGCAATGCCACGAAAACCATGGCAGTAGGCCCCACCAGTGACAGGGAATTCTCCTGTCACTGGTAGGAGGCTCACCCACACCCCAAACACTCCCCAGATGCCCCCTTTCCCCCCTCCATCCAAGCTCCCCCTTCCGATCCCCCACCCTCATAGACGCACACACCCGCAGACATGTACGACGCACATTCATACACGCATACATCCAATCATGCTCACACACATCCGTACACACATTCACACTGACATGAAGACATGCATTCATATTTCCATTCCTACACGCATTCACACACATGCATACAGCCATGCAAACAACACTGCACACACAGACGCATTCACGCACACACTCACACATTCGTGCCAACAACCCCACCCACACACAACGCCCCCCCTCCACTGTCGGAAGCCTAACTTACCTTCATAAAGCTGATCTTCCATCAGGGAACGGGACGGGGCGCGGCTACCGCCAGCAGCGCCCACCAGCAGAACACTGCCAGGCCATATCATGTGTCATGATACGGCTGGCAGTGGTCTACTGGCATGGCGGTGCTGGTGGTAGCAGCACCACCTTACCATCATCTGCCAGTATGGCCACGCCCGTATATCCTCCCTTCTTGTGGCTGAAGTCCGTCTGTGGTCATAATCTGGCAGACGTATGGTAGCCGTGGTGACGGTCTTTTGGCAGCCGTTACCATGGCGGTAGGCGGTTCATACCACCAGTGTCATAATGTGCACCTTGATTCCTTAATTTGTGTCACAATTTTCTCCTATTGTTCTCACTTCTGGTCCTGACTTTTGCTTCCTGCAATTTTGTCTGCCTTCGGATTCTACCTCTTGATTTTGCAAGCTCTTTTCACCTTCCAGATATAATGAGGTGTTTGGTGCTTAGCAAATCTCTTCATTACTGATCTTCAATCACGATTTATAAATTCGCCAAGAAGGTGTTTCCTTTTTGTGGGGCATCCTCCTAACTGTGACACTCTTATGCAGACACTTGACACCTTTAAAATATGTTATTCTGTTCAGAGTGGCACCAAGACTACTGGGAGGTGTCACTCGTACTCCAGGTAATTGACAAGAGGACTCTTAATACTGTCCAAGCATCCTGTCCTTGACACTATGGGGTGGATTTATTAAGGCTTTGCATTGCCATTGCATCACACAAGGTGACACAAGGCAACACAAGGTTTTGATTCAGATTTACAAAGCCATACAAAACCACATTGAGTGGTCTTGAGTGATTTGGTAAATCCATTGTAATGCAAGGCAGCACAAGTTGCTTTTGATCAGGAAAGCATCCCTTCCTACACAAAACAGTCCTGCCTGTAATGCAGGCACCCTTGCACCAATATGCAAAGGGGCCTGCATTGGTGCTAGGCAGCCAGTGTGCCTGTGCATAGAAAGAGCAGGAATGCACCATATATTAGGAAGTATTGTGCATTTATGCCCTCTCCATGTCATGTATCGCAGCACAGCAAGTTGTATTTTTGATCATTTTTTAGAGTAAATACATCAAAGCAAACAATCAGACAAATATCACATAAATCACAACAGCATAAATTCATCATATCAATCGATACAATACACCAATATTGAATAAATCATAACAACATACATTCATCATGTGGATCAAAACATCAAATATTCCCTCATATTACCCCAATTACAATGGAATGTGATGGTTGATCCTCAGACTTTAGCTATCTGGAGTTCCAATTCATATACTTCCATAATTTCCATAATTTCCTTCCACCATTTCTCTCATTTGGGCACATAATTCGATTATCATTATCTAGCAGTCATCAACCTTGCAACCTTGCAATAGTTAAAGTGTAAAAGACCTATGCAGCGAACCCCTATACCTAACAAAATCAATTTAGGAGTGAATGATGACCCTGTATGTTGTATAATGGCCATTTGCAACAGAATCGAAGAACAGAATCCCTTTATTTTATGATGTGTAACAGACATGTAGACTTTGTCAGCTGTGCCATTGAGCAATGTGGTTGGTACTGAGGTACATTACACCACTTATATAGGTTAGAGGGACTTATATAAACGTCAAATACATTGTGATAAACCTGGCCTCACAGCCTGGTGAATGTATAAATCCTGCAGAAGATACTAGCCAGCTCTTGTTCTGTAACAAGCTCTTGCTCTGTTACAAGCTCATCTAAACTTGTAGCCCATAGGCTTAAATCACCTTAACAATGTTGGATTAAATATCTATACCTGTCAGAGATATTAGGCTGAGGATTGCTAAAATCCGTTGTGCGAATTCAGACTGGGCCAAAGGAGATCGTATACTAATGGTTCTGCTGAGTAAAGAAGTTCTGATCTGTAAGTATGTGAACAAATCATTGTAATGTCATGAAAATTCCGACTGTAAATCTAGAAATGATTTAACTCCATGGTCATCTACCAAATCTCCGAAGTACCTAACTCCAGCCTAATGCCAGGTATGAAAATATGAAGAAGCAAAAACAATCAGATAATTCAGGCTTGTCAAATAACGTGTGAGCATTAAATGATATTTCCAAGAACCTCCTAACTTTTGTCTAGACTTTGTCAAGGTCTTAAGGGATTCAGTAGTCTTCCGTCTGACTTTCTTGAAGAATCTCTCAGAGTTCAATGTGCCCCTAGTAATGCAGGGATTTTTCATAGTAGAAATGTCATTGTGCAAAAATATTCTTTTGTTCTTTTGTATAAAATAAGAGTCTAAAATGGAGAACAAATGTTTTAACAAAAATATAGAGATCCAACCTATCCCTCACATCTAACTCTCTTTTCCAGGGACTTTAGGCATAGGTTCCACATAGGGACATATTTAATAAAGAGTTGCATTGCATTTGCATCACACAACAGGGGTCAAAAGCAACACAACCCTTAAAGTGTGATTTCTCAATTCACGCAAGGCCACCTTGAGTGGCTGGATAAATCCAGGATAATGCAATGCAGTGCAAATCACTGCATTGCGTTAATCTGCCCCTGAGAGGCATTCTATGGATGGTGCGTTGGTGTTCCTATGCAACACCCATGGATTTTGATGCATTCCCACCATAAGCGGTAGGCCTGGTGATGCACCAAAACTACCATGCCTCCCCAGGTGAGGTGTACTCCTTGTTTTTTCCTCTTTTATGTGATGTGCCTCATGCAGAACATATAGAGGGAAGAAAATGCCTAAGGGTAATGTTTTTGTCCAGGAAGGTACCCCTTCCTGCAGAAAAACAATCCTGCTAACAACACAGGCACCCCTGTACCATGGTGAAAGAGTGTCTGCATTGGCGCTAGGCAGCAATGTGCTGTGTAATTTCAAATGCAGCTCATTCCTGCCCTTTCCATGTCATGCAGTTCAGTGACTTGCTGAGCTGTGCTGCTTCCCTTTTTGATAAATGTGCCCCCTAGAATCTTTACTGGAGCGGGCATCTTTGAGTGCCATCCATGATGTCATTATGCATATACTATACATTTGTGCTGGGTCAAATAGATCACTGGATTCTACCATACAGACTTTGCCAGTTTCTTTCTTTTTCCCTCCCATTCGCTTGCACCATGACTTGTCACAAGGTAATTGGACAAGGGTGGAACGGAGATCTAGATACAGGGGATATGCTCCACGTCCAGTTTATCGACCTTCAGAGACTCCCTTTTTGGACCACAATCGTTTTAACTGCCTGAATGGTCTGGATGGTGTGGACTGACTGCCCCCAAACCCGAACTCAAATCCTGTGACCTTGGATAATGGTCCCAGTAAACTGCCTGATCCGGCTGAACCCACTTCTGAAAATGACCCTGTTAGAGCAATTGGTGTAGTTTCTGGCTTTGGTACTGGCTCTTCCCCCCACTCCATCCCTGCAATCTGTTCTGTGGCTTCTCCAGCGCACATGAGACTAATTTGGTGGAATGTGGCTGGTTTAGCCAGCAAACTGGGCACCCAAGATTGGATAACTTACATTGAGTCTGGGGATGTTTGTATGTTCCAAGAGACTTGGGCAAGGGAAGATTACAACCATCAAGGTTACGAGTCATTTTCCATCTCGGCTAGGTGGGAGGGTAAGGGCCGCCCCTCTGGTGGACTCACAACTTGGGTGGCTTCCCACTTAGGATGTCAGGCTTCACGCCTACCGGTGCCATCAGATGATATCCTAGTGGTTTTATTAGCCTGGCCGAACCTAGCGAAACTTGCCCTGATAAATATTTACTCCAGGCCAGTGGGAGCTTCGCGTGAATCCCCCACTATAGAGGAGCTTTCAGTATATTTAGCGGAAATGCCAAGAGATATCCCTTACATAGTGGGAGGGGATTTAAATTCCCATTTCGAGCCGTTGGTCGGTCTCGTAGAGGGATTTCCCACGGAAGAAGAGTTCAGGTGGTCAGTACCCTCTGTTGTAGCACCTTCCCCAAAGGCATGGACGCCTGTGGCTTTGCAGATTACTGCTCTCACCTTAAAGCATGGAATTAGAGCCTGCAATGGACGTATTAAGTCCGATGTACCAAGCAAAACCACGTACAACAGAGTGGGAAGAGAGTCCCGCTTGGACTATGCTCTTGTACAGATAGTGAACTGGTCTTCTATCCTGGACTTTAGGGTGGTGGAGAGACTGGATAGTGACCATAACGCCCTTGAACTCGATCTTAGCCATCCTGGGCCAAAGGCCTCCATAACAACCATGGGGGAGTCCAAACCTGAACTACTATTAGACAATAACAGGAGAAGAATCAGGTGGGATAAACTAGCTACGAGCCAAGTGAAACTTTCGAAGCTCTACGCAGGTTTAATCCCCATTTTGGAAAAAGTGGGAGAGCTAGCCATCGATGTGGGCAATATAGTCCACCATGAGAAATTATATCAGGCTCATGAGGACCTTATAAAGGGAGCGGCCTCTGAGCTTTTTACCAGGGTCCAGAATCAGAAGAGGATCCAACAATATAACTCCTTATGGTACAATGCAGTCTGCAGGAAGGCAAAGGGAGAACTCCTCAGATGCATCAAGGAGGGAACAGATAGAGAGAAGCTGCGAGAAAGTAGACGGGCTTATAAAAAACTGGTCATCCATGCTAAAACCGAATGGGAGGAGAACCAGTGGGAGGAGCTTACCACTTCCCTCGCAACAAGAGACCACCGAATGTTTTGGAGAGTAGTAAACGGGGGGTCGGGGAACCTCCATTCGGCAATAGAACCAAATATTGCAGCAGGGGTGTGGCAGGCACACTTCCAGTCTCTCTACAGTTCCGAGCAGGGAGAAACTAAGATTGATTTCGGTACTGGACTGGTAGAGTATGGCGGGGATTTGATAACAGTGGGGGAGGTGAAGGTAGCACTAATGGGACTTAAAGCTGGAAAGGCGCCAGGATTGGACGGCCTGCCCGGGGACCTGTTCAAGCAGGAGCCCGGTGTTTGGGCCCCCTATCTGGCTGCAGTGTTTAATGGAGTTTTGTGTGGCATGGAAATTCCGAGTACTTGGCTGGGGGCAGAGGTGGTTCCTATATTTAAAAAGGGCTCGCCCCTGCTCCCAGCCAACTACAGACCAATCAGTCTAATTGACGTGTCACAGAAGCTGTTTGGCAGGATACTGCTGAATCGGCTTCAGGACTGGGTGGAAGAAACGGGTGCCCTCAGTCCGTATCAGGCGGGATTTAGAAAGGGAGTTTCTACAGTGGACCAGGTTTTTCGTCTGAACGTTATCTATTGGAGGGCAGCAATATTGGAAGGGGGTAGTTTATACACTATATTTGTGGACCTGAGGGCTGCGTTCGACCTCGTGCCCAGAGGGAAACTCTGGAGTGTTCTGGCTGAGATGGGGGTCCCCCCAGACATCCTGATAATTTTAAAGAGATTGCACTATAATAACTATGCCCGGGTCAGGTGCGGGAAACACGGGGAATTAACGGACAGATTCCCCGTTGACAGGGGGGTTAGACAGGGCTGTGTATTGGCACCGACCCTGTTCTGCCTCTTCGTCAACGGGGTAATCGCCCATCTCAATGGAACTGAATACACTGATGCCCCAAAATTGAATGGCAGCAGGGTGCCTGCAATCATGTTTTCAGATGACACCCTGCTGCTGTCCAAAACCCCTATGGGGATACAGAGGATCCTTGATTCTTTTGTGGCTTTTTGCACAGATAGGGGGTTAGAAATCAATGCTAACAAAACCAAGTTTATGGTTATGAACCCAACCCCAAGATCACGCCCGAACCCCTTACTGGGAGCTTCACGTTTAGAGAGAGTCTCCACCTTTGAATATCTAGGTGTAACGTTGAATGAAACCATGTCCTGGGGAACTCACCAGACTAGGGTTAATCTTAAATTAGTGCAGACCACTGGCGGCATTGCTCGGTTGATGAGAAGCTCCACATATCGACCGCTGGGGCCGCTTATCCAGATATACAAGGCACAGGCTAGAGGAGCTCTGATGTACGGGGCGGAACTGTGGGGTCACACAGCTTCCTGCAGTTTGTCTATAACTGAGAACAACTTCATTAGACAGATAGTAGCACTCCCGTCCAGTACTCCGCTCCTCCCCCTGAGGATGGATCTGGGTCTGAGACCAATAGCAGATGAATTAGGTCTCAGACCCATAGTCTTCTGGCGAAGGCTATGGAGCACCGAAGAACTCTCTTCTTATAGGGCGGAACTGAGGGAGTTTTTAACCCACCCTAAAGCTCTACAGATCCCGTGGATAAAATATATAAAAAAGTCCTGTATTGGATTGGGCCTCCCTGACCTGTGGTCGGATCCAGCTAACGCCTCACTAAGGATCCCACGAAGAGCTTTGGTCAGTGCTTACCACGAGCAGAAATGAGCTATGGCCCTAGACTGCAAGAATGAGGGGTCATTAACATCTGTATTCGCGCAAAGCAAGGACTCATACCGCCTGGAGAGGGTTCTGGATGCTATGTCTCCTGTGCTGGCCAGGAAGCTATTTCTCCAATGGAGATATGGCACATTGCCTCTGCGATCTTACACCTGCTCCTGGTCAACACTGCCATCTACCAAGCTATGTCCGACATGTGTGGGAGCAGAGGAAAGCGATCTGCATGTGGTCTTGTTTTGTCCAACTTACAAGGCCGCCAGGAAATATTGGCTCCTACCACTTATCAGAAACCTTGGTTTTAGGGAGTTCCTCCCGGTGTACAGAATTTTAAAAACTGATGTTTCAGGTCCAATTGTGTTTGCACTAGCCAAATTTCTTACCAATGTCTGGCATATTCGTACCCGTATTTTAAAGTTGCAGGCTCCTATTTAATTTTAAGTTTTTATTTTTAATTGTATGGTCTTTTATCTGATGTGTTTCCTGTTTACTTTTCCTTGATGGTTCTACATGTTCATATGTGTGTTTTTTGTGTACATCTTTTATGGCCAAATTGGCCGAAATAAAGATTAATTAATTAATTAATTAATTATCCATAGCCATCAGACCCTGTTGAGTTAGCTGAACGTAGATCAAGTGTGCTCTGTGGAGCAAAATCCACTTTTCCTCAAAAGTGGAAAGCTCTGTAGCAAACTGAGTAGGAATAGCCAGGATTTCACACTGAAAGTCCTCTTACTCTAGCCTGTTAAGAAGCTATGTTATGACCATACCTAGGTTGAGTCAGCTTCTTGGTCTAAGTGCTAACAGATGAATCCCTGAGCAACTGTCAAAGCCCAGCTCACCTGAGTCCTTGTTCAGTTCTGATGGAGGTTGAAGACAATCCGACCCCACCCTGAAACTGCTTGTTCCAGCACACTAGTTTTTAAAACAGTGCACTAAGAACAGAAGCTCAAGGGAAGGGGGGAAGTGGATAAAATAAAATAAAGAGACAACTGCGTTTCCACTGTTGAAGTGCTGCACAAATCTGCGGCCCTCTCTGACTTCGGTAGAGACTGGTGCCTAATGAAACATAAAGAAAGAACAGATAAGTACATCCTATTCCTAACTGGGTTCCTGACTATCCCTTTATTTATTAGAAATTTTCTTCTAAAAGTACCTCTTGGATCCTGGTCTCTAGTTTCCAGGTTTGGAATGTGTTACTGCTCTGGTATGTGCTTTCAATTACTCTAAAGCTTCTAAAACATTAAACAAATACCGTTATCAGAATTATCAATATCAAACATTCATCTTAATATAACTAAAGCCTAAATTGCCAATAGCAGACTCACTTTTCCCATATTTCCAGAATCTTTTATAAAACAAATACTGTACTTTTACGTCAAAATACAGCATGTAATTTGTGCAAGTCCTTGATTTACTGTTTGCCTTGCTGTTAATGGTTTCCACGGTTCGATTCTTAAAAGTTCCATTAAAAAAATGTTTGCTTCACAAAGTTCCGCAAAGTATTGTTGTAACAAAGAGTTTGAATCACAATGTTCGTGGAAGGTATCTTGTTTCAAATTGTCTATACACGAATCCAGAAATTGTTGTCAAAGTTCTTTCGGGTAATAAAAGTTTTGCACTTACTTGTTGCTGGCAAGAGATACTGATCAGTCTAACCTTGTCTTCTTTCTCTTTTGCAGGTTGCTTGTAGGAGAGAGGCTGAGGCAAGGAGGAACCGGAAACCGGAAGAAGGAAGAGCCAGCAGCTGCGCCCATTGAAGCCAATGAAAGTCTGAAGAGAGCAGGAGTGCCAGCGCCGAGGGATCTGTCCTCAGGTAAGCGGGAGGTAGACGAGCACAAGCACTGGGCGAGGCTCGAGGGCTGCCTTTTATAGACAGGGCTGGGTGTGGTCCTTACATGCTGCACATGTTCTTGAAAGGTGTGCAGAGCTGGGTGTGGTTTGAAGATCTGGGTGTGGTCCTCACATGCTGCACATGTTCTTGAAAGGTGTGCAGAGTTTTAGTTATTATGCAAATGAGTTAAATTAACACATGGCCTAGAGAGGAGTGTTTTAAAGAAGCCTTGGTAAAAGCAAGGCCCAATGTGTAAACAAAACAGCACATTAAACAACATACACAGAAGCCTAGGGGGGGGGAAGGTGAGATAACAAGAAAGGCTTTCAATAGTAATTTTAAAAGGGAGCTATTACAGAACCCACTAGTGCAGTGAGAGGGGACATGCTCTTTGCTGTGCACAAACCCTAACAGCAACACTAAGGGAACCATACATGTTGGATGGAGCAATGTTCCTGGAGATACTCTCTGGGCAACTATGAATAGTTCAGTGTTTCTAGCTCTGAAATTACTCAGTCAGGGACGCACAATCCAGTTTTACAGTCTGCAGTTCAGCACTCAATAAAACCACAGCCAGAGAGGGACAGGTGTTGCAGACAGAAGCACATCCTGAAGGGGGTAGATAATGCTCTTCAACCTAGGTCATAACCATGCATAGCCTCACATGCCTTGCCTGTCCCCACTCCAAACAGCACTAGCACCCACTGCTATACATTATCTGTTTAGATCAGATGATAAATGACAGTGTTAAACTCCCTAGAATGGAGCAACATCTGCACAAAAAGACCAACTAATTCATTAAAAAGCAGGTTATCCTCCATTCTAAAGATTTGTTATTTCCTACTTCCCTATCTCCCCCTTAGAGCTCAAATAGAACTCATAATGGAGCCTTGTGAGATCCCAAGACCCTGCTGGATGGTAAAATGACTCCTGACATAATCCATGTGCACTGAGTGCTAGATGGAGCCAGACATTGAGTGGTTGACTTTGTGTGCCCCTTTGTTATTATAGACATAGGCTGCACTTACGTTTAAGTATCAGAGCCCAGTCCTGTCTCTTAATAAACAAGAATAATGCTGGTGTCAAATTTAATGCCTCAAAAAGTCACGATCATAGCCCCAAGGAGATCTTAAGTCTAAAAAAGGGATAGTCGTAATCATTCAGAGAATTTCCGATTTGACATTCTGTGACTGTGGCACATAGCTCAAAAGATATACATATTCAAAAATATTTTGCTAAACTTGATTGAGTGGCCTACCTATTCAGTTTTATTTGCACCCATAGGGTACCAATAAAACTGATCACACAGATTGAGTGTTACAGACTTACTTGATCAGTGTTTATTAGCTCACAGTTGATGAAGCATGTGCATTTATTAATTTTGTATTTAATTTTTGGGCTTTTTTGCAAACATTACTCTAAGAAATAATTGTTTTTGCGGCGCATTTGCAGATAGTCCCTCAGGGCTCTTACAAGGTTGAAATCTTTTTACTACTTCAAAGGCTAAACAATTAACTACCATGTTAAATTATTTCAACAATATGACCAGCTCCCGAACTATCTATTGTGCAGACGCCTCGTAGGTACCACTTGTCCATTGTATCCTTTGTAAAAGGAGTTGGATCCTTTCATTTTGTGCACAGATGTTTGTGAACAGGACAATGACTGTAAACTTCCAGTAATTGTGAACTGTAGAGATGATTTGGAGTTTCTCATTACTTGTTTTAGCATTGATAGTTTGATAAATTTAAGCAATTATTAATGAATGTTTCCTTTTTCAAAGTGATTAGCCTGGAGTTATTCTAAAATAAAATTACATATTAATTTTTGCCTGCACTTATATTGCCTCAGCGGTATTGACTACTAGTATATCCTTTAGGTGAGTAGAGGTGGAATTTGAAAAGTAAATCTACATTTCCCTATGTTTATTTCCATTTATTACATTTAGAAGCCAAGTGAATTTAAGTCAAAATTTACTGCAAATGTAAGATGGTTCCATTGGGGGACAAATGCCCCATTTCTTGTAAATTGCACACTTTGACCCTGATTTAGAGTTTGACATGGTACTCCATTTGAAACACAACGGAGTAACCTATGCACCAAATTCATGGTGCCTCTACCTCATTTAGAAACAGGCATACTGTGAGGTTTCCATTGATGGAGCCCTAGTTCCCTCTGCCGAAAAAGAAAGATTCCTCCTACAGTCCAGAGGAGTAGTGGCAGTCAGAAGAATGGCATTCCAATACACGCTCTTATGAGGGTGAATAGTTGAATGTCCTTGGAGTAATCGGAGTGTAGGAAAGTCCTCCTTTTTGTCCTGGTCACCCCCACACTTTTTGGACAGGTACTGGTGGTTACTGACTCTTGGCTGTGCCCTTGGTACTGCTCACCAGTCCCAGGACCAGTGTTCTGTGTAAAGTGGTTATGCAAATTAGGCTAATTATAATTGGCAAAGTTAACCTACCTATAAGTCCCTAGTATATGGTAGGGCCTGTAGGTTTAGGGACCCCAGCATAGGTAGTGCCCCCATAGGTGCACTGCTGAGGTGCCCAGTGTCATTTTAAAATCAGGCCTGCCTTGCTGGCTGCTTTTAACTTACATGCAAATTCGACTTTGGAATTAAAAGTAGTTCCAAAGTCTTAAACTACCTTATCTTTACATATGTCACCCCTAAGGTGTGCCCTATGTGCCCCTAGGGCTGGGTGCCATGTAATTATAAGCAGGGACCATATAAAATAGTTTTATAAGCCCTGGTGAGGTAAAACAGCCAAATTAGTTTTCCCTCATTGTAGTGAATGGCCTCCATAGGCTAGAATGGGGAGACTTTATTTTAATTTTATAAGTCCCCTTAAATGACAGATACTAAGAGTTTGGTATCAAATTAATTGTTGTAATAAATCCCACAACTTCCAGTTGTTGGATTTAATATAACTTGTTCAGGTAAAGAGTTTTAAACTTTACCTAAAAAGTTGCCAACTTCAGCCCTGCAGTGTTTTTGCTGCTGTGCTCTGATTGGCCAGCCTCTGGCAGCCTGGCTAGGCTGCCTTGATGAGGTGTGAAGTGCCCTGGCTTCACACAAAGAGGTGTGCCTGTGGGAAGAGATCTCTCCTCAGCAGATGGTGAGGCAGGAAGGGGGAGGGCTGCTAAACTGGTCTTCAAAGGCAGAGAAGGACATTTGGAGCAACCCAACAATACCCCCACATCCTGCAAACCCAGACAATTAGGTGCCCCTTGATTAGATTAGGGGAGGGCAGGATAGGGGTGTTTTTAGGATTTTTAGCCATGCCAGTGGGTGGGCTCAGCCAGATGTAACCTCCAAAAATCGCTTTTAGCCATGATGGCTTTTTGAGGAATGTTGCTCCCTGGGATTGATTTTTGCCACACTTCCCAGGAAGTGGTCATCACAGGGGGAAGGACCCTGCCCCAGATTGGAGAACCAGGACTCCCCCTGTTTTTCACCAGGAGCAATGATAAAACTGGCAGACCTGCACCCACACCTCAGATCCCCATCAGATTCCAACAAGGAAGAACTACAGAAGAAGAAGGACTGCCCTGCTGGACCCCTGACCTGCACCAGCTGCACACTTGGGCTTCACTGCAAGAAGAACTTTGTCTGGCTTCAACTGGTTCAACGAGGGACTCCCCGTTTGCTACAGGTGAAAAATTGCTAACCAGAGTCCCCTACACCAACTCCTGAAGAAACCAACCAGCTGACCACTGTCCAGTGGCCAAAAAGGAGTTTGCGCCAGGTGCATTTTGGGAGTTGTAGTCCTCACCACCAAGGATCATCTCAGAGCTTCTGGAACCTTGGGGTGAGCTGTGGACCCAAAAAGAACCTTAAAGGAACATCTGGGAGAAGTTACAGAAGTTTGAAGAAGTTTGGAGAACTTTTGAAAAAAGCTCCAGAGAGGGACCGACCCGCCACAGCAACTCTAGCCGGCTTGCCTCAACCGTGACCTGGCCTGACTTTCAAGTTCGTCCCGGTGAAGAAAATCTCCAAAAACTAGACTAAGTCCGAACGTAGGAAGTTGACCGGGACCTCCCAGCCAGCGTATCCGAGGAGGGCTCCAAGGACGTCGGATCAAGATCCATGTTTAACCCAGTCGAAGGATTTTCACCTCGAAAAAAAGACTAAGTCCAGGGTAAAAATCTCCACCGAGGGCTCCCGCGAAGCATATCCAGAGAAGAGTTCCAGGAGGTCGGATTGGATCTTCAGAAAAACGACTAAGTCCGAAAGTAAACTTTTGACCAGGGCCTCCTGCGGGCTATGGCCGAGCCGGGCTCCATTGCGGTCGGCCTTAAACTTTGACCTTGCCCCGGTCGAGGTGCGACCAGATTGGCGCTTTTTGTTTCTAGGCGCTAGAAAACAATAATTCTTTAAAAATTCATATCTCTGGTTCCCCTTCTCCGATTTTATTCATTTTTGTGTCATTTTAAAGATATAAATATAATCTATTTTTATAAAGTGGTTTTTGATTTTTAAACTGTTTCCTGTGTTTTGTTTAATTACTGTTTTGTGATATTTGAATGCTTTACACTCTGTCTCCTAAGTTAAGCCTTGTCGCTCGTTGCCAAGCTACCAAGGTTTGAGCTGGGTTTAATTTACTGAGACCTAACTGGACCTAAGTGGAGGTTAGTGGCCTATTGGTAAGTGTAGGTACCTACCTGCCCTTACCAATAACCCATTTTCCAACATTTGTTGGTGCGCAGTGGTGGGATCCTGTAGTTGTGTTCAGTATAACATTACAGTTTTAAGTAAAAATAAATACAAATCCTCTAAATTGTCCTAGTGCAAAAATTGTTTTTAATTTTTAATTTGGATTAATTTCAATTATTGAATTTTTTTGATTTTTCTAAATTCTTGTTTCCAATTTTTGCAAAAAGTATTTGTTGACACAAAACTAGGGAACCATGGAGCTTGATCTGGCTAGCCTACCCACACTGACAGTAGTCCAGTTTAGGGGGTTGTGTACTGAAAGAGGGTTGCCTGCAACCACTGACCTCAGGAAGCATGTCCTGATTAAATCCCTGACAGCATGGGCTGAGGCCCAAGAGGTAGACTCAGAGGAAGCTCCAGAGGAGGAAGAAGCAGGGGAGGATGCTATCTCCAACCACTCAGGGGAGGGAGGGCATTAGCCTAAGTGAGGAGGAGGAAGACAGGTCCTCACTACACACAGTCACTAGAGTCATACCCAAAGCTAGTTGGGGAAAGGGGGTCCCTTCAGGAGGATAGAACCTGTCCCTCAGGGAAAGAGAGCTGGAGGCCCAGCTAGCATTCATAGCTTTGGAGGCAGAGAAGCTGGCCCTAGAAAAGAAAAAGTGGGCAAGGGAAGAGAAAAGAGATGGTGGCAGCAACAGAGAAGCTGAGGTGTCCATGGGTGGGGTTTTTTGCCCCAGATTACCCAAGGGGGTGGTTCCTGCCTATGTAGAGGGGGATGGCATAGATAAGTGACTGGGGGCCTTTGAGAGGGCCCTCCAGATGAGGGGAGTCAAGTCTCAGTGCTGGGGTTCACTTCTTTGGGAGTTGGTCTCCAACTCTGGGAGGGATAGGCTCCTAACCTTGAGGGGGGAGGAGGCAGATTCATACCCCAGTATGAAGAGATGCTTGATTAAAAGGTTTGGTCTGACCCCAGAGCAGTATAGGCTCAAGTTTAGGGACACCCAACAGACAATCACCCAGTCCTGGGTGGACTTTGTGGACATCTCAGTTAAAGCACTAGAGGGCTGGATACAGAGCAACAAGGTAAGTACCTTTAAGGGGCTGTACAATTTGATTATGAGGGAGCACCTTCTAACCAATTGTATCCAAGAGAAGCTCCTCCAGTATCTAGTTGACTCTAAGTTGACCAACCCCAGAGAGCTGGGGGAGTACGCAGATGACTGGTTAAGAGCAAGGGTTAACCAGAAATCCCCAGGGGGTGATCAGAAAAAGGGAGGATATGGTTCTTCTCAGGGGAAGAACCAAGGGAAAGATGATAAAAAGCCCAAAGAGTACTCACAAGAGTACCCAAAAACTTCTCAGGGTGGGGGAGTCCCGAGCCATTCCACTTCTAAGGGGAAAGGATATCAGGGGAAGCAATATGATCCTGTTAAAGCAGGAAAGTTTTAGGAGCTTGCTAAGGCCGGCAAGTGCTTTGAGTGTCATCAACCCGGAAAAAAAAGAGGAGATGTTATCTGCTCCAAGAAGACCCCACTGGTGGGCAATCCCAGGGGATTGCTAATGTAGGGATGGGAGTGGAAGTTGGCCCAGGGCTGGGATCAGGGTACACAGAGATCACCTTAGTATCCATGGGTGGGGTAGACATTGAAACTATGGCCACCTTACCTCCCAGCATGGAGAGGTATAGGCAGAGGCCTAAAGTCAATGGGACTGAGGTGGAAGCTCTGAGAGATACAGGAGCCAGTGTAACAATGGTCACAGAGAAGCTGGTTTCTCCAGAACAGGTCTTGCCTGGTGTCTTCCACCAAGTGACTTATGCAGATAGCAGAACCCAACTCCACCCCATGGCCATGGTGAGCCTGAAATGGGGAGGTGTGACTGGCCCTAAGAAGGTAGCTGTAGCTCCTGCCCTCCCAATAGAGTGTCTACTGGGAGATTATCTTGAAGCATCTGAATGGTCAGAGGTGGAGAGAAGGGTCCATGCACAGACGCTGGACCTCCCTGAATGGGTGTGTGCTGTGACCAGGTCAAAGGCAGCACAACAGGGAAGCGCTGGACACTTGGACCCTGGAACAATGGGCCAAGCCTCCAAGAAGAAGAGAAAGGGCACTGGGTCTGGCTTGCCACACCCCACAAGTACAGAGGATCAGGAGGAATCCAAACCTGAGGGGGAGGATCTTACCTCTGAGGGAGGGCCACTTCCCCTGCAAGCTCTGCCTGGCTTGGCAGAACTGCAAGGGGCAGGTGGGCCCACCAGAGAAGAGTTGTGCCAGGGACAAAGAGAGTGTCCCACTCTTGAGGGGCTAAGGCAGACTGCTGCCAGGCAAGAACAAGGAGATACCAGTGGTACCCACAAGGTTTCCTGGGAGGATGGAGTTCTCTACACCGAGGCAATGGACCCCAAACCAGGGGCAACCAGGAGAGTTGTGGTCCCCCAGAAGTATAGAGAATTCCTCCTCACTTTAAGCCATGATATTCCCTTAGCTGGACATTTGGAACAGACCAAGACCTGGAACAGGCTAGTCAACCATTTTTATTGGCCCCAAATTTCAGAAAAAGTCAAGGATTTTTGCAGCTCCTGTGTTACCTGCCAAGCCAGTGGCAAGGCAGGGGGCAAGCCAAAGGCTCCCTTGATACCACTGCCAGTGGTTGGGACTCCCTTTGAGAGGGTGGAGATTGACATTGTTGGTCCCCTAGACCCACCAACTGCCTCAGGCAACAGGTACATCTTGGTGGTTGTGGACCTTGCCACCAGGTACCCTGAGGCAATACCCCTCCGGAAAGTCACTGCTCCCACAGTGGCAAGGGACCTACTTGGTGTGTTCACCAGAGTGGGGTTCCCAAAGGTGGTGGTCTCAGATAGGGGGACAAAATGTGTGTCTGCCTATCTGAAAGCCATGTGGGATGAGTGTGGTGTTACTTATAAGTTTACCACCCCCTATCATCCACAGACCAATGGTCTGGTGGAAATATTTAATAAGACCCTGAAGGGCATGATCATGGGTTTGTCTGCCAAGCTCAGGAGGAGATGGGATGTTCTCCTCCCATGCCTGCTGTTTGCCTACAGAGAGGTGCCACAGAAAGGGGTTGGATTCAGCCCCTTTGAATGACTGTTTGGGCACCCTGTAAAAGGCCCATTGTGCTTGGTGAGAGAGTCTTGGGAGAAGCTTCTCAAAGAGTCCAAGGAGAATGTGCTGGATTATGTGCTGGGCCTGCGGTCACGCATGGCTGAGTACATGAAGAAGGCAAGCAGAAACCTAGAGGCCAGCCAAGAGCTCATGAAGCTCTGGCATGACCAGAAGGCTACCATCCGAGCCGGGCTCCATTGCGGTCGGCCTTAAACTTTGACTTTGCCCCGGTCGAAGTGCGACCAGATGACCATATTGGTGTTTTTTTGTTTCTAGGCGCTAGAAAACAATAATTCTTAAAAAATTCAGATCTCCGGTTCCCCTCATCCGATTTTATTCGTTTTTGCGTCATTTTAAAGATAAAAATATAATATATTTTTACAAATTGGTTTTGGATTTTTAAACAGTTTCCTGCATTTTATTTAATTACTGTTTTGTGATATTTGAATGCTTTACACTCTGTCTCCTAAATTAAGCCTTGTCGCTCGTTGCCAAGCTACCTAGGGTTGAGCTGGGTTTAATTTACTGGGACCTAACTGGACCTAAGTGGAGGTTAGCGGCCTATTGCTCAGTGTAGGTACCTACCTGCCCTTACCAATAACCCATTTTCCGACATGGAGCAATTTTAGTAATTCCACATTACTGAATGATCCAAAATTACCAATAATTATGCAGTTAAGCCCTCTCACACAATTAAGATTAATATGAAGGGAAAATTAGCACAGAAACAACAAAAATAGTTTGCACTGCTGTTTGTGTTGTTTTGTATTTAGCTCTATTTTCTTAGAGCAAAATGAGTCTTCATGCCCATTTTCGATGTGAGGGTGCATTTTGCAAGAAATTAGTCCTTAATGCCGGGAGTAAATTGCAGGATTATCCTACCCCAAGAAAATATTCAACGAGCAGCTGCTCGCACTGCTATTCATGTTCTCTTGCATTATAACGCTGCGAAAATAGCACTAATTGCATAATTATTCTTCTCACATTGTTGCATGTAATTTTGTGGAATTTCTACGTAATTCCACTTAATTATGTTACACTAAATGACACGAGTTTTCCACCCCTATATGTCACCATCAGTTAACGCCTGGCGGCGAGGGGCAGACAAAATCAATCTTGACCGCCTTCCCCTTATCCCCCACCCCCATCCCGACACACACACACACACCCTAGAAGAAAACGTGCTCTGAGAGCTTGTTTCTGAAAAAAAGTTAAAAGTTTAGTGAAAGGCTCTAAAAACTGACAGCAGCCGTCCGCCAAATGTCTTATACCATAAAGTGGACCGGCATGACTGCGGTTCCCTTCAAGGTACAGAAATGACCTCTGGGCCTGCCGTAATTTCTACATTTGATGGTTGAAGTACCATTGAAATTGTGAATATAATGCCCTTCGCCATCATGATGCGCAGTACTCCTTCCCGCAGATTTAAAATCAGGTCCTCCGCATTTCTGTCTTTATGTGTGCAGCTATTACTATAATGGGTGTGTGACTGTGTATTTGAAGAGTGTTTACGGTTATGTTTGGTAAGATATGTATGGGTGTTTTTGCCTCAGACCCAAGCATTATAGTCACCATACTTTGAATCAAACATGCAAAATGAATGCCCGGATAGCTAGTGTGACAGTCTTGTGATGGTGAATCCTCACCATATATTTGCATGCACGATATTGGAATACTTTGGGTCTTTATTGATGCATACACAACCCCTTTATCGCAGAGTCACTTGGCTTCTCAACCTCTAGACATACAAAATTCAGAAGTCAACTAAAATCTAAACTTACAAATAACAAAGGTTTGTTGGTGTTTCTTTGCTACGTTAAATGTAGTGAAAACAGAAAACACAAATAAAACGGTGTGCTTAAAATTTGTCACAAATTCCTTCCTAAGAGCTGCCCAACCTCTGAAAAAGTTGTGTTTAGTACTGTTATGCTGAAGTCAGGGCACCTGCACAACCGGCTTTACAATTGACTTAATTTGTGCAGAAACTAAAATTGTGAAGTCGACACCTTACTAGATATACTGATCCATTTGTCATTAAACTCAATATTTGGCATTCATTCCTGTAAAAGCCCTTGATGGAGAAAAGTAATTGTCTATAAAACCAGTGGAGTTCTGTTATGCTGCAAAATAATTTGCTAGCATATTTTGCTTTAAATTCACAATGCAAAACCTCCTACATTTCCTCCATCGAGAATTACTCAACAAAATAAGGCACACTGAGAGGAATATAACGTTCATGGTCTATGGCATCCCTCCATATTCTACATAAACCTAAAGGTATAACATGCCTAGATCTAGAATAAATCATGGAAATTACATTTATTCAATGAATTTGACTTTCTAGAATGGAAGACTCACCAGCCAGTGGTGAAGTGCTTCTTCACAATGTCCCCTCCATCACTCATGGCAAATGTCAAGCATGAATGGGCTTTGGAATATAAGGAGATATTTTTGTTAGGATTTTGTACTATACCGTGAAAAATATGCTCCCACTGTGTTCTATATTTATAAAATTATCTAATGGTTCACCTAACACATTTTCTTGATAGTCACACTGATTAGAATGACACATCAAATTATATTAGAAATTGTTATTATTTCGGCATCTATCAGTCAACATGTTTCAGATAGTTATAAAGCCCAAATGGTCATGAGCCTTCTTCAGGACCTAGTCATTATTTGCACATCTATCAATCAACATATTTCAGACCTTTATGAAGCCCAGGCAATATTAATGATTACCCCTTAAAGGGACAGTGTTAGTGCTTCCCTGTAGTCAAATGAGCATCCAGAATAGGCAAGCACCATTAAAAGTTAAACCTATTACTTTCTGCCCTCCAGATGGCAGAAACTTAATGCCATACTCTATTTCAGATTAGGACAAGTTGTCCACATCATGAACTTTGACTAGGCTCATAAGATTTCTTACTTCTCGCTGTTTGAATTATAAAACCCTTGCAAAACAACATAACCCTACCTAATTAAGAAGAGCTACCTGAACATCATTCTCTAATGTATTATTCATCTATGCAACACTTGTTTTGCAAAATTGCAGTTTCTGTCCCCGTTGGTTCCGGTACTTTCATTGAGACATCACCATTCAGCATGGTCAGCTGCATTCAAAATGTGTTCTATATTCAATATGACTTTGAACAGTGACATATCAAAACTTGAGCGCCCCCCGCCCCCTTTGCAAATTATATGGAAGGGCCACATCTTGACTCACTCCGGAGTTGTCAGGCCAGAGTACTGTGCTGAGGGGACCCCTGGTGCTCGGTGCCCCCTGCACCACAGGGGGAACGGGGGCCTTCGTTACGCCACTGACTTGGAACAATACAAGCAATGTGTTTTAATGTTATGCTCATTTTTCTTTAAAAATATCTGCTTCAGAGAAGCAATGCGGAGAAAGTAACTGGATTGGTAACTTACTGGCATGGAATTTTACACTAATTGCATGAAGAAGCTCTATCTATTTAATTACCATAGCAATAGATCTCTGTTAATGATTTCAGTAATGCTGCACAGCGTAATGGGAACAAGAGTCTACAGTACTTTCAGTCATCCATTAATGTAACCTGAAAAATATTATATTCAGCGTACGTTTTCTAATCAAGAGGAGACTGGGAGAACACGTCTTAAATATAAAGCAATGTACTGGCATTCTTCTTTTTATATAAAGCAAAGCTTTTCTGCATGTTCCAAAAACACACATCAGCAGATTAACAATAAAAACACAGAGCATGATTCACAAAGATAAACATACACCTTTTATGTATGTTAACGTCTGTTTGTTATTCACAAAGGGATTTACTAGTGGTATCTTTACGAGTGCGGAGTCTCTGCACATAAAAATATATTTCTTTTTATGTGCAGAGACGCTGCTCTTGTATAGATACTGGGGCATACTTACAAGAAATGATGCATCGCTGCAATTACCTATGATGCACAGGAATCCATTATGATGTCACGGATGCAGTGTACATACAATACCGGGCACCATAGTGCGAGGATCCAAGGTGCACCAGAAATTCTGACACATCTATGGGAGCTTTGTCAGAACGAATCAGCTCCAAAAGTGGCAGAATGATGAAATTGGCCTCACAACTCATGCAACTTCAGCGATGAATCAAAATTTAAAGATGCTACATCGGTTTTTAATTGACGCAAGTAGCCTAATGTTTTATGACCAATGTAAAAGACTGGAAAATGTTGGAATAGTACCTTCTACACTTTCACATTGGTCCAGAATGTAAGATGTTATGTATGCAGTATGTCTATGCATCACATTACAGCGGGCATAGCCTGCTTATGTGTATGTAGAGACCTGAGTATGTGTGACATAGTGAGGGACAGTGTAATGTAAGTGAATACAAGTATATGTTGGAATGTGAAGTGTCAACACATGTTTTACCTACTTTATGTGTGTACTTATCTGTTGTACTTTGCAGTACACAGGCCTGGATGTGGGGACCCCTTCCTCCATGTAGAAGTGACAATCCTGGCCTGTCCTTCACAAAAAGTACACAACGTCACATTGCCTTGCTGCAGTGGATGATGAAATAATAGGTGCCATGGTCCCAACTTGGTCAAGGGATTCTACAACAGGATTGTCACATGTGTAGACCCACTAGTGAAATGCAGACCCATTCCAATGTGTAAAGTAACTTCAGCTGATCAGATTCCTATTGAAGAACCACTGCATCATTCTTACAACTGGGTTAAGGAGGCGTAGGAATTTTGATGCATGTTGGACTCTGCACATCATTTGCCAATGATAGGTCATTTTCCTAAACACTTTGTGTGGGATTTTAAGAGCAAATACCTACCTTGAATATGATTTACATTACCTGTCACAGCAGTTGTAGCACAGGTAAAAACAATACAGAACATAGAAAAGTGATGCATTATGACTAATCCGTTCCTTTGTAAATATGGAGCACTGAATGCACTGCCGCTGCATCAAAAACATATGACACAGCGGCAGCACAAGATACTTGTATGCCCCACTACTCATAAATCTCTTTGTGAAACAATTGGAAACCTACACAAAAGTGTACGTTTACCTATATGTATCAGGTCTGTAGTGTGGAGGACTATTGCCGCAGTGACAAAAGGTATTTAAATTGTTGACATGTGAGTCATATGTTTGTAGTGTGTCATAAAGCAACAGTAACAACATTCATAGCAATCCCTTACAAAAGTGCAATATAATGCATTAAGAAGGGGATAGGTGTGATTTTAGGGTCTAGGGTGATGCCTACAGATGAGCATTGAAGCCCCATACATGATTGAGTTATGTCAACTGCACATATGTTGCCCTTCCTGTGTGCGATAATTATCGTCTATTTCAAATTGAACCTTTAAAATAAGGCAGAACATGGGGAACCGGTATGTAACACACTGAATTCTGCATGTTTGCCTATCTTACGGGTCTTTACCCCTGTTAAATTTCAGCAGGTTTTACCTTTATCAGGTTGAAACTCCAAAGGTGTTTACAGGCTCATTGGTGTATAGTATTTCACTTTTCTGGTTACATTATAAGTAAATTAAGTATACAAATCAGGTGTAAGCCTATTTTACCTTGTTTTAGGGAGTGAGAATCAGCAATTTAGCATTGCTTGGGAGACAAATAGGAGGGCTGCTATTCAGACAAATAGGAGTGGTGAAGACAATCATTTTGGGTGTTACACTGCAGAAAAGCCAACTCCAACAATCCTGATATTCATCTTTTGCCTGAGAGGCAGTAGTTGCACGGCATGGTAGTCAGATGGCATAATTCAGGTAGACACACCCCACTGTGTGCTTCATTAATTGTTTGGCTTCTCCAGTCTCCTGAAAGTGAAAAAAACATTTACCAGGTCAAGCGTGGGTGTAGGACCAGGTGGTACAGAAAGCAGTATGGGTTAGCACTGCTCAGGCCATAGGCTCATCCATTGTAAGGCCTTACCCTTTCTTCTTCTCAAAACACATTCGTCATGCCATACTGAGGGAGCAGGGATAGACTATGGATGTGAAAGGAGGAATTGAGGGGTTCAAAGGCACTGCCACTCCCACTCAGTGCAATCTAGACTAAAGGCTCACTGAAGGTATTGTCAGACTAACATGAAGTACTGTCTTGGCTTCGGAGACCATTAAATAGCATCAATACCAGGCCCCTGGGCAGATGATTTGTGAAAGATTGAAAACTAGATAACCAATAGTTCACTTTCAAATATTTCTGTATGTTAGATAGCAGTAGGTGCAATTTATATCAATATTGATGACTCTCAGCTTCAAGGTAGCTGACATTTTGGTGTGCCTTAATAGCTGGCGAATAATCTGCCCTTAGGGTTCAACCCACACAAGAAAACTGTCTGCTGCTACCTCACAGTTCCTTCTGGGCGATGTTGCAATCTCATTTTCGATTCCAATGTGTAGTGATAGTGGAATTGAAGGCCAACAGACATCTGCCACACAATATCCTTTTTTTAAAAGTATAATATCAAAATGTCACAATAAATTTGTGATGTTAACTGCGATTTAAAAATGGTCCCATGCTGCAAACATCAGATGTGAAAATAAATGATTTTTTCTTTTTTTTCATTTCAGTGTTGTCCTATAGACATCAGCTTGTTTTGTTCTATGTGCTGGTCTTTAACCGCATGGCACAGGATCTTCTTGATGTATGTGTAATTTCTGTCAGGAGAATAACACATAAAAGAGAGAGACTAAGGCTGATCATATATATATTAGTCACCTGTTTGGAGACAGACATCATTCTGGTAAAAGCAATGCCCTCACACACAAATTGTGGTATGCTTCAATGCTTCATCATTGGTCTTCCCACATCCGACTCATGTGAGTCCAGGTGGGTTTGACAACCAAATGGTGGGAGCAAGGTTTTTTTCTATGTGCAGAAAAGAAGATTTTTGTCTTATTGCAAGGAAAACATTACATTGAAATAGTGTAAGATAATCCTCTGTGGTTTTCATCAGGATCTATAATGGTCTCTTGCTATGTTATTTTTTGGATTGTACCCATGTGTAAATCGAGTGTGTTCAAAACTATTGTATCAAATTATGAAAAGATGAACCTAATATATATATAATGTACATGTAAAATCTAAAACTAATGGTAGCATCCCTGTAGACGTTGTTTTTTTAGTGACGTTCTCAAGGTTTTTTAAATTCTATTTTCTAACTATAACGTCCCTGTAACCTTTAGTTTTTTTCAGTGAATTTCTAGAATTTTTTAATGCTAAGTAAAATGCCCATTGCAATGCACGGTAGGGGTGGAGGGGTTAGACGCAGGGCCTAACCTTGCTTTGTGCTGTCCCCACCCAAGCTTGCTGCTCTTGCCCCTCCTCCTTACCATTTATTGTCTACAACGATGTCCCCGCTCCCTCATAACAGCCTTGTGTGGCTGTTGTTCTGCCACTGCCATTCCCTGAACAGTTAGCTTGCTGCCCCATCTGCCTCCTCCCTACCCTCTGTTGTCTCAGTCCATGCACCAGTCCCCTCTCTCCTGCACTGCATGGTCCGATGTGCTGTCACTGACTTCCATTTAGCTTGATGTCTCTGCCCACTCCTCCTGTCATTCATTTTCCAATTCTATGACCAATCATTGCCTTTCTTATTAGCTTCTGTGCTTAGCTTGCTGCCTCTACCCTCCTTACCTTGCCCTTATAAATGTCTGTGCATGCCTCTGCTCCCTCCTTTCTTCACCATCATGTTCCATAGACCTGTCACTGCCCCTCCTATCTGCTCTCAGTGTTCTGTTGAGCTGCTACTGCCTCCCACCTGCTAAGCATTGTCAAATGGCTGCCACCTATCCGTGCCACCTTTACAATGACTGTATTTGTTCTATGCCCCTATTCCCTCCCTCCTGTCCTCCATGAACCATTTTGCTGCCACTCTTTTGTGCCCTCCATGCTCTGTTATGCAGCAACTGCTACTCCTGCCTGCCCTGTGTGGTCTGTTGTGAAGCCTCTTTCCCTGCCCTCTCTTGTATGTGCCCAGCCCCTACCCCTCCCCTCTTTCCTCTATGGTCCTTTGTGCATGCCTCATCCCGCTCCCTGTTTCCCACCATGGCCATTATGCTACCACTACACCTTCTATTTGCCATGCATTGTTTTCTGCACTCCCACAGCCCCTCCCACCTGCCACGCATGGTCATCTTGCTGCACTTTCCCTCCGTTTTCTGCTTGTATGGCAATATAGTCTCACTGTTGCCCTCCAAGGTGTGTTGTTCTTCCAGTGCCCATCCTGTCTTCCCTCTATGGTCAGCTTGTTGCTCCTGCCCCTTGCCCCCTGCTCTCAGTTTTTCATGTGCAGGTCCCTATCCCCTCCCAACTGCCTTGACTGGTCCATGTCGGGCCCCTGCCCCCTCTCCCTGCCCTTCATGGTCCGTTATGCTGCAACTGTTCCTCCTGTTTGTCTGGTATTGTCTGCTTGCTGCCCTTGCCTCTGTCCCCTCTGATCTCTGATGTCTATATGCTTGGCCTCTTCCCCTCCCTATTGCTTTCCGTGGTCTGTTGTGCTGCATTGCCATTCCACTTACCCTATGTGGTGTTTTGTGCTGTTGCAATCCCTGATGTCTGCCCTGTAAGGTTAGTTTGGTGCCCCTTCCTATCTCCTCCCTGATCTCAGCTAACCAAGTCCATGTCCCTAACCCATTCCTCCTGCCTACTCTACTTGTCAACATTTTGACCTTGGTAAGAAAGGAGATTTAAAACAAAATACCTGGGAAATCGATTTTCGCCATTGAAATACATTACAAAAGAGGATATTTTAAGCTAGAGAATACTAAAATAAAGCCCTTTGGGCTTAAAAACATTGGGAGTTACCTGTCTGAATTGGGTCTGTTGGCATGTATGGTTGTACTACAGCTGCCTCTTCCTTCTGCCCTCAATGGTATGTTATGTTGCCACAGCCTCTTTTGCCTACCTTGCATGTTTGGTTTGTTGCCCCTGGCCCCCTTTTCCTTGCCCTCTATGGTCCATTGTTCTGCCACTGCCCCTCTTACCTGCCTTCCTGGTCAACCTGTTGCCCCTGCACCCTCCTCTCTGCCCTCAACTATATGAGTCTGTGTCCTTGACCTCTGCCTCTCCACAGTATTCTAATGAATAACTAGATTGCTAACATTCTATATTTCTTACAAAAGTTTGGCATGCCTGACATCATTTAATGTAATCAGAACTGTAATATCTAAAGCATCTACTTAAGAAATTAGAAAAATTAGAGGGTCTTATTTCCATAAAAATTATGGCTAGCGCTCTAAAAAACTAAAATGGTGTATCATCTGAGTTCTCAAATAGTGACAAAGTACTTTTAAATTATCTGCAATCCTTAAGTTTTTTTTTATCCAGTTAAGCACTTGATAATGTTTCACTTAGGGGAGAGGATGTAGTATTACGGCCAGAGCTGCATTCTTTACAACTGGGGTATCACGCTTGAGTTTTGGCATCAGCTCGAAATCCTGTTACTCTGGGCAAATCATTTAGGGCCAGATGTATCCAACGAATTTGCATTCGCAAACGGTGCAAATCGCAGAAATAGGCCGTTTTGCTAATGCAAAAACATGGTCTGCGATGCATGAAAGGCATTCGCAGGCCAAAAACAAGGAATCACAAAATTTGCGATTTTTTGCGAAGCAAGATGTTTTTGCGTGTCTCATTTTGCGTCTCGCAATTTGCGACATGAAATACCGAATCGCTATTAGCATATCGCAAATTGCGAGTCCGAATAGCGACTCACAAATACAGATTTGGTATTTCACATCGCAAATTGCGAGACGCAAAATGCGACACGAAAACCATCTTGCAATTCAATGCATCAAAAATTTGCTAATTGCGAATTTTCGCAGAATGGCCTTTTGCATATGCAGATTACCACGGAATGAAACCAGGTGGTAACCAGGTACAACCTATATAAAGAGGCCCAGAATGCCTCAGACTCTTTTCCACAATGGCTGCACTCTAGGTCATGGCGAGGAGAATGAGGATCTTCGCAGGTTTGAGGAGAGGGAGGAGGAGACAGGGGCGCATTTTCAGAGTGCGCATTACCCTTTTTGACCAGACTGAGGAGGAAATTTTTGAGAAGTACAGGTTGGGCTCAGCCGCGATACTTGACCTGATAGCTGAGCTACAACCCATACTGCAGCGCACAACACACAGGGAAAATAGCATACCCACCCATGTGCAGGTATTATGCTCCCTGCACCTACTTGCCTCAGGGAGCTATCAAGGGGTCATAGCAGCAGCTGGAGGGGTATCACAGAGTGCCCTCTCTAGATTTTTCAATGCATTTCTAAATGCCATGCTGAGCAGGATACACCAGTACATCAGATTCCCCAACACCCCACAGGATATACAGCAGACAAAAATAGATTTCTACCAGATAGCACAGTTCCCCCACGTCCTAGGTGCCATTGATGGGAGACATGTTGCAATCTGTCCAGCATCGGCCACAGAGTATGTGTACTGCAACCATAAATACCAACATTCAATGAATATACAGGTGATAAGCAATGCCTCCTATATCATAACTGATCTCGTGGCCAGGTACCCAGGGAGCACACATGATTCGTACATCTTTTGTCACAGCGGGATTCACACAAGACTGCTAGCTGGGGAATTTGGCGAAGGATATCTACTAGGTATTTTCCCTCTGTACACTGGTGCATTGATGGCAGTTTGACGTCAGATGGCTCAGCTACTCATTATACCCTCTGTTCCTTCCAGGAGACAGTGCCTACGCAGTGCGCACCTACATGATGACGCCCTACCTAAATCCTGCAACACCAGCAGAGCGGAGATACAATTCACAACACAGGGTAATCCGCAATGTGGTGGAGCGCACCTTTGGCCTGCTGAAGAGTCACTTCCTGTGCATCCACAAAAGTGGAGGGGCACTACAGTACAGCCCAGACACGACCTTTAGAATAGTGGCAACATGTGCGACTCTGCACTATATAGCTACCACCAGGGGCATACCTGTGGAAATATCAGAGACAGACTCAGATGAGGATGATGATCCCATACCACCTCTACAGCCAGCAGACAGGACCAGTGCAGCAGAGGGCAGGCAAAGGTGAGCTGGCAACACACACAACCATTTCAGATGTCAGTTATGACAACACAACCTCACTGACATGTATTTTGGTAGTTAGCACCTTTATTACCTTGACTTCAGGTAACATACGTGTCACTAGGACAAAGCATTACACATTAGTCACACATGAGCCATTAACAGTGTTGCACTATTGTCATCATAGTTTACTGTAATTCTACATGTGAAGTTAGTCCCCTGTGGCCATCAATGTCACTTTTCACGACCACGCATTCCACTTGAGTGCGCAGTGGCCTCGCCGGCACCTCTTGTGTCAGGCTCACAGGCAGTACTGTGCCTCGCACTGCATCGCCTAGAATCCATCATGGGCACTGCAAGGCTGCTGAGGCTAGAAGACTCCTCAGTATCCCCAACTCCCAGTTCACTGGGTGTAGCACTGCGATTTGCCAGCATAGTATCCAGAACGTTGGTAATCTGGACCCATCCCAGGGCAACATCCCGACTGCTATGTGCTGCCTCCACCTGTGCGGCCACAGCACGCCGTGATATGAGGGCAGTAGATGTAGCTAGGCGATTTACTGATTTACAAAAGCCACTGAACATCCCCATGAATCGCCTTTCATGCCTGCGGTGGATAACTCGCTCATGCCTGATCTCAGTACAGAGTTCCTTTACTGCATTGGTTAGTTCCCTGGTGTTCTCCGCAACTGTTAGCTGTCCCTCATGCAGTTTGCAGATGTTTGTATTCAGACACTCCAATTGCTTGTGCAGCCCCCCATATTGGCATTGTGTGCCTGCATCTGCCTGTGCATTGCCCTCATGTTTTTGTTTTGCAGGCGCTGCACTTTGAGCATTGAAGCTTCCAAGCCACCGAAGAATGATGGGCCCTCACCTACTTCTGTATGCTGTGTGCTTGCATCATGAGGCCTCCTGCGGGGAATTGAGTGACGCTGGGGCATGGACTGCTGCCTTCCAGTGGATCTGGCTTCTGGGGATGGAGTGTGGCCTTCATCCCTCATGTCATCGGAGTTCAGGCTCAAATCAGGGAGAGGTAACACCCTTGTCCTGTGTCTGATTGGCACGATACACAATGACTCGCTGGTGTTGAAGTCGGATGGAGGCTGTGTTTTTGCATCCCCCACAATGGCTCATTCTGCTGCTGCTGGGCCTGGGCCATCTGCAACAACAATGTGCAGCATGTCATTTATGTATGTATCACCAAATGTTGCACAATAGTAATAAAGGTACACTTACATCGTATCTCTGTGTAGTGGGTGTTGTGTTCTTCTGGGTGTCGCTCTACTTAATTGCATTCTATGTGCTAATTTCAGCTCTGGGTTGTGGACTACCACTCCCATAAGGCATTGTTGTGCCGCATCTAAGATGTGGAATGGAGTACTTATCACAATGGTTTGCACTACTTGTTATTTCCTAAGGGGCATTTGTACATACACATATGGGGTTACATATCATTATTGGACTTCCCTTTACTGGTGCTGGGTGTGCCGGACGTGTCAATGTCAGTGACCCCACTGACAGCTTCTGGAAGCAGTGTGGACTCCACCAGGGCTTCCATGGGGGTGGAGGGTGTCTGGGTGGATGGTACGCCTCCTGTGCTCCTTGCCTCCTTTAGCCTGCTGGCCACCCTCTCCTTGGCACTGGAACGCAGGTCGTACCACCTCTTTCTGATCTCCTCCACTGAGCGCTGCTCAACCCCCACTGCGCAGATTTTGGTGTGGATGTCAGCCCAGAGTTTTCGCTCTCACTCTCTGAGACCTGGAGTGAGCTCTTCCCAAATAGCCGGTCATGGCTCCTCACCACCTCCTCAGTGACCACCTCCAATTCTTGCTCACTGAACTTCTGCTTCCTCTTCCTCTCTCCCTTCTCCTTCCCATTAGCAGCATTGGCCATGTTGATGTCAGGTCCTGGCTTGCTCACAAACGTGCTCCCTGGGGCTGGTCTGTGACTCTCTGCTGCTCCTGTGGGTGTGGTACCTACAAACAGCCTGGGCTGACTTACTTCCTGCTTGTGATGTCATCAGGCTGTGCCAGGTGTCAGTTTTCGCAATTTGTGATTTTCAAATACCGAATCACAAATATTTTTGCGATTCAGTATTTGGACCTCGCAATTTGCATTAGCGATTTTTTAGAAATTGCTATTTCCGAATTGCAATTTTGTTACATTGCATTTTGCGACTCAGAAATAGCAATTTCTTAAAAATCGCTATTTGCAATTCACTAAGGGTTTTTTTAATACATCTGGCCCTTAATCTCCCCATGCCTAAAACCAAAATAAATGTGTCCATGTGTAATGTAACCAATGCCCATGTAAAGCACTCCACAACAAGTCACTGCTATATAAAACTTTTTAAAAAACAAAGAAAATAATGACTTGATTTAAGAAAAGTGCCACTTTTATTGCACCCCTTAGTGCCTCCCTAACATCACCATGTGTTTGCCGTTATCTATCTAGGATACGGCGCACCACAGCGGTAATTAGGGGAACTACCATCAACATTTTTGATGCTAGCTCAGAGCTTTTCAGGATTAGCGTCCAAAATGTTGATGCTAATCCTGCAAAGCCCACTGAGGTCCATTGAAAACAATGGTGTGCCTCCTTTTAATGTCTGCTCTGAGCAGATGCTAAAAGTGTTGAAAAAACATGACGCAAAGAAATTGCTTGGATTTCTTTGTGCCACTTTTTTGGACCCCTCAACGGGAGAACATCCCCTTTGCATACATTATGCCTGGCGCAGGTATAATTTAGCACCAAGGGTCACAAAGTGGCGCAATGCATGTATTGCGCAACTTTGTAAATTTGGTGCAGCAGTTTTGGCCTCATTGGGCCATATTAGCAAAAAAATAATGATGCTAATGTGGCGGAAGGAGGTGCTAGGGGCTCTTAAATCTTCTCCTAACTGTTTTACATGCTTCTGTCATTAGTCTATACTTTGACTACATTTGGGTGATATATGTGTGACACTTGGGCTCTTTTTTCTTTGGTGGCCATCGTAGGAGACTTATTTGTTACTAAGCTCCCTAATTTCCTAATTTACTGCACTATCCTCAATAGAAAATGGTTTCATTTATGATTTTGATTCCATTAAGATGGCGTTCAGATATGTCACACATTTGGCATAAATTCTGAATGTTAGCACTCTAGTTGCTGGTGAGAACATTGCAGCAAAGCCGATAAAACACCAGAAAGTTAACTGGTAGTCTGCTGCTGGAGTTGAAAGTGCATGTTTCAGTCTGCATGTCAGAGGTGGTCATTATGACATTGGCGGTCCCTGTTAAATTGGCTGTAATACCGCCAACAGACTAGAGGTAATTACTGCCAAATTATGACCATGGCTGTGATCCCTCCAATAGACAGCCAATGTACCACACCAACTGCCAGGGCGTTAACACCACTGACCACGGCGTTAGCCATCAACAGCCAGGTGCCACAACAAACCGCCAGTATTTTTGGGGCGGTACCAACGCCATCAAATGCCTGGCGGAAACAGAACACAGAAAACTAAAGCCTCACCAACAAGTACACATAGGGCTCCGCGGGAACTTCAAGTCTTCCTGATGCTCTTCTATGCCATGGCCCTCCTGGAACACCAATGACGACGACGATGGTGAGTACAGCCACCTAGCACACAAGGGAGGGAGGGAGAAAAAGGAGAGTGGCACACAAACGCACAACACACACCATTCCCACACACACCATACACAGAACCAGCTGCAGAGTTAAATCAATGTCACAGGACACATGTCAAAATGAAACAAGGACCACAATGATTATCAACAAACACTGGAATCTGATGCCAACAGCCACCATATTGTCCATTCCAATATAAAGGCAGCTGATAATGTCCAGAATGGGCCAATGGCAGTCCAAAGTACAAAAGGGCCACATGGCCATAGGGCACAGCCCAAGGCACAATTTGACTCCTGACACACTCTGGAATCCACTGTTCAGGGGCATCATGTTGGAAATAGGCAGGCAGGGGGAGGGGAGAGTTATGGGGGCACCTCAGCTGAAGTGGGGGCTCCATGCCCTCTTTAATGAGGAGTGCAAGGCCTTTGTCTCTAAAGTGGGAAACTTGCCCAATGGCTCTGGAGGGGGCTCCATGCCCATCTGTCTTTGGTAGGGAGTGCAAGGCCACAGTCTCTGAAGTGAGGAACTTGCCCACTGGTTCTGGAGGGGGCTCTATGCCCATCTGTCTTTGGTGGGGAGTGCAAAGCCATCTCTGAAGTGGGGAACTTGCCCACTGGTTCTGGAGGGGGCTCCTTGTACAACAGTCCCTAAAGGGTGGCCTACATGCACGCTACTGGAGGTGAGGGCTGCTGTGCCTGTGCTAGAGGTGAGGGCTCCTGTGCCTCAGCTGGAGGTGAGGGCTGCTATGTCTGTGCTGGAGGTGGTGACTCCATGCTCTCTGCTGGTGGAGTGGGCCTCTTGCTTTTCATTGGTGGTTCAGTGGGAATCTTCCCTTTCACTGGTGGTTGAGTGGGAACCTTTCCTTTCATTGGTTGTTGAGTGGGAATCTCCCCTTTCTTTGCTGGTGGAGGGGGATCATTGGCAATCTTTGGTGGTGGAGAGGGATCCATGTGTCCCCTCTTGTAACAGGTCCCCTTGGCCTTTGACATGTCACTTGTGTTCTTGCCTCCAGGACTAGGAGTTGCCTCCTCTGTCACAGTTTCCTGTCCCTTGCTTTTCACCACCTTAGTCTTCCCTTTCTGAGCCAGAAGTGTGCTTTCAGTAGAGTAGAAGTGGCAGACATCAAACTCTGGGGCCCCTTTGTGCCAGCAGCTGATGATTTGATGGGAGTAGTGGCAGACTGTTTTGCTGAGGTGCTGTGCTGAGTCATTGGGAACCTGCTCTTCTGAGCAGGATGTGGTGGTTGGAGGTGGGCAAGATGGCAAGACATGCAAGGAAAAGCTTCTTAGTGGTGTTGGGGTGGGATGTGGGAGGAGGGATGGGAGGTTGAGGGAGTGGTTGTCGGAGGTGTACGTCTCCTGGACTTGGGTGCAGGTGCATGGACAGTGTGCATGTGTGAGGTGGATGGCTGTTGGGTGTCTGAGTGCATGCATTTGTGTCCCTTAGGAGTGGGCAGACAGGGTGGAGGAGGACAAAAGGGACGCATGGATGGGTGTTATGGAGTTGTCTGTAAGTGAGATGTGTGTGCTGCTTGATGTGGTGATGGTGGTGGTGGCTGTTGATGCAGTGCATGCAGGTGTGAGTGCGGATGTGACTGTGAGGGCAGAGGAGGAGGAAGAGGAGGGGGAGACAGTTGAGGTAGTGGATGTGGTTGTGTGTGCAACTGTCTGTTGTTTGTGTGAGTGCTTGTGGTCTGAAGTGTGCTGCCTGTGTTTGACTGTGCTACTCTTGTGTGATGATTTGTGTGCATGCTTGTCTGTATCTGTGCCTGGGATGGGTTGGGGTTGAGGAGACTGGGAAGTGGTAATTGGAGGGGGACGGTAGGAACAGGGACACTGTCTACCATCAGAGGGGAGGCCAGAGCCTGAAACGATCTCTGTAGGGCTGTCAATCCACCGTGGATGCCCTCCAGATATGCATTGCATTGCTCCTGTGGAGATGATCTCAGGAGGTTAATAGCCTCCTCACTGAGGGCAGCAAGCCTCACTGGGGCAGGGCCTGAGGTGCCTGGGGCAAAAGAGATGCCCACCCTCCTGGGTGAGCAGGCACAGGCAACTTGGTGGGGGGATACTGGGAGGGTGGTGCTGGTACGGGGTGGCGGCTGTACCTGTAGATGGGGTGGTTCCAGAGGTGTCCGCCAACACAAGGAAGCTTTCATCGAATCAGGATCAGTGTTGTTACCTCCTTTTTCCGCCGGGTGCTCCCCTCTCCCTCCATCCCACTGGTCTCCTCAGCGTCAGTGGACTCTGCTTTCTGGGTTCTGTGAGATGCAGCTCCCTCAGTCACCAGTGCCCCTGCTCCTCTGCCAGATGAAGCTATTGCACACATGGACAGGATGACAGAATAAAATGGGGGGGGAGAAAGAGAGCACCTGGTCAATTACAGCACCAACACCCCAGTTGGCATACACTTTACCATCACACACAGGGATCAGGATTGTGCACTATGCATCGCACTGGCATTCCATTGGCTAGGTGCCACAGCTAGATGAGAGCTAACCATCGCCAACTGCACCACTCTTGGAACCCACTAAGCCCTCTCTGACATGGAATACAACCTAGCTTGGTTACGCTACACAGCCATTTCCATTGAGTTAGATCATGCAGCAATGGCATTAAGGGGCACCCACTAACTGAAACCCACCACCAGGATCCCATGCCACCTAACAATAATTGTTGTCTCGCTCACTGTACTCACCCCCTTATGGCTGCTGTGCTGCCCTTAAGCGCCCATCCAGCCCTGGGTAGGCCACCACCACTATGCGGGTCATCAGGGGGGTCAGGTTCTGACGGGCACCCCGCCATCGTATGGAGGCCATCCCCAGCTGGGCCTCAGCAGGCTTCCGGGCCCAGTGTCTCAGGTCCTCCCACCTTTTCCTACAGTGCGTGCTCTGCCTGCCATAGACCCCCAGGGTCCACACGTCCTTGGCGATGGCACGCCACAATACCTTTTTCTGATGGGCACTGACCTGCAGAGGTAATACAGACATGAGGACACCATTAACCATACAATGCAGCCTGTCACACATATGGCCCACAAATACCATTTCCATTTCCATTGGCACACACATCACCCTGCATCCATGATGTACACTACCACCAGACATACCCCCACCCAACTGACACGCTGCTAGCACACACATCTCCATGCAACCTTGTCACATGCATTGTGCCCATGGTGTACTGATCTGTTGGTCTGGAGGCCCATACAGCTGTCCATACAGGGGTAGGACCCTATCCACCAAGCGCTCTAACTCCTCCGAAGTAAAGGCAGAGGCCCTTTCCCCAGTCACATGGGCCATGGCAGGATCCAGACACAGGTCACAGCAGCACACGCGATGGAGGTTTTGTCCTGTGGAAAGTCAGGAATCAAGTGAGGTTTTAGACAGAAAATGGCGGTCACATCCACGGCGGTGCACACCGTCAGTGCCGCCAGTGGTCCCCATTGGCCACTGTACTCCATTGAGCCCCATTTTAGCCAATGAGGAATAGCATAGCGGTGCAAGACCGCCTTCTGCAATGACACCCAATGCTGGCGGAGTTACCTCACTTCAATCTTTCCATACTTACAGGACAGGCGGTTGTCATTTTATGGTGGTCAACAAAAATCTGAAATTAGAAACTGCATCATTGCTGTAAGTTGCACATACTTTGCCATTCACATTGTCTTATCACATAAGTGCTCTAGGTACACTGAGGTGGTGGTTCCTAATGGGTGAGTAGTTGTGCTTTACAAGCACTGATTGATTGATTGATTGTTCAAATTGTGACAGCCTACTCACTCTTGTGTTCCTCAGATACCTACCACTGAGGATGAATAGGAGGAGGAGACAAGCCCCTGTGTACCTATCCCTTGTGGACTTGGCTACACTGGAGGAAAGGCACATAATACTCACCTATAGACTGGGCAGGGCCACAATCACAGAGCTGTGTGCCCAATTAGAGCCTGATCTGATATCAGCTATTTGTCATCCTACTGGGATCCCCCCTCTTGTGCAAGTTCTGTCAGTGCTCCATTTCCTGGCAACTGGTTCTTTCCAAGTGACAGTGGGCTTGCAAGCAGGAATGTCACAGCCAATGTTCTCAATCATGCTGGCAAGGGTTTTCTCTGCCTTGCTCAAGCACATGTGCACCTACATAGCTTCCCCCCAAATGGAAGATTTGGCCACTGTGAAGGCAGGATTCTATGCAATGGGACATATACCAAATATTATTGGGGTGATTGATGGAACACATATTGTGTTTGTCCGCCCCCCCCGGCAGAATTAACAGGTGTTCAGGAATCGAAAGAGTGTCCTCTCACTCAATGTGCAAATGGTGTGCCTTGTGGACCAGCACATATACCGCGTCACTGCCACGTACCGTGGGTCGGTGCATGATGCCTTCACCCTGAGGAATAACAGCATCCCAAATGTGATGGCACAACTACAGAGGCTCAGGGTGTGGCTAATAGGTGAGCCAGAGTCCCCACCCAATGTATGTCAGTGTATGCCTTCAGATGTTATCCTCCATACCATTTGTCCGTCAATACTTGCAGGTGACTCAGGCTACCCAAACCTATCGTGGCTCCTGACCCCTATGAGGAATGCCAGGACAGGGGCTGAGAATTGGTATAATTATGCACATGGGCGAATCAGGCGGATCATAGAACGTACCTTCGGACTGTAGGCCAAGTTCAGATGCCTCCATCTGACAGGTGGATCCCTGTGCTACTCCCCTGAGAAGGTATGCCAGATAATTGTAGCATGCTGCATGTTACACAACCTGGCCCTCAGATGACATGTGCCTTATCTGCAGGAGGAGGAGACTGGAAATGCCCCTGTGGCAGCAGTGGACCCTGAGGACAGTGCAGATGAGGATTTGGACAACAGAACATCGGTTATACGTCACTACTTTCAATGTCACACAAGTGAGACAGTGGAACTGACCATTCCTCTGATTATTTATGTTTTCAGTGTGGCTGTAGCAGGATGGCATTCACTTCCTTTGCATCTCAAAAGACTGTCACCTATGCATTCTCATTTTGCAGATGTTGGTGTTATAACAACTGTGTACTGATGTGATTACTTCAGACAGGTACAGCTCTTTATTTTTATGCTATCACAGAGTTCAGGTAATTTGCACAAGATGTAACTGTTCCCATAATTGCACATTTACATCACATAAAGCACTATCACTCAAGTTGTGTTCAAGGGTGTTTATTGTAGTGAAACTTATAGACGGAATTGTGCAATGGAATGGGGTAATGGAGAGGTAAGTCCAGGGTATTGGTCCAGTCTGTTTGTAGCACAGGTCCAGTGTCCAAGGGGCCATAGGACGGGGAGCAAAGGCAGTTCAAAGTGGACCAGGTGACAGGGTGGGACACAAGGGGGACATTCAGGAGGATCTCATTTCCTGGCAGTAGTCTTGATCTTGGCAAATGTCTCTGGGATCTGTCTGGGTTGCAGGGAACGTTTGTGGGGTGGGTCACCTTCTGCAGGAGTGCTGGTGGCCTATGGGACCTGTGGCAGGGCCTCCTGTCCACGAGCTGTAGCAGATGTGGTGTGCTGTTCAGTTGACTGGCTAGTGGAAGGCTGGTTTGCCGTATATTCCCTCATGATTTTGCTGCTATGGAGACCATGGTGGTGTTGAGGGCCTGCAAATCTTTCCCGATCTCCTGATGGTGTACCTCCTGCAGCTGCTGGTTCTCCTGCATGATGGCAAGAATCTGTCCAATCTTGTCCTGGGATTGTTGGTAGGCCCCCAGGACATTAGTGAGTGCCTCCAGGACAGTCGATTCCCTGAGCCTGTCCTCCCCCTGGCGCACAGGTGCCTCTGAGTGTCTCTGTCCCCCTGTGCCTGTGTACCCGAACGGTGTGCCCACTGCCTCTGACCCCAGGGCCCTGTTTGCCTTGGCTGTGAGGTGTGGACTGGGGTCCCTGTACAGGTGGGCACACTGCTGATTGATGTGTCCTGGGGACACAGGTGTAGGTGCTGTGGTGTTGGATACTGGACTGGGAGTGGGCTGGGGTGTCCCACTGATCAGTGGTCCCCTATGGGCCAGCAAGTTTATCCAGATGTGCAGCGTTACTGTCATCACTGGAGGCATCTTCTGTTGGGGGACTGGATAGCCGTGGCACATCCTCGCTCCTAGTATTGGCTGGGGCACCTGTGGGGATGTCAGTGATGTATTATGCATCATGTTTGTGTCATATTCTACATCCCTAGCTTCCCCTATATCGTTGTTGTTGCCCCGCACCCTTTGTTTGTGTATGGTGATGTTTTGTGGGATTGTTAATTCTCCATACTGTGAATGCTTAGGTGGTGGGTGTACATGCAGATCTGGGAGGGCTGTACACGCAGTGGGTATGGAATGCAGGGCCTGGAACTGGTGTTAGCCATATTTTGAGGTGCACTGTGTAGAATGGAGTGGAGTGTTGGGAGTGAGGGTGAGGGGGTGAGATGGCATGCAGGTATGGGTGGAGTAATAGGTAGTAAATCTTGACTCACCAGTGTCCAGTCTTCCGGCAACTCCAGTGAGTCCCTCAGGATGTAGTATTGCCAAGACTTGTTCCTCCCATGCTGCCAGCTGTGGGGGAGGAAGTGGGGGTCCATCGCCAGTCCTCTGGATGGTGAGCTGGTACCTTGCTCTCATGGAACGTACCATTCCCCCTTAGGTCGTTCCACCTCTTCCTTATTTCGTCCCTTGTTCGTGGATGGTGCCCCACAGCGTTCACCCGGTCCACAATTCTCTGCCATAGCTCCATCTTCCTTGCAATAAATATTTTCTCTACCTGTGCTCCAAACAGCTGTGGCTCTACCCTGAATATTTCCTCCACCATGACCCGCAACTCCTCATCAGTAAAATGGGGGTGCCTGTGTGGGGACATGGGTGTTGTGTGGTGTGTGTTGTGCAGTGGGTGTTGACTTATGTGGCGGGGTGTGGGGTACGTGACGGATGGCTGGGTGTTAGTGGTGTATGTAGTTGTGTCTATGATTTGCGTGTCTGTCTCTTGGCTATTTTTTGTGTTTATAAAAGGTTGTGGGTAATGTGGGTGTCTGTTTTACAGTGCTGTGGGTGGGTGGGTGTGGGGTGGGTGTATAAGTGTCAGGTGTGTTATTGGTACTGGCCATTGTTGTGTTGTATTGTTTTTGGGTGGCCATTCTGACCGCGCTTGTGTGTACCGCCAATGGTTTCCCGCCGTCGAATGTCCACTGTGGTGATTTGTGGGTCATAATGTGGAGGGTGTTGTTTTGTTGGCATGACGGTGTGGGTGTTCATACCGAAACTTTAACACTTACCTTTGATCTGATGGACGTGTGTTTGAGGCAGTATTTTGTCAGTTTAGTGTGTGTTTGTGTCATAATTTCGTGAACGCATGTTCCCCTCCGTGACGGTATGTTGGTGGCCATCACCGCAACGGAAAGCAGCCTTTACCGCCAATGTCATAATGAGGGCCAGATGTTTTAATGAAATAGAAGAGGAAGATATTTGAGAACTCACTTAAGACGTGTCCTAATTTTCATTTCTACAGCACTAACCATAATTTCTATGACAAAATGTACCCCCTCATATTGTTCCTTTCTAAAGTAAATGTTTTAAGTTTTACCAGTTTAAATCAATCAAGATGGCTTCAAGTGAGGCAAACGTTTGTTATACTTAAGATTGTTAGCGTTCTTTAGAACACCTTGGAAGGCTGCAGTAAAACACAAGGGAATCAACTTACATGCTGCTCCTGTTGAATCTCATTTTTTATTGAGAATGCCAGACTTCATTCTCATATGGCTGAGAAAGATTATGTGAATTTACAGAAAATATGCTCTCATTTTAGCTTCTGGAACCTCTTCCATAACCTCTATAGGAAAATCTGGAGAAAACAGTTTTCTCTCATACATGATTCATGAAATCTTAGCAGGGTAAAATCACGGTACTAAAATTACTATGGTAACATCAACAAATGCTTTATATTGTAATTAAAATGTGTTGTCACCCTTTATACGTTCTCCTTTTTGTGACCCTCAAAACCTGCCATTCACTTCAATGCATTTCAGGGGGGTGCTATCATGTGGGAAACTGTCTTTTCTACGTGGCCGGAGCAACGCGTAGTGCAGCCAAACAAGCGTTACCATGCTTGCCTGAACCATGCATGTGTCTAAACCACGCAAATGCATGGTTAAGGCACCATGCATACGCATGGTTCAGAGACAGAGCAGGAAAAGTTGGGAAAGGAATGTGGCGGCTGGGTAAATGGGGCTGGCATGGGTGGGGGTACTTTTAAGGACAAGGCGGGGTAGGTTTAAGAGTTCAGGGTGGGGGGTTGGGGTAGTGTTTAGGACAGGCAGGGATAGGTTTTAGGGTTGAGGGCAGGGGTGGGGGTCAGAGTAGTTTTTAGGATTGGGTGGGGTAGGTTAGAGGGTTCAGGGAGGGGTGGGGGGTCGAGGTAGTTTTTGGGACATGATGGGGAAGTTATTAGGACAGTGCATGGTAGGTTTTGGGGTTTAGGGTGGGGGTCAGGGTCAGGGTAGTTTTTAGGAGATGGCACTATTATTTTTTAGGGTTTAGGATGTGGGTGGGGGGTCGAGGTAATTTTTAGGACAGGGTGGGGTAGTTTTAAGACAGGGTAGGTTTGACGTTCAGGGTGTGGGGTCTGGGTAGTTTTTAGGACAGGGTGGGGTAGGTTTTAGGATTTAGGGTGGAGGTCAGGGTCGTTTTTAGGGTATTGTAGGTTTTAGGGTTTAGGGCGAACTTGGGTAGTTTTTAGGACAGGATGGGGTAGTTTTCAGGACAGGGTAGGTTTTAGGGCTTAGGGAGGGCACCAATGTAATTTTTAGGACAGAGTGGGGTAGGTTTTAGAACAGGGAAAGTTTTAGGATTTAGGAGCGGGTCAGGTAGATTTTAGAAAAGGGATTGGATACTTTTCAGGACAGGGTAGGTTTCAGGGTAGGGGATTGGGGTAGGTCTTAGGATAGGGTGGGGTAGATTTTATGACAGGGCAGGATTACTTTTAGGATTTAAGTCAGTGGTTGGGTAGTAGTTTTTAGGACAGGGCAAGGTAGGTTTTAGGATTTAGGGTGAGGCGCGGGTCAGGGTAGTTTTTAGGACAGGGTGGAGTCGTTTTTAGGACAGGGTGGGCTTTAGGGTATAGGGTGGGGGATTTGGGAAGTTTTTAGGACAGGGTAAGTTTTACTGTGCTCTGCCTAGATCTACAATTTTTTTTATTTACGAACAGATTTACGACCAAATGACAGAAAGCGTAGTTTTTGGATCAAGAGCTAACTTTCCGCCAAATTTGGTGTAATTCCGTCCGTAGATTCAGGTTTTAGTCGTGTTCAAAATCACTATGGGAAACATACTTTTATTCGCCTTCATCTCAGCCCTCACTTGACGGATCACCGTGAAAACATTTGATGCACAACAAGACCCAACAAGACCCTTTGTTTGGAAAATTTCATGAAGATCTGTCAAACGGTGCAAAAGATAGAGCCAACTCAAAGAACCCTTTCCACAGGAAAGGCCCTAACAATAACTACCTACTGCCAACTGCCAGTCAGTCAGTAGTTTACATTTACATAAATATATATATATATATATATATATATATATATATATATATATATATATATATATATATATATATATATATATATGTTCCAAAAAGATTTCTCCGCAGGAGCCTAATCACAACAGGGCGGCCTCAGCGCTGCAGGGACGAAGCACCCTCACTATTAATACAAACCAACTTCTCCTTGCGAAGAAAGACTCCGTACGCCTGTTGTTAGCAACAGATGTGGCATTTTATTCATCTCATTAAACTGCAAAAACCTTTGCTGTTTTCTTTCATTTCCTGACGCGTTTCGGCTTGACAATAAGCCTTAATCATAGGTGCCTGGTTTCCAGTTTGAAAATGACCACGTGGTAGGTTGATTACCCATATATACTGTGGTCTTAAAGTCACATGAACTTATTACAATCTTATGTCTCAAACACATTTAAAATACACTTCCTTAACGTTAAGGAAGTGTATTTTAAATGCGTTTGAGACATAAGACTGTAATAAGTTCATGTGACTTTTAGACCACAGTATATATGGGTAAGGATTACCACGTGGTCATTTTCAAATTGGAAACCAGGCACCTTATGTGGATAACCGGTGAGAGTGTCTCCCAGTGCCTGCTTGTCCACTGATGTATAGTAATATTGGTTAATAGGAAGAGCACTCACATTGTTTCTTCTAGTGGAGAAAGTCATGCTCTATTTTATCTTTAACTTAGTTGTAAATTTCCCTCTGTTCATTGTTGAGTTGTCCTACTAGGGGACAGATTTATGGAAAGTGGCTATTTAAAATATGGCACACCATGGAGCAGGGTAGGGGGCAATAGTGTATTTTTCTGTTACGCTATTGATGTACTCTGCGGGAGTAGCACCAAAATATTGGTGCTACTCCAGCAGAGTACATAAGGGCCCATTCTAAAGAATGGAAGCCCCATTTTAACACCGGCTCTTCAGCAGGCGTCAAAAGTGCCATAATAAATGGTGCAAGGAAATCCCATAGATTTCCTTGCACCATTGTACTGGCTCCCCTAATGAGGGAACGGCTCCTTTGCATACATTATGCCTGGCACAGGCATAATGTTGAGCAAAGGGTTGAGGCATAAGGCTACAGAATAAAATTTGTCATGTGTGGTAACAACACCAACAGGATGAGCTGCACATAACATTAAAGGAATTACTGTACATTGACTACTAATGCTACCTGTTGAACATGGGGATAAATTAGAATACCAGAACTTATTTGGTGGCACGTGCAAGATGGTATCAAGAGTATTGAAAAAACTGAAGCTTCTAATCATTGATGAAGTGAGCATGGTATCAAACATAAATCTAGCCTTCATACACTTAAGGATGCAGCAGATTTTAAGAACAAACTATGATGTATTCTATGGAGCAACGCATTTAATTGTGTTTCCTGATCTATTCTAACTTACCCCTGTAAAAAGACAACCTGTTTTTCAAACAGTTTTGCTTAATGAAAGTGGAAGTGTGAATATTTGGTTAAACTTTGAATACAAAGAATTAGTGAAAAGTGTTGCCAAACATCTGATATGGAATATTGAGATATACTGAAAGACATTAGAGTGGGAGTCCTCATGAAAGAGGGAAAATGTGCTTTAGAAAACTATACTATCAAGAGTCTAATCCATTCTAGCAGTACAGCACCAGAACTAATGTTCATTTTCATTGAAGAAGAGAAATCTATAGTTTGTTAAATACCAACGCTTCAAGAGTGCTCCAACTTAAATTAAGAATTACTAGAACTGAAAAAAGAAGAGATTTTGGAAATTACAGCTATTGATAAAATGGAACATAAGAGAGTGACAATACGACTGATAGATAAACTGCAATCACAATTGCATTCTTTAGAGAAATAAGGGGCATATTTGTACTCCATATGTGATGTATTTGTGTCATTTTTTAACAAAAATTCAGTGCAAAACTAACTCCATATTCATATTTTGACGTGTCTAACATCATAATATTGGAGTTTGCACCATTTTTTAGATGCCTGAACCTACCTTGCGACAATTAAATGCAAGGTAGGCATTCCCATCTAAAAACTGGTGCAAACCCCATAGCCCCATATTTATCCCTAAAATGCTAAAATGATGCACGGGGGGCTAAACCAGACCAGGTGTTTGGGGATCTGTGGACCCATTTCCATTGTTAACCACCATGGAATTGGTCCACAGGTACCTTCCTCAAGCCCCAGGAACACCCCCACCCACACCAGAGGGACACCGGAGGATGTGAGACTCCATCCCAGGTATGTAGGTTAAGTAGAGTTAAGTATTTTCTTTTAAATTAAAGTGACATCAGGGGCCCACCTTGGGGCCCCCTGCAAGGCACAGGGTGCAATGGCTATGCCCCAAGGAACTCTGGTCCCCTGTGTGGGCAATTGGGGTGGTGGGCATGACTCCTGTCTTTTATAAGACAGGTATCATGTGGTATGGATGGTGTTGCGTTAGAAAATGGCACAAGTCTGGTTAGAGGCATTTTTTTTGCCTCTAACCAGCCTAACGTCATTTTTTGGGTGGAAAACCCCCTTCTCCCATACCGCCACCTTAACCCGGCTAATGTCATTTCTTTTTTGCTAGCCTACCCTTTGCACTAGCTTGAGCCATTCAATAAACATGGCACCCAGCTGGCGTTCAGGAACGGAGCAAGTCAGTGCTAAACCTTTTGATGCAAAACTTTGTTAGTGCAGTTTTGCATCAAGAAGTATAAACATGCTCCTAAATGTCTCAGACAGCAGGATTAGAAAAGCATTTATGTGCCTGTAAAAACTGTACAGTTTTTTGTGACGTAATTTAAATGTTGAGGAAGGCTTAGTTAACGGTGCAGTGGGTAAAGTTATTGATTTCATTAATTTTCCTAATATAGATGAGGTAGAAAATTTAGCTCTAAAATTAGATCAGAAAGATGATGTGAAGAAGATTGGCTGATGTATTGTATAGGTTTTGCTTGTAAAAAAATTATATATCTCGGGACAAGTTTCCGAACTCTTTAGCATATGCTGTAACCATTCCTAATCACAAGGTTTCACTGTAGATGCAGCTTTAGTTAATTTTGGAAGTTCTGTATTCAAAGAAGAAATGCATGTATAGCATTGTCATGAATTAGAACATTGTCTGTTTTTTTAATTGACTTTGATCAGAAGAAAGTAAGTGATGATGCAAGCTGTGTAAGAGAGTACAATTGGTTAAGAAGTCTATACACTCCTCTTATAGGTCAGTACCCTATTTATGAGAAATGGATAATCTGTCTGAAACAAATTACAAAACAGTTTACACAACTTCAAGAAAAGAAACCACAGAAAGAGAAGATAGACGGTGCTAAGAAGAAATTGTAGGTTACCAGTTGGAAAACAGTTCAGGTGTCACCTGCTATGCAAATATAGTTCTTAATGCACTGTTCCATTTACCACATGTAGTAAACCAAATTAAACAGAAGAGATTGTCTTCTGCACTATATATTTTGCTGCAACGTTTAATGAGTGACAGAAGTATAATACATTCTGCTTCAGGGATCCATTATCTTTTGAATACATGTAGTGAATCAATAATGTTCACTCTCAACACTCCACAAGCAACTCAAGAATGTATTATGGTCATCCTTGGAGCCTTAGAACAAGAAGAAGTAAATGTTGATGATTTATTTATGGTCAGTTATAAATGGAACCTTAACTGCGAACACTGCTCTTTCACATCTAGCACAGTATTCAATCGTGAACGATTTTCTACTCAACATTGCCAGATTCTAAAACTGTGCCTTTTGACAATGTGTACAGAAATTCTAACCTAAATATGACATGTCCCAACTGAAGAGCAGACGTGCCTACTTTGTGTCTACCTTGTTTGTACAAAGGACTGGAAAATACCTTATAGTAATGCTACAACGATGTAGAGCAGATGGTTCCAAAGTGGAAGCTCAGATTTCAAACTTCAAAAATGGGCAAATATCACGTTTAGGAAGAACTTGCACTACTTTGGCTATCATCTTTCATGAAGGAGTTACAACCTCCAGACACTACACTGTCTATTTAAGGATCAAGAGTGGATGGACAGAATGCAACCTAAAATACAAACCAAAACTCCCATTCAAACTACAAAACTCGTATCTTTTTCTTTCTTCAACAGGAGCTCTAAGGAGGAATTCTGGTAAAAAACAAAAGTGTTGTAGGGTGTTTCCTCTATGTGGTTCATCTGTTTTTTAGAGATTATTCGGCCTATTAAGGGTATTATATTTAGAAAAGTTCTTTAAAAATCAAGACTCTTTTTAATGGTCGAGAAAGGAGTTAATATAACGACTTCGTATGATACTCTCTAATTAAAATCTCAAAATGGATGGACATACTCCAATTACAGCAGCTTTAAGTTGAAACCAAGAAATGCCTTCAAAACTTAGAAATTGTCCCCTTTTGTTTTTCCAAACAATTTTCGATGTCAGTACAGTGAGGGATTTTGTGTACATGGATCATCAGCAGTTTAGACATTATTTGGCCTACCATGGACAATGTTTCCAAAACGATCTCTAAAATTCAAGAGTACTTTACCTGTATTTCTTATATTATACCAGATATAATCATATGATGTTTTTTTTTTTTATACCTGTACTTGTTTAGATTACTATGATAACTCTAGAATAGTAAGTCTAGAAAAAGCCTTTAATTAAGGAATTGTTGTGAGTGCAGTGCATAGTACCACTTATTTGTAGTGATCTACTGTGTCGTTTTTTTTTTTTTAACAACCCATTTATTGTTTTTCCCCACTGTTCCAGGATGATGCTTTAAACAAACCGTTACTTACGGTGAAGAAATATAAAAGCAGAGAACAGTAAAAAAGTGAACATTTAATTTTTAGCACATTGTAATTTTTTCTTACAGTATAAGCAATGACTATTGTTATATGTTTGTAACTATGAAGATTAAATACTAATGTATCTTTATCTTCTTTTTTTCCAAAAGTGGCTGCATTTGAACAAAGGTAGAGGTCTCAAAAAAGTACTTGAAGCACAGCTATATTGTCAGAGATACCATTGACAGTGCTTTTACATATAAACTGTTCTTGCTATAGCTTTTCATTAGTTTATTATGCCTATTACCTACTTACACTTTCAGTGTAATACAACCAATTTACAGTTAGTCATACAACTTAATCAATTATTCAATCCATTTTTTTTGCAGACTCTCACATAATCAATCACTTACCCATGCAGCCTCTCAGAGAAACAGTCACTCAATGATAGAGCCACTCACATACCTACTGTTTCACTCGTTCAGTAGTTCACACCCCCACTCATTCACTAAAACAGCCAATGGCCCATCTATTCACTCAGCCATAATGCACTCACATTCCCTCTCAGTCACTGATGCAGCAACTCAAGCACCCACACATTCACATATACTCACTGTCACAGCCATTCTCTTATCCATGCAGTTAGTGACTTACCCTCATACTAACCTATAGAATCACTTACACAGCCACTAACTCAACCATACAGCCACTCATGCACCCTGTCATTCACTCACATAAACTCTTACACAGTCGCTCACTCATACAGCCATTCAACGCACCCACTAACTCACACATTCAGTTCTCACACAACCGCTCAGTCACCCACACAACCGCTTCACAGTCACTAACTCATCCATACAGCAACTCACACAACCACTCACTCTCCCTTACAACCACTCACTTAATCAAACAGTCATGCATAAAGTCACTAACTCACCTGTACAGTCACTCGTGCACACTGTAATTTACTCATTTTTTTTTCATAAATCTGTTTATTAGTATTTTTATCATTACATTGCTTCATGTTTTGGCATTTACTTCATTTTGACATAATATGGTGTGCGTTTTTATACCATTACACATTTGTTGATATATACGAAACGCATTACTACAGCAATTATACAGTATATACTTGTAATTAGTCAACTATACATTTCGTTTATTTTGTTACCTGCAGTTGTCTTACAGTGTTGCTTTTGTTGCTTGGTGGATTTTATCATTGTCTACCCATTGCATGGTTACAGTTGGAAAAGTCAGTAATGTGTCTAGTGTCCATCGGCCTACGCGTAGTTTAACAGCGTTCGCTGGTTTAACATTATTTCCAACACAAATGCTCAATTGGGGCGGTTCGGTTAAGTAGGCAGAGATTATGAATTTTATATAAACTAATTTTTGAATAAAAGGAAAAGAAGAAAAAGATTAACAGTAACATTTCCCGGTGATAGACACTTATATAAGTTTCTCTCATGTAATTATTTCCCAGTCGGGTGGGGATCACATCGTTGTGAATCAACTTGCTGACTGTTTTTTGACAGTTTTTACTTCTTGGTTCCCGTTTGACGGATCAACCCAAAACTTTGCATGCACAACATAAATCAGTAACACACTTTTTGGAGAAATTTTGTGAAGATTTGTTAAACAACACCAAAGATCTAGGCAAGTCAAAAAAGCTTTTTTTTTCTGGAAACACAGTCCTAACTATAACTACATACTGGCGTCTGCCAGTAGATAATATATCACACATTTTTTTTTATAAGTAAATTGTAGCTTCAGCAAGGCAGGTTTTATTAATGAGTTCACTGTGTGCATTCATTACATTTGAAAACTTCTACACATCGGTCAGGTAGCACAGTCACGGCCTCATTTACGAGGAAATGATGCAGCGTGGCACTGCAAGGCAGCTGGCTGTGCCACGGTGCATCATTTTGAAAGTACAGGGATGCATTTCATTTACAGAAATACAACGCATCCCTGTACTTTCCTCAGCTTTGGCACATCAACTGCTGCCTAGTGCCAACGCAGGCATCCTTGCACCACGGTGCATTCCCAGCCTTGTAAATCTAGAGATGCATCAGATTCTGTCAGGTTCCTTCGGTGTTGAGTGGGAACAGCCAAAGAAACAACCAAGGAACACCCCTTTCACGCAGAATTACATGTGAAAATGGGCCATATTTACAAGGCCATGAAAAGCCGCACAAGGTGGCTTTGCGTGGCATTGTAAATATAGACTGGCACACAGTGCCACCGGAGTATCAAAATAATGAAGCTCCAGTGGCGCAGTGTGCTGTGAGGGCCTTGCAAATGAGGCCCTCAGTTTGGTAATTTGGGAGGCAAATTCATAGTTCATTTTAGCCTTGGAGCCGTCTGTACTTTGCATTGAAATTAATGTGACATTTCATCTCTTTCAATGATTCTCTGTTTCTCTTTTAAAGTGTATCCACATCCATACATCTGGACTTCTAAGACATGGATAACTCGTTTACTACAGATTTTCAGTCTACTCTTCTCCACACATCACAATTTTCAGGAACACCTTTTCATGAATCCTGTGGGACTGTGGGAAAATGTATGTAAGGAGCAACCATCTATACTTTCAGAAAGGGTGGAGAAAGAAATCATCCAAAGGGCATTGCCTCCAAAGTCTTTTAGCATATTTTCCAGGCACAGTCATATTCTCTCCATAGGAAGATTCCACGTCTGGCTTGGGACAGGTGTGTGATTCTCTAGACACAATAAATTATGGTTAGAATGCAAAGAAAATATCTGTACAAACCCATATTGTGAATGGGTTCTCAATATTCTGTACTATTGAATACTATTGCATACTATTGCATGTCATTTATTGCAAAATTATAATTGTTTAAACCTTTGTGCTGCATCAGTTCTGTACCAGGTTAGTGAGCAATACAAAGCTACACTATCCATGTATACTCTGTCTGTAAGTGAAGCAAGTTGAATAGCTTAAAGGATGTCACAAATAAATGTGTTGAGTCTCTGGAAGGACTAATTGCTCATCCTAAAAATGTCTTCCCCTTTAGCATAAGGGGGGGCAGGGGCTAATGAGGCTCTATACTCTCTGTTCCTTATTACTTGAAGGTATACCTTCATGATCTGTGGGCCAAGAGAAATCTTTTGGGCATACCCAAAAAAACCTTGACATACATCATTGGTGCTTATAAATATCCTCCCACATTGATGCTGAACATTTGTTCTGGGGTTGTTATTATTATTAATGCTAGTTAGAGTTAGTGACATTCATAGCATCTAAGACAGGGGTCCCCAACCATTTGATCACCAGCCACCAGTAGCTCACTGGCACAATGTAAGTAGCTTCCTGCCTCTTTTTAATGCCCCTTTAATTTGTGTGCTCATTGTTTTGTTAATTTCTGATCTTGCCTGCCCATACCCAAACCAGCTGCTCTCATTGGCTGAATTGAGTGGACAATACAGAGCAGGTGACATCAGTGCAGAAACCTCATATATCATATATCCAAACAAAATTGTCCCGTAGGGGCGTGTTACGGCGCACTTTATTTTTTGGTGGTGCAGTTTTGACGGCAGGACACCCGTTCGTTATGTAAACAAATTCCTTCTCTTCACAAGGAAAGAACCGCACTCCAAAGGTGTAAAATTTCCAAAAGCTTTATTACTGGGCTTTTCAAATCGTACGCAAACAAAAGCAAACAAAAGCACCCGGCGCGTTTCGGTCAGCACGACTTTGATCACAGGTGTTGCAGTTCATGGCCCTTTTCAGTGTTTATATACCTGTTTCCAAACAGACTTGAAATAAACAAATTAGAAAAATAACAAAGCCAAACTAAAACAAAAACAAAACAATTTATATTGTACCTCAAAATTCATATCTAATTATCATTCTTATTTAAACCAACCACATTTTTCTGCCGTTTCATATCCTAATGAACAACATTTACCCTTTAAAATGCATTATGGGTATGGAATTTCTTTCACTTAACCAACCAATATAAGACCATAACATTGATGAATTCTCTTTGTTTTGACATCAACTAATGCATATTAGGTAAATGTCAATATGAGCTGGCTCTCAAATACCAAAATCCACTTTGTTATCAATATTACTAATATTCATACTATTATAGCACTCTGGTGTGCGATTTTAAACAGAAAAGTAAAAGTTAATAAACCAAGAACCAAAAAGGAACAGTCTCCTATGTAGAAGCAAAACTAATATATATGTCCTCAACTTGAGTATAAATGACTTTATATTTACAAATGGACAAACAATTCTTCATCCCGGTTTAACTCTAAAGTAGTTAGTGAATGAATTTCTAAGATGTGTCTCGATTCGAGTTGGCGCAGTTTCCTTTCCCTGTCTCCTCCACGTTCATTATTAGGAACCTGATCAATAGCATAGTACGTCATTAGTTCCCATTGACTGTTAGGTACTTGCTCCATGTTTCTTGACGTGGCATAACTCCTGTCCCTGTTGATAGTAGCTCGAATATGTTCTAAAATACGCTTCTTTGTCTCGCATATGGTGCTCCCTACATATTTTAAGTCACAAGGGCATTCAATGATGTAAACTGTGAAGCGACTTTTACAGGTGAGATACTGTCAAATTTGTTTCACATTTCCATTATTAATGGCATATTCTCTAGTGTTTTTAGCTATTTTACATGCTTTGCTACTGCCACATTTCCAAAAACCTGATTTATGAAGCCAATTTTTCTTATGGTACATAAAATGACTGTTCATTACTTTATCTTTCAAATTAGGTACTCTCCTAAATGTCAGTTTTGGTTGATCTCCCATGATTCTCCTAACTGTAGCATCCATCTGTAGAATTGGCCAGTGTTTCACTAACATTTTTCTAATCTCAGTCACACTATTAGAAAATGTGGTGATAAACCGTATCTGATTGTCTAATTCCCTTCTATCTGATAGTGCTGTTTTATGAATCAATTGTGTTCTTGACACCTGGCTAACACGTTGTTTTGCTTGCGTAATACATTTCTTTGGATGTTGCCTAGCTATGAATCTTACTTCCGATGCTTTCTGATGTTTGTCATATTCATCAGGTTCTGAGCAGATTCTTTTGATTCGAAGGAATTCTCCATATGGGATATTCCATTTTGTATTAGGTGGATGGAAACTATGCGCATGTAGAATGGAATTAGTAGCTGTAATTTTCCTATGTAGTGTTGTTTGTATAGTGTTATCTTTGATATAAATTTCTGTGTCCAAAAAAGTGACTCTTGTCGGACTTATTTCATAGGTAAATTGCAATTTAGTTATGGTATTATTCAATACATTGGCATAATCTTTGAATTTCACCTCTGTGCCGTCCCAAATGAGAAAAAGGTCATCTATAAACCTAAACCAACTTATTATCTTTTCTTGATATCTTTCATTTTCCTCAGACCACGCAATTCGTTGTTCGAACCATCCCATTATTAAGTTTGCAAAATTTGGGGAAAAAGAAAAACCCATGGCGGTGCCTTTAGTTTGTAAATACAATTGTTGATTAAAAAGAAAAAAGAAGTTATTCGTTAAGCACAAATTAATCATTTCTATCAGCATATCATTGTGTTGATAAAACTGAATATTTTGTTGGCTTAAGAAAAACCTGCAAGCTTCTATCCCTATTTGATGTTCAATATTGGTGTAAAGTGAGATCACATCCATTGTTATGAGTTTGTAAGTCTGCTGCCAAGGGATACCCTCCAAGTGTTTCAATAAATCACCTGTATCTCTCAAATATGAATTTAGATTTCGTGCTAAAAAAAAATCAATGTAATTAGACATAGGTTCTAATAATGAAGCATTGGCTGATACTGTAGGTCTCCCTGGAGGGTTAGTTAGGTTTTTGTGAACTTTGGTAAAAAATAAATTGTACGTATGGAGGGATGTTCCATATATAAGTATTTTGCCTCATCCTGATCAATCAGACCTTTCTCTGTCCATATTCTTAAATAACATTGATTTTTTTCTTTTAGTTGTTTTGTTGGATTTTCATTAATTGGCTTGTAACATGATATGTCTGATAGTTGTCATGTCACTTCCCTCACATAATCCTGTTTATTCTGAATTACTATGTTGCCACCTTTATCTGCAGGTTTAATTTCCAATGTTGCTTCCATTTGTAGATTATGAAGAGCTTGTTTTTTTTCTAATGTTGTGAAAAACTCTTCTGCCGGGGCCATTGTTTTTTGTACAGATCATGGATTACAATCTCAGCAAATAAATTTATTTTATTACCAGGTGGTAATACTGAACAAAAACTGTATTTCGGTCTTTTATTTGTGAGTCCTGCTCCTAATGGAGTGATTACGTCTTTATCTTGAATCCAATTCTCACTTTGAGGTTCATCCAAATTCACTAATGTCAACAGATCTTTGTCTTGCATTGTTAAATTGTATAGGGGTGCGGCAGAATCCATTTGTTGGAAAATGGGTTATTGGTAGGGCAGGTAGGTACCTACACCTAGCAACAAGCCACTAACCTCCACATAGGTACAGTTAGGTCTCAGTAAATTAATCCCAGCTCAACCCTTGGTAGCTTGGCAACGAGCGTGAAGGCTTAACTTAGGAGACAAAGTGTAAAGCATTCAAACATCACAAAACAGTAATTAAATAAAACACAGGAAACAGTTTAAAAATCCAAAACCAATTTATAAAAATAGCTTATATTTTTATCTTTAAAATGACACAAAAACGATTAAAATCGGTTCAGGGGAACCGGAGATATGAATTTTTAAAGTATTATTATTTTCTAGTGCTTAGAAACAAAAAGCGCCAATCGGGTCATCTGGTTGCACCAGGACCGGGGCAAAGTCAAACTTTCAGGCCGACCGCGATGGAGCCCTGCTCGGCTACAAGACGCGGGAGGCCTCGGTTAAAAAGTTACCTTCTGACTTAGTCTCTTTTTTTATGTTTTTCTTCCCCGGGACGAACCTGCCAGTTGAATCCGACCTCCTGGAGCCCTTGTCCGGATACGCGAAGTCGGTTTCCTCTGTGGTGATTTTTACCTTCGGACTTAGTCGTTTTTTCGAGATGAAAATCCTTCGACCGGGGTAAACCTGGATCTTGATCCGACGTCCGTGGAGCCCTTCTCGGATACGATGGCTGGGAGTTCCCGGTCAACTTTTTACCTTCGGACTTAGTCTCTTTTTTGGATGTTTTTCTTTACCGGGACGAACCACGAAGTCAGGCCGGGTCGCGGTTGAGGCAAGCCGGCTAGAATTTCCGCGTCGGGTCGGTCACTTTATGGAGCTTTTTTTCAAAAATTCTCCAATCTTTTCCAAACTTCTGGGGCTTCACCCAGATGTTCTTTTAAGGTTCTTTTGGGGTCCACAGCTCACCCCAAGGGTCCAGAAGTTCTGTGATGGTCCTTGGGAAGTGCGGACTTCAACTCCCAGAATGCACCTGGCGCAAACTCCTTTTTGGCCACTGGACAGTGGTCAGCTGGTCACTTTTTCAGGAGTTGGTGCAGGGGACTCTGGATAGCAATTTTTCACCTGTAGCAAACAGGGAGTCCCTCCTTGAACCAGTTGAAGCCAGGCAAAGTCCTTCTTGTGGTGAAGCCCAAGTGTGCAGCTGGTGCAGTCTTTCTGAGTGCAGGGTCCAGGTGCAGGCCAGGGGAGCAGCAGGGCAGTCCTTGTTCTTCTTTAGTTCCTTTCTTGTTGAATTCTGGAGGGGATCTGAGGTGTGGGGGCAGGTCTGCCAGTTTTATTCTTGCTCCTGGGTGAAAAGCAGGGGGGCCCTGGTTCTCCAATCAGGTACAGGGTCGTCCCCCTGTGATGACCACTTCCTGGGAAGTGTGGCAAAAATCCATCCCAAAAGGCAACAGTCTCTAAAAATCCAACATGGCTGAATCTGATTTTTGGAGGTTACATCTGGCTGAGCCCACCCACTGGTGTGGCTAAAAATCATAAACACACCCCTCTCCTGCCCTCTCCTAATCTAATCAAGGGGGCACCTAATTGTCTGGGGTTGCAGGATGTGGGGGTGTTGCTGGGTGCTCCAAATGTCCTTTTCTGCCTTTGAAGACCAGTTTGGCAGCCCTCCCCCTTCCTGCCTCACCATCTGCTGAGGGGAGATTCTCTCCCCCAAGCACATTCCTTTGTGTGAAGCCTGGCCACTTCACACCTCATCAAGGCAGCCTGGCAGAAACTGCTGCAGGCTGGCCAATCAGAGCACAGCAGCAAAAACAATGCAGAGCTGAAATTGGCAACTTTTTAGGTAAAGTCTAAACTTTTTACCTGAACAAGTTATATTAAATCCAACAACTGGAAGTTGTGAGATTTATTACAACAATTAATTTGATACCAAATTCTTGGTATGTAACATTTAAGGAGACTTTAAAATTTAAAATAAAGTCTGCCCATTCTAGCCTATGAAGGCCATTTACTTCAATGAGGGAAAAACGAATTTGGCTGTTTTTACCTCACCAGGGCTTATAAATCTATTTTTATAAAGTCCCTGCTTATAGTTACATGGCACCCAGCCCTAGGGGCACATAGGGCACACCTTAGGGGTGACTTATATGTAAAAATAAGGTAGTTTAAGACTTTGGAAGTACCTTTAATTCCAAAGTCGAATTTGCATATAACTTTAATTTAAAAGCAGCCAGCAAGGCAGGCTTGCTTTTAAAATGACACTGGGCACCTCAGCAATGCACCTAGGTGTGCACCACCTATGCTGTGGTCCCTAAACCTACATGCCCTACCATATACTAGGGACTTATAGGTAGGTTAACTTAGCCACTTATAATTAGCCTAATTTGCATATCCATTTTACACAGAGCACAGGCCCTGGGACTGGTTAGCAGTACTCAGGGCACCTTTAAAGTCAGGAAAACACCAGCAAAAAGTGGAAAATAGGGGCAAAAAGTTATGGGGCCTCTGCAATCAGCCCTGTTTTCTCACACCATTTTATATTTTTGATACCCCTCTTCAAAGAACTTTGCCAGTTTGATTTTACGTATATAATTGTAAAAATCAATATGTGTTTGTGCCAAATCAATATCCATTACTGGACAAAACTAAGGCCTTTTTTCAAAAGCGACTCTTCTTCTGTCGATATTTCTCTGTTTGATACATTTATTACATTTAGCTCTTGAATATTGTTGCTGTCTTTGCTCTGGTATTTCTCCGCTTTACCTCTTTGTCCCCTTCTTGTACGTTTTTTTTTTTTTTCGTGCCCCGTCCTCGTCCTTTCCCTTTCCCTTTTGTTTTGTTTTGTTGGTCTTTTGATTGTTGTTGGAGGGCGAGGCACATCTCATTTAACAGAGTTAATTTCGACTCTCGCGCTAGCTTTGAGGTACCTTCTCCTTCACTTAAATCATTCTCAGTGGATAAGGATTCAGTGCTAGATTTCTCAGATCTTTATGACTGTGACAGATCGATTTGTTCTCTTAACTTAACATTTTGAAATCTCCTTGCAAATGTGAATATTCTACCTTCCTCATATTTGGATCTATCTCTTTGAAATTTGAATTGCTTTCGTGTTTTAACAGTATCTTCATGTTGTTGTATTTTCAAGCTCAAGTCACTTTTGAATTTTCGTTCTTCCTCGGTCAGGCTTAGACTTCCTATTTCTTGTTCCAAGTTTTTTAATTGGTTTTGAATTTTCTCTAATGCGAATTCCGCATGTTTAATTAAGATGATTAATAATCCTTTCGAAGAGTTCAAAATATGTTCCCCCTAATCTTGCAACAAAGCACTACTGGCATTCTGGTGGCTTGGCATGATTCTGATTCTTAAACCTCTTGGTATTCTGTTGGCCTCCACATATTTTCTCAAGGTGAACACTTCCCACCATTTATTTATTTCTTTCCGAGAAAGTCTTTCCCATTCTCGTAACTTTGTTTTCATATCTCTTTGTGCTTGGGTTGTCCCTACTTCACTTAGATTAGAATTGTCTGTCCCATTTTTAGATACTTCTGCAGGCATTGACAAACGTTTCGCTTCCCTCGAATCCATTCTTACTTAAACTATTGCTTTTGCGTGCGATAATTCACAGGTTCTAAGTTGCACCTTTGAGCATATTACGATAAACTGAAAACTGTCACAATTGCAGTTTTATCAACAGGTCCCGTTGTGCCATAAAGTGAGGAATATTTCAATCTTATCCGGCTCAGGGCTTCATCGTCCACTGCCACTCTCCAGTCACTGCATTTCGATTCCCAACACCGGTGCATGAAATGTTTTTTTCTCCGTATGGCGACAGCACACGCCTAATTATGAATTCAATCCAAACGAATTGTCCCGTAAGGGCGTGTTACGGCACACTTTATTTTTCGGTGGTGCGGTTTTGACGGCAGGACACCAGTTTGTTATGTAAACAAATTCCTTCTCTTCACGAGGAAAGAACCGCACTCCAAAAGGTGTAAAATTTCCAAAAGCATTAATACTGGGCTTTTCAAATTGTATGCACACAAAAGCAAACAAAAGCACCAGACGCGTTTCAGTCAGCACGACCTTGATCACAGGTGTTACAGTTCATGGCCCTTTTCAGTGTTTATATACCTGTTTCCAAAAAAACGGACTATTTCATTGAAATAAACAAATTAGAAGAATAACAAAGCCAAACTAAAACAAAAACAACAAGCATTTGCAATGCAATGGGTTTCGCATTTGCGCAAGTTAGAGCTATTAGCGTTGTAAATTCCTAACTGGACTTTTCTTGACACATAAATTGAAAATGAAAACCAAGCCAATTTAAAGCGCTACGACTGCCATGAGCATTAGCGCGAAGGAGAGACACAAAAGGAAAAAGAAGTTCGCTCACAGTCAAACCTATCGGAAAACATGCAATTATCCATGTAACAATGTTGATGGCCAAGACAGTAACAAAATTGCCCGAAGGAGGGACAAACGTAAAGCATTTACCAATGATAACAAAGGATTTTTGAAAGGCCAGTCCATGAACGAGTGAAAGTGATGGACGAGCGGTGGGTGTGGATAAAAGCCCACAGATAAGATTACAAAATGTCAGAGAGATTGCACGCTCGACCTAACAATGAAATGGGTATGTGTTCTGCCAGGTGGGAGGTATCAGACAATTTAAACTTTGCATGGCACAACCATTCTTGGAAGGGCCTTCCTGTACAGCAAAAGTGGCTTTCGAAAAAAATCCTGAAGAGACCTTTTAACTCAGACAAGGTCAGTCTGTATTTCTCACTGGCTGACCAATTCTTTCCTATAAACGGTTATATTTTTTCTGCAATCTCTGGGGAGAAGAAAGATAGGGATGTGTTGGAGCTATTCCCTATGTCAGTGTGTAATTTGAGTCCAGCACTCATTTTTAGGGACTGGAACTTATTTTTTGCCACTGAGATTCCATTCAGAAACAGAGAGAAAGGCAGAAAACAGAGAAAGAAGGAGGATGACTAAAGCAGGGAAACCGTTAGAAGTGGAGAAAGCAGGGATGAAAAAGAACCATCAAGATGAAGAGACTTGAAGTGTATTGTGGTTGGAAGAAAGAAGCATGAAGTGATTTCCAGAATTAATAGCCCTGATGTTTGCAAAACCTGACATTCGGCAGCCCCAAAAAGGTCTTAAAATAAAAATAAATGTAGCACATCCCAATGGACAGTTTTTCAACATTCCTGAAGTTACTTCCAGGTGAGACCTCACTTCATGCCCTAACTTACTCTCTTTAAAGATGAAGGGATGGATGCACTCACTTACAACTGAAAAGGAAACTACCACACCACCTCTAGTATTCAGAAGACACCTTAATGAAACATTGATGTGCTCTTTTGTGCTGAGGCAAACTAAGATCATAACAGCCAATGTGCATTACCTAACTCATTTTACACGTGTAGGGGGTTATTTATGCTAATGTTGTACCCTGGCAGCTGTGTGGCTCAAAGCATTGCATCGATTTAAAGACTCATGCCCTCACTGTGCCAGAGCCTGAGCAACCCTTAGTAACTCCACGCCTTAGATGGCATAAGCGCGCTGACGGTGGTCAGAGTTGAATCTGTGTACCTACAAATGAAAGACTTTACCTATTCTTCTGCTACCAAGTTTCTTGCTCTTTTGAGAATTTCCCTTCACATTGTCAAACCTATCAGTATAGTCTGTGACAAGCTTGGAAACAGAAGGGCTTCAGGGGTCATTAACACTCTTCTGCTCCATGCCTACCTTTTACACAACAGTCCATCAACTTGGTCTCCAGCTCTGGTCTCCCCCCCTCATTACTACTGCAAATCTGTTTCTGCCCTAGATCTTTTGTGACTTCATGGTCTGCTTTTGTTCCCATTTCTGTTGCTAATGAATTGTACAATCCACTCAAAAGAACACGCAATGCCACATTTATTTTTTGGTCTTGGTTTCTCAGCTGTAGTGTCTGTTAATATCTCTCCTCTACCATTTCACTGATTTACAAAGCCTCCCACGTGCTTTCCCTCCTTTTGGGGTCAACTGAGTAATGTTCAGGAAAACAGTAAGTAGAATACATGCCTCAGGCCATCTCTTCTTTTACCCTTGTGTCAATGGCAGGGCCTGCCAAAACGGTCGCATATGCTCATCCCTTATCCGTAAAAATATAATAGTCACTCTTCAATAAAAAAACAGTAGCATAAAAATAGATATTTTTTATTCTATTTCTGTACAGGCCCTACTGCTGAATACAAATGGCCGGCACGTCCTGTGACTCAAGGGCAAATGCGAATGGCGGTTTTGCAACATGGAATCGTGAGTTCTTATTAAGACGGACGGTGACTGTGCCTCCAAGCGCAGGATTAAATATACAACAGGTACCGGAGGGGGCCTGTGGGGAGTAGGTGCTGACTCCTTTCGTGTGCACGTGCGCCAAGTACCATCCTTTTAATCAAGAGGTCGACGTTCATTTGGGTAACTTTGGTTCCGTTTGGAAAGTGTTAAGAGAACACAACATTTAAAAAACAAGGAAATGTGAAGAGGAAACAGTAGGAGAGATGGCAATGACAAAAGAGGGGAAGTGCCGTAACTGTAGAGCGAGAGTGGTACGGGGACTGGAAATAGAGAGATTCGGCTCTGGGGATAGGAAAATGAGTTGGACAGTGACAGAACAAAGAGGGACAGTGACAGAGAGATGGAGCAAAACTAGGATGAGAAGGCTGTGATCAGTGTTTGCTAGCAAGCGAGGAGACGGCAGAAGCAAAAATATAGTGACAAGAAGGGGGCAGCGAGAAGAGAAAGATATAGCAAGAATCAGTCACAAGAGGGAGAAAAATGACTGGAGAGAGTTAAAGAAGGGGGAATGACAGACGGGATGGGGGGGCAGTAACAAAAGAGAACAAGCGAGATCGCCCTGGAACAAAAGATAATGAAGTTATCGCAAGGACCCTTTGATCCAAATGACGTCAGAGAGTTGACACCCCACTCAGCCCTCTATTGCCTGACGTGTGTGTAAGGTCGGCGGTTTGGGTGGGGCAAGGACGCAAAAATACAGAAAGTAAATATAAAACCTTGTGTATTCATGTGTTTACGGCATCTGCCGTGACGTCTGAGGCCAAGGATAGTCCAGACTGTGCCAAGGGTGCCAAATGGCAAGCCAGGGGTAGCAGCGGCTACTCGTGCTGGACATCCATGAAGCAGTATGTTTCTTAAATGATTCTGGCAATATTTCCAAAATTCCCTTCTCCTGTCGCGATGTAGTTCATAGCAAACCGTCCATTCTGATTCGTTTATTCAGAATAAAAATTCTCAGTGGGTTTCTTGCGCATGATGTACCCGGGACTGCTGCTGTTTGCGCTGCAGAATGTTGTGCCTGGATCGTTTTGGGGTAGGAGTTAAGGGTTTTTTAAGCAGTGTTGAATGTCTCATGAACAAGACAAATCATGGCGGCTGATACTCGTTTGAGGCTTAATGTTTAGGGCCCCCTCGAGTTTGCCTGAAAATGTAACTGATTTCCGCTGCTGAGGTGCCGCTTCAAAGATGCAAAGCGCCCTTTCACCAGGAGATAAGTTCAGTCGGTGAAGTCAGTAATTCTTGTTAATCCACGTTTATGAAGGCCGTAAATAACGCGCTCAGTGTGCCCGTTAAACTGCATTTCCATAGTGCTACACTTCAGAACAAACATTCGGAATGCAATAGTCTCGTGTTTGCTCGAGTTAGAGCTCACATCGCTGTAAATTACTGACTGGACTTTTATTGCCAGACAGACTGAAAATAACAAAAGGAAGAGAGCAAGGGTGAGCTGGCCCTGGGAAAGCCCCCTCTGCTGTTGGTTTATGATAACAAATGGAGCTGGTGGGGAAAAGGGACTGAGCAAGCACCCACACTGTTGAAGTGAAACAGGCAAATGCCAAAAAAAAGTCCCTTACCGAAGAGATAAACAGGACACAGCGTAATTACACAGTACTTTTTGCTGCTCCCAAAGTGAAAAAAGGCAGGACAAAGAGGCAGAACTGACCACTAGCAAGCAAGGATTTTTGAAGGACACTACAACTAACAAATCAGAATGCTGGAACTCACTCTATTGTATACTTTAGTATACAGCAGGCCGAACGCTAACGCTCCACCTAAAAACAAAACAATTTATATTATACCTCAAAATTCATATCTAATTATCATTCTTATTTAAACCAACCACATTTTTTCTGCCGTTTCAAATCCTAATGAACGACATTTACCCTTTAAAATGCATTATGGATATTGTAGTTCTTTCACTTTACCAACCAATATAAGACCATTACATTGATGAATTCTCTTTGTTTTGACATCAACTAATGCATATTAGGTAAATGTCAATATGAGCTGGCTCTCAAATACCAAAATCCGCTTTGTTATCAATATTTCTAATATTCATACTATTATAGCACTCTGGTGTGCGAATTTTAAACAGAAAAGTAGAAGTTAATAAACCAAGAACCAAAAAGGAACAGTCCCCTATGAAGAAGCAAAACTAATATATATGTCCTCAAATTGAGTATAAATGACTTCATATTTACAAATGGACAAACAATTATTTATCCTGGTTTAACCCTAAAGGAGTTAGTGAACGATTTTCTAAGATGTGTCAAGATTCGAGTTGGCGCAGTTTCCTTTCCCTGTCTCCTCCACGTTCATTATTAGGAACCTGATCAATAGCATAAACTACATAACAGTCAATGGGAACTAATGACGTACTATGCTATTGATATATATATATATATATATATATATATATATATATATATATATATATGTGCGTGTGTGCATGTATATATATCTATACATATATATATATACATATAGATAGGTAGATAGATAGATAGATAGATAGATAGATAGATAGATAGATAGATAGATAGATAGATAGATAGATAGATAGATTGGTAACTAAACTGTCTTTTTTCAGAGACTTCTCTTAAATCAATTCAATTGAGTTTATTTGCTACATTTTCAAAACCCGCCCTTCATGCAACTTAGGTAGCGAGTGCTTCAGAGGCCATTTTGAGACCACTTTTGACTATCCCTATTCAATATCTGGAGGGCTCTGTGAGTGGAAGTCATTGGCAAATTTTATAAGCTTTACTGAATCTCCTTTTACATCTAACAGTTGACAGCTAAGTGGATAAAACATTATTTTTAAAGTTCTTTGCTGGTCATTGAGAAAGGAGAGGTCCTGAACTACAACACGATAAGTGGGTGTCTCGCACTCATCACTCTGGTGGGGGCACTCCATCCCTTACTGGACTCCCAAGAACCTGGAATGTGGGGCAGTCTGGAAGACTACTTAACCGACCCTGCAGCATTGCTAAAAGTACCTCCCTCATTTCCTTTTAACCTTACATAACAGTGGCTTAACAGTTTCTGTCGACAATTCTGAGTTACCCAATGCACCAGCTGTCCCAGACACTGTGGTGCATAGTCATATGTGGAGATTTACCCTCCATCCACTGTTCTCCTCTGGCCAGCCAATATTTCCAAGCATATTGCCTTTTCTCCACCAATTTTTGTTCTGGCACAGGATTGAAAATAGGGAGAAACGTATGCCAGAAAAGTAAAAAACAGACCATCAAGAATGCAAATCGAAAGCATTTGTAGGTGCAAGGGACCAACGTTATAGTGTTATTGAATGATGCACCATTTTTGGATGATGTATGTATTTCAGAGCACTATCTTGTGACAGCTTTGCAAACTGGTACTGACAACCAATGTAGTACCCATGCTTATAACAATCTCTGCATGATTACAGCACAAATCAGGTGTCATTCATATTAGTTTTTCTAGGAAACCCTATCATTTTGTTAACCTCCAAGGAAATTAGGCTTAGGTGGGCCTTAAGGGTTTCTAGGAACAATGCACTACTTGCTTGGACTTTAGTAGCTCACAATGATTTGCACTTATCAGAAGTAGCTCTCACTTCTGAAAAGGTTGAAGACCCCTGATATAATATATCACAAGACATTGGACATTAGGAAAACGTTCATCCTTTAATTTTCCTTAACGTTTTGCAGCTGTGAGAAATTTGAGTTGAAGGGCCCTAGGCAATCACATATTATCAGACTTCTACCTGGAGAAGCTGGGCCCCTGGAGAGCTTCCCTTAAACTGTGATCCAAATTTCTTTGTCTATAATTTTACTTAGAGTGTAGTGGTACAAAGCTGCCCAACTAATTCATCTGGGGTGCAGAACAGGCATAATTTGTGCATTTAGTTGGGCAGTTCTGGTGCTACTTTGGTCTCACAGATAGAATAAGCTCGTATGAAAATTTACAATGTGAGACACGTTTCTAGGCACTCCTGGGAAGGTCTAATAGAAAAAGTTGGTAAACACATGTTTTTGGATACACACCAATATTTCGCAGACATTTTCCCACCATTTGAGTAAATATTGTTATGCCAAGAGTGGGAGTAAATGAGTAAGCACTTTCAGAGGGTGTTGGGAAGGCACCACTTGCAGAAAGAGTGGGCGCGGAGGTGATTTAAGTGAGGGAAATGGGTTTAAGTAATGACAAAGACTAAACTTTGGAGCTACGTTTCCGTAGCCAGTAGATATGTATTTTTGTTATATTTTTACATACAGAAATTGTTAGTCATTTGGGTGTTTATTTATGTGTACATTACATACCAGGGTTTGCTACTGGAATGTCTTCTGAATTGTTTTCCTTAATATGAGATGAAGTTTAACATTGGCCCACTGAAGGTGGCTATTTTAAAATTGGGTAACTTTTTCTCCTGTCCTCGCCCAGCATCTATTGCTTCTATTCAGTGCTTAAATTGTAAATAAAAACGTGCCGGTGCCCAAAGCCCTCCTTAAACACGCAGCTGCTGCAATTAAATGTGGGAACACGGAATACTGAGGCGGTGTAATCCTGAAGCCACCTCGGGTCCATATAAAGCCACTTCCTATCCCTTCAGCTCACTCTAGCAGCTTTCTACATTCTCCCTTTGTGACGCTTATATGCTCAGCACCGGAAACAACAAGCACAAGAACTACTTATATTACAATACAGTTGCATTGGAATGACTTCATTACAACGGCTTGCCTAAATAATCAAGTGCCTCTTTGACACAAAGCATTGCGTTCCGCTAAAACATTCAAGAAGGTGCCATATTTGAATATGTGACATTTATAGCAAAGCAGCCCCGGGTCAAGAGGTATACAGAAAGGCGTACACAGGACATCTATGTAATAAAGATATTAATGTGCCAACATTTGTTTCCTAAGCATTTTCAGTTTTCCAATAAAAACGTCCCCAAGTCACATGCACGTTTGAACTCTGCAGACAAGAAAGTTTATGAAGCAAAGTTAATTATCAAAGGTCAGGTAAGCTCCACGGTAATGAGAAATAACATACAAATGTGTCTTCAATAAGAAGAAGGTTTTGATGAGGACAAAGCAGAAAGTAGAGCAGAACTCTTGGTAATGAATGGGTGGTCAAGTGAGCGGAAAAATGCATTCTGCATGCATCTAGTTAGAGAAGCAGTGAGATATTTCTCAAAAATATTAGCTGAAATGAAGCTGTACTGTTGAAAGTGTTGATTATCCTGGTGGGAATATTTTCAGTAGTTGAAGTAATAAACTCCATGCTATGTCAAGTGAAATCCAGATTCATGAACATTTGAAACACTATTAAATCACTTAATTATTTTTATAAAATCTCTTATACATAAGAAACTGTAGGACATTTTTGAGTATTGGTAAAATAATTACTAAATGATTAGTTTCACTATTACAGAATATACATTACCAAGCAAGAACGACTAATCCTTTCTGTTAGGAATCCGCAAAAACTGATTGCAAGTGGAAAAACGGTTCAAAATAAGAGTAATTTCTTCTTTCCTATTATTGTTCTAAAAATCGCTGCCAAATTGTGTGCCACAGTAATAAAACACGTGTTTCATTGGAAAAGTAGTGGTATTTACACCTTAAAGCAATGCACGCGAAAGTAAAGTCTGAAAAAAAGTCGTTTATTGCGAAGGTTTCTTTCAAATGGGAAATGTTGTTTCATTTTTTATCAAACTCTTTAAGTGAAATATTTTTCAGAAATCGTAATCCAGGTATTCGTTATTCTATGAAATCCCATACAACCATAGCGAAGAGGGGCACCCGTTGTGATTTCCACAGGAGATGCCATTGACATGGAAAGATGAAATGAAGAAATGTATTTGAACGTTATACCTTCTAAGTGTGAATATCTGCAAAGGATGTCATGCTGGACAACTGGATGAAGACACATGATTGGTATTTTCAGCACGAGGTGAGTAGCCCTTTCGTGATTTGCAACAGGATTGTTTGGTCCCATAGTACAGATGGAAGCCTGACTGGAATTCACTCGGAAAGTTGTTCTTGTCAAGGTGGGTGTATAATTTGAAGCTTTTATGGTGTAAGACATTGTGCTAGAAGTGAATCGGACCAGCTAACTACTTTCATGCTGATTTCTGGGACAGTGGTAGATCGTACTTAATTTGTAAAAAGAATATAAGTGCTGGGGCCCTTGTCAGGAGACCACTGCAGCTGGCAACACCTATTGTTTCTGTCAGCGCTACTAATAACAATTCAGGTTTTGTTTACATTAAACATTACTAATACCAGCCAACCAAGATATTCTTATAGTTTTTGGTGGCAAGTATTAGTCATTTGTTATGAATATAGCATTGTTAACAACTGTTGTTGTGTTCATCACAAAATTAGACAAGCAGCGCAGTGTCGTTGGCTGTCATAATACATGGTGTTGCTGATTAAGTGCTGGTGCTGAGCACCGGAAACTACTGGCTCAAATTAAGCACTGGTGGTAGACTCTTGAAGAAATTATGCTTGTGGAAGGGAAAGAAAACAAATATTAATTGTATCGTCATACAGTCGATAATGTCAAGGAGCGTATGAGGAGCAGAAGATGTGAATCTGTTTTTCAGGATATATTTTTTGTCATTGAATGACATAGGTTTGCAACCAAGATCTTTGCATGAAGTTACCACAAAATTAGAGGTTAGGTGACATTGTGTATTGTAGACAGGTGCTAGCGCGCCTGGTCCTTAGTAAGTAAACTTACAAGGGGACGTGTATAGGCCGATGAACCTTTTGGATTGCATGGAGTATCCTAGTCATGTGGTGACCAATGTTATCAATATGCAATATAGCAAATCAATAACCATTAAGGCAATAATTAATCATTAGACAATTATAACAACATTTCATGAATAACCACAACTCAATGTAAGTTTTAATAATTTTTATTTCCCTATTAGTTACAATTCTAATGTATAAGATGAACCAGCTCAGAATTTAGGGGCCAGATGTAGCAAACGTTTGCGACTCGCAAACGGGCCGATTCGCAATTTGCGACAGTGCAAAATCGGAAATGGGATGCAAAAAGCCCATTTCCGACTCGCAAAAAGCGATGGGACCCATTTGCGAGTCACATCCGTTGCGACCCCATTTTGCGACCCGCAAATTGCAAGTCGCAATTTGCGAGTCGCAAACCTTATGCAATTGCAACTCGCAAATTGCGACTAGTCGCAAAAAGCCCAGTTTGCAAGTCGCATTTACCACTAACTCAGAGCAGGTGGTAACCATTACCAAAGTATAAAAGGAGACCCAGAAGGCATCTGGGTCACTCAAGATGGCGGACATATACCTGATAGCAGTGAGGAGGAGAGTCTACGCAGCCCAGCAGAGGAGGAGGAGGGGCCACAGACAGGAGAAGATATATAGAACAAGGCAGACCCTTTTCCAGCATACTGAAGAGGAGATCTATGATAAATACCGCCTTAGCAGCGCTGCCATTCTAGAATTCATAGATTTACTAAAACCACAGCTAGAACACAAGACTCTGCGTGGCTGCGCCATCCCTACGCATGTGCAAGTACTATGCGCACTGCACCTCTTGGCCTCAGGGAGCTATCAGGGGGTCATTGCCGTGGCAGGTGGGGTATCCCAAAGTGCAGTGTCAAGGTTCCTCAGGGCATTCCTAGATGCCTTAGTAGCGCACAGGTCTCAGTACATATACTTACCAAGGAATGAGGCAGAAATTAACAGCACGAAGCTGGACTTTTACCGCATTGCCCACTTCCCCCATGTAATTGGATGTGTAGATGGGACACACATTCAAATATGCCCCCGCTAATCTGGAACATATTTTCCGCAACAGAAAGTGTACCCACTCACTCAACATACAGGTTGTTTGTGATGCCCATTACGTCATCACGGACATCGTAGCTAAGTTTCCAGGCAGTACCCATGACTCATACATTTTTAGACATAGTGGGATACATCAACGCCTGGAACGTGGGGAGTTTGGAGACGGATACCTCCTAGGTAGAGCTGCATACACCTTGCAGACATACACACAGGTCACTGTGCACGACTATCTGGACTTCCTAACAGTGTACTTTTGTGCCCAACAGGTGACAGTGCATATGCTCTAAGGCCATGGATCATGACTCCATTTTTAACACCCAGCAATGATTCAGAGAGGCAATACAACAGTGCGCATAAGAGGACCAGGAACCTCATAGAGCACACCTTCGGACTCCTGAAGGCAAGATTCCGATGCCTCCACCGCAGCGGAGGCGCCCTCCAATACACCCCCATTACCGCATTCAAAATTGTGGTCGCATGCGACATCCTCCACAACATAGCCACCCGACGTGGGCTACCTCTCACCCCTGCAGACCCAGATCCTGATGATGAAGAGCAAGAACAACCACATCGCCATCATGGGGATAGGAGTCTAGCTAATCAAGGCAGACTGAGACGGGACCACATTGCAACGCAATATTCTGGACGGTACGTGTCAACTCCCACCATACTCACCTATTAACCATTTGTTAAGTGGAACAAAAATAACTGTTTTATTAATGTCATGAAGAAACTATATACAAGTTGAAATTGTCCATGGGCAGGAAAATGCCAACCAGTCATGTGGCACATTAACGCCATGTGCCACATGAATCTGTCCTGGCTGTTATCTATGATCTCCTGCCCCTCCTGCCAGCCTGGCTGGTCCCTGCTGCGTCCATGGTGCTGTGCCTACCACTCCTCAGCACGCTACTGTGAGTGGCAGAGACACTGCTCACTGTTGAGCCCTCCTCCCAGGTGTATTTGTTAACTTCCTGGCTGTGATGTCATCATCATGTGCCAGGAAGTGTTTCCAGGGTGTTCTGGTATGCTTTCTGGAGTGTTCTGCTGCATCTGCAAGCAATTTTGAAGGTATTCGCAATTTGCGACACCCACTCGCTAATTGCGAGTTCGTTTTTGCACACTCGCAAACAGCGACCTCGCAAACTGCGGACTCGCACACAGCGTTGCGAGTCCGGCTGCGAGTCGCAAAATCAGATCGCTTTTTTTTCTGGCATTCCACTTTGCGACTCGCATTTTGCGAGTCGCATCAACTCGCAAAATGCGAGTCACAATATTTATTTTTGCTACATCTGGCCCTTAGTTCATTAGTGACCACCAATAACATTACCTAACCAGAATTTGAGAAAACATATGATCTAATGCTTCAGCATAAGCTAATGAATGTGAATATAACAACCTTAATAGCAGAGTTCAGCAATCAGTTCGTTAGTCATTTTGTCACAGTCAAGTCACCCAAAGGACCCTTACCTAGCCCAGATCAGCATTAGCATGTGGGACTTCATGCAAAAACAATTTGGAACATGAATTTAGAAAACATCTAGCTAAGACAAAACTATTTAATACAGCGCAGTTGGTACCTAGAATGAAAGGCACAAAGTTAATTAGTCACATTGTCATAGCTACCTATCCACAGAATGGATCAGCAACAAAGTCAGTTGTCGTTTTCAGGTCATCAATCGATCAGCAACGCATCAGGCTCTCATGTGCATAAGCCCAATGACAGAATCTCGAATCGTGTCTTCTGACATCTCAATTCACCCCTCACATTTGCCTCAATTCTGAAAAACTCACCTGTGTCATGACATTTTATTAAGGTTCCCCAGTACATTTCCCTAATTCCTAATTGGTCAATTAGTCTCCAGATATGCCTCTATCCAATAATATTAATTTTGCAAATCTATGAATTCCAATATTACACCATTCTCAGTTTGTTGATTGGTTCACTGTACGATGTCCTCATCATCCGGCTCATCAGGTATCGAAAATGTTGGATCTTCTTCTCCAGTCAGTGTCTCTATTGTTCAAGTCCTGGGAAAGTACATTGAGTCTGTCTTACACCAAATTTGTTACATGCCTAATTCCATCATCTCCTCTCCGTCGGTACATTGCAGAACATTTTAGCTAAGTAGACTTTATAAGCAGTACAGGGACAGTTCAACGTTTGCTTTTCTACAGTATGTAGTTATTCTGCTGCTGCACGAGGTCTGGCAAAACTAGGCCACAACTTTAGCTAAGTTAACACTACAATATAATGCAAAACATACATTATCCATCTTAATATGACATAATACTACATTGTTACATTTCATGCATTTTTAATCATTTTAACCCCTTCGCTGCCAGGCCTTTTCCCCCTCCTGTGCCAGGCCTTTTTTTGCCTATTTGGGGCAGTTCGCGCTTAGGCCCTCATAACTTTTTGTCCACATAAGCTAACCAAGCCAAATTTGCGTCCTTTTTTTCCAACATCCTAGGGATTCTAGAGGTACCCAGACTTTGGGGGTTCCCTTGAAGGAGGCCAAGAAATTGGCCAAAATACAGTGAAAATTTCGTTTTTTTCAAAAAAATTGGAAAAAGTGGCTGCAGAAGAAGGCTTGTGGATTTCCCCCTGAAAATGGCATCAACAAAGGGTTTGCAGTGCTAAACTCAGCAGCTTCCTAGCTTTCAGGAACAGGCAGACTTGAATCAGAAAACCCAATTTTTCAACACAATTTTGGCATTTGACTGGGGCATACCCCATTTTTGCAATTTTTTGTGCTTTCAGCCTCCTTCCAGTCAGTGACAGGAATGGGCATGAAACCAATGCTGGATCCCAGAAACCTAACCATTTCTGAAAAGTAGATAAAATTCTGAATTCAGCAAGGGGTCATTTGTGTAGATCCTACAAGGGTTTCCTACAGAAAATAACAACTGAAAAAGAAAAATATTGAAATTGAGGTGAAAAAAACATAAATGTTTCTCTACGTTTTACTCTGTAACTTTTCCCTGCAATGTCAGATTATCGAAAGCAATATACCGTTACGTCTGCTGGACTCCTCTGGTTGCGGGGATATATAGGGCTTGTAGGTTCATCAAGAACCCAAGGAACCCAGAGCCAATAAATGAGCTGCACCCTGACATGCGTTTTCATACTATACCGGGAATACAGCAATTCATTTGCTGAAATATAAAGAGTAAAAAATTGCTATCAAGAAAACCTTTGCATTTCCAAAAAGGGCACAAGATATGGTGCTGAGGAGCAGTGGTTATTTGCACATCTCTGAATTCCGGGGTGACCATACAAGCATGTGAATTATAGGGAATTTCTCAAATAGATGTCTTTTTTACACACTCTCCTATATTTGGAAGGAAAAAATGTAGAGAAAGACAAGGGGCAATAGCACTTGTTTTGCTAATCTATGTTCCCCCAAGTCTCCCGATAAAAATGATACCTCACTTGCGTGGGTAGGCCTAGCGCCGGCGACAGGAAACACCCCAAAGCGCAACGTGGACACATCCTAAATTTTGGAAAAAAACAGAGGTGTTTTTTGCGAAGTGCCTACCTGTAGATTTTGGCCTCTAGCTCAGCCGGCACCTAGGGAAACCTACCAAACCTGTGCATTCCTGAAAACTAGAGACCTAGGGGAATCCAAGGAGGGGTGACTTGCGGGGCTCGGACCAGGTTCTGTTACCCAGAATCCTTTGCAAACCTCAAAATTTGGCTAAAAAAACACATGTTCCTCACATTTCTGTGGCAGAAAGTTCTGGAATCTGAGAGGAGCTACAAATTTCCTTCCACCCAGCGTTCCCCCAGGTCTCCCGATAAAAATGATACCTCACTTGCGTGGGTAGGCCTAGTGCCCGCGACAGGAAACACCCCAAAGCGCAACGTGGACACATCCTAAATTTTGGAAAAAAATAGAGGTGTTTTTTGCGAAGTGCCTACCTGTAGATTTTGGCCTCTAGCTCAGCCGGCACCTAGGGAAAGCTACCAAACCTGTGCATTTCTGTAAACTAGAGACCTAGGGGAATCCAAGGAGGGGTGACTTGCGGGGCTCGGACCAGGTTCTGTTACCCAGAATCCTTTGCAAACCTCAAAATTTGGCTAAAAAAACACATGTTCCTCACATTTCTGTGGCAGAAAGTTCTGGAATCTGAGAGGAGCTACAAATTTCCTTCCACCCAGCGTTCCCCCAAGTCTCCTGATAAAAATGATACCTCACTTGCGTGGGTAGGCCTAGCGCCGGCGACAGGAAACACCCCAAAGCGCAACGTGGACACATCCTAAATTTTGGAAAAAAACAGAGGTGTTTTTTGCGAAGTGCCTACCTGTAGATTTTGGCCTCTAGCTCAGCCGGCACCTAGGGAAACCTACCAAACCTGTGCATTTCTGAAAACTAGAGACCTAGGGGAATCCAAGGAGGGGTGACTTGCGGGGCTCGGACCAGGTTCTGTTACCCAGAATCCTTTGCAAACCTCAAAATTTGGCTAAAAAAACACATGTTCCTCACATTTCTGTGGCAGAAAGTTCTGGAATCTGAGAGGAGCTACAAATTTCCTTCCACCCAGCGTTCCCCCAAGTCTCCCGATAAAAATGATACCTCACTTGCGTGGGTAGGCCTAGCGCCGGCGACAGGAAACACCCCAAAGCGCAACGTGGACACATCCTAAATTTTGGGAAAAAACAGAGGTGTTTTTTTACGAAGTGCCTACCTGTAGATTTTGGCCTCTAGCTCAGCCGGCACCTAGGGAAACCTACTAAACCTGTGCATTTCTGAAAACTAGAGACCTAGGGGAATCCAAGGAGGGCTGACTTGCGGGGCTCGGACCAGGTTCTGTTACCCAGAATCCTTTGCAAACCTCAAAATTTGGCTAAAAAAACACATGTCCCTCACATTTCTGTGGCAGAAAGTTCTGGAATCTGAGAGGAGCTACAAATTTCCTTCCACCCAGCGTTCCCCCAAGTCTCCCGATAAAAATGATACCTCACTTGCGTGGGTAGGCCTAGCGCCGGCGACAGGAAACACCCCAAAGCGCAACGTGGACACATCCTAAATTTTGGAAAAAAACAGAGGTGTTTTTTGCGAAGTGCCTACCTGTAGATTTTGGCCTCTAGCTCAGCCGGCACCTAGGGAAACCTACCAAACCTGTGCATTTCTGAAAACTAGAGACCTAGGGGAATCCAAGGAGGGGTGACTTGCGGGGCTCGGACCAGGTTCTGTTACCCAGAATCCTTTGCAAACCTCAAAATTTGGCTAAAAAAACACATGTTCCTCAAATTTCTGTGGCAGAAAGTTCTGGAATCTGAGAGGAGCTACAAATTTCCTTCCACCCAGCGTTCCCCCAAGTCTCCCGATAAAAATGATACCTCACTTGCGTGGGTAGGCCTAGCGCCGGCGACAGGAAACACCCCAAAGCGCAACGTGGACACATCCTAAATTTTGGGAAAAAACAGAGGTGTTTTTTTACGAAGTGCCTACCTGTAGATTTTGGCCTCTAGCTCAGCCGGCACCTAGGGAAACCTACTAAACCTGTGCATTTCTGAAAACTAGAGACCTAGGGGAATCCAAGGAGGGCTGACTTGCGGGGCTCGGACCAGGTTCTGTTACCCAGAATCCTTTGCAAACCTCAAAATTTGGCTAAAAAAACACATGTCCCTCACATTTCTGTGGCAGAAAGTTCTGGAATCTGAGAGGAGCTACAAATTTCCTTCCACCCAGCGTTCCCCCAAGTCTCCCGATAAAAATGATACCTCACTTGCGTGGGTAGGCCTAGCGCCGGCGACAGGAAACACCCCAAAGCGCAACGTGGACACATCCTAAATTTTGGAAAAAAACAGAGGTGTTTTTTGCGAAGTGCCTACCTGTAGATTTTGGCCTCAAGCTCAGCCGGCACCTAGGGAAACCTACCAAACCTGTGCATTTCTGAAAACTAGAGACCTAGGGGAATCCAAGGAGGGGTGACTTGCGGGGCTCGGACCAGGTTCTGTTACCCAGAATCCTTTGCAAACCTCAAAATTTGGCTAAAAAAACACATGTTCCTCAAATTTCTGTGGCAGAAAGTTCTGGAATCTGAGAGGAGCTACAAATTTCCTTCCACCCAGCGTTCCCCCAAGTCTCCCGATAAAAATGATACCTCACTTGCGTGGGTAGGCCTAGCGCCGGCGACAGGAAACACCCCAAAGCGCAACGTGGACACATCCTAAATTTTGGAAAAAAACAGAGGTGTTTTTTGCGAAGTGCCTACCTGTAGATTTTGGCCTCAAGCTCAGCCGGCACCTAGGGAAACCTACCAAACCTGTGCATTTCTGAAAACTAGAGACCTAGGGGAATCCAAGGAGGGGTGACTTGCGGGGCTCGGACCAGGTTCTGTTACCCAGAATCCTTTGCAAACCTCAAAATTTGGCTAAAAAAACACATGTTCCTCAAATTTCTGTGGCAGAAAGTTCTGGAATCTGAGAGGAGCTACAAATTTCCTTCCACCCAGCGTTCCCCCAAGTCTCCCGATAAAAATGATACCTCACTTGCGTGGGTAGGCCTAGCGCCGGCGACAGGAAACACCCCAAAGCGCAACGTGGACACATCCTAAATTTTGGGAAAAAACAGAGGGGTTTTTTGCGAAGTGCCTACCTGTAGATTTTGGCCTCTAGCTCAGCCGGCACCTAGGGAAACCTACCAAACCTGTGCATTTCTGAAAACTAGAGACCTAGGGGAATCCAAGGAGGGCTGACTTGCGGGGCTCGGACCAGGTTCTGTTACCCAGAATCCTTTGCAAACCTCAAAATTTGGCTAAAAAAACACATGTTCCTCACATTTCTGTGGCAGAAATTTCTGGAATCTGAGAGGAGCTACAAATTTCCTTCCACCCAGCGTTCCCCCAAGTCTCCCGATAAAAATGATACCTCACTTGCGTGGGTAGGCCTAGCGCCGGCGACAGGAAACACCCCAAAGCGCAACGTGGACACATCCTAAATTTTGGGAAAAAACAGAGGTGTTTTTTGCGAAGTGCCTACCTGTAGATTTTGGCCTCTAGCTCAGCCGGCACCTAGGGAAACCTACCAAACCTGTGCATTTCTGAAAACTAGAGACCTAGGGGAATCCAAGGAGGGCTGACTTGTGGGGCTCGGACCAGGTTCTGTTACCCAGAATCCTTTGCAAACCTCAAAATTTGATTAAAAAAACACATGTCCCTCACATTTCTGTGGCAGAAAGTTCTGGAATCTGAGAGGAGCTACAAATTTCCTTCCACCCAGCGTTCCCCCAAGTCTCCCGATAAAAATGATACCTCACTTGCGTGGGTAGGCCTAGCGCCGGCGACAGGAAACACCCCAAAGCGCAACGTGGACACATCCTAAATTTTGGAAAAAAACAGAGGTGTTTTTTGCGAAGTGCCTACCTGTAGATTTTGGCCTCTAGCTCAGCCGGCACCTAGGGAAACCTACCAAACCTGTGCATTTCTGAAAACTAGAGACCTAGGGGAATCCAAGGAGTGCTGACTTGCGGGGCTCGGACCAGGTTCTGTTACCCAGAATCCTTTGCAAACCTCAAAATTTGGCTAAAAAAACACATGTCCTTCACATTTCTGTGGCAGAAAGTTCTGGAATCTGAGAGGAGCTACAAATTTCCTTCCACCCAGCGTTCCCCCAAGTCTCCCGATAAAAATGATACCTCACTTGCGTGGGTAGGCCTAGCGCCGGCGACAGGAAACACCCCAAAGCGCAACGTGGACACATCCTAAATTTTGGAAAAAAACAGAGGGTTTTTTTGCGAAGTGCCTACCTGTAGATTTTGGCCTCTAGCTCAGCCGGCACCTAGGGAAACCTACCAAACCTGTGCATTTCTGAAAACTAGAGACCTAGGGGAATCCAAGGAGGGCTGACTTGTGGGGCTCGCACCAGGTTCTGTTACCCAGAATCCTTTGCAAACCTCAAAATATGGCTAAAAAAACACATGTCCCTCACATTTCTGTGGCAGAAAGTTCTGGAATCTGAGAGGAGCTACAAATTTCCTTCCACCCAGCGTTCCCCCAAGTCTCCCGATAAAAATGATACCTCACTTGCGTGGGTAGGCCTAGCGCCGGCGACAGGAAACACCCCAAAGCGCAACGTGGACACATCCTAAATTTTGGGAAAAAACAGAGGTGTTTTTTGCGAAGTGCCTACCTGTAGATTTTGGCCTCTAGCTCAGCCGGCACCTAGGGAAACCTACCAAACCTGTGCATTTCTGAAAACTAGAGACCTAGGGGAATCCAAGGAGGGCTGACTTGCGGGGCTCGGACCAGGTTCTGTTACCCAGAATCCTTTGCAAACCTCAAAATTTGGCTAAAAAAACACATGTCCCTCACATTTTTGTGGCAGAAAGTTCTGGAATCTGAGAGGAGCTACAAATTTCCTTCCACCCAGCGTTCCCCCAAGTCTCCCGATAAAAATGATACCTCACTTGCGTGGGTAGGCCTAGCGCTGGCGACAGGAAACACCCCAAAGCGCAACGTGGACACATCCTAAATTTTGGAAAAAAACAGAGGTGTTTTTTGCGATGTGCCTACCTGTAGATTTTGGCCTCTAGCTCAGCCGGCACCTAGGGAAACCTACCAAACCTGTGCATTTCTGAAAACTAGAGACCTAGGGGAATCCAAGGAGGGCTGACTTGCGGGGCTCGGACCAGGTTCTGTTACCCAGAATCCTTTGCAAACCTCATAATTTGGCTAAAAAAACACATGTTCCTCACATTTCTGTGGCAGAAAGTTCTGGAATCTGAGAGGAGCTACAAATTTCCTTCCACCCAGCGTTCCCCCAAGTCTCCCGATAAAAATGATACCTCACTTGCGTGGGTAGGCCTAGCGCCCGCAACAGGAAACGCCCCAAAACGCAACGTGGACACATCCCATTTTTTGAAAGAAAAAAGTGCCTACCTGTGGATTTTGGCCTGTAGCTCACCCGGCACCTAGGGAAACCTACCAAACCTGTGCATTTCTGAAAACTAGAGACCTAGGGGAATCCAAGGAGGGGTGACTTGCGGGGCTCGGACCAGGTTCTGTTACCCAGAATCCTTTGCAAACCTCAAAATTTGGCTAAAAAAACACATGTTCCTCACATTTCTGTGGCAGAAAGTTCTGGAATCTGATAGGAGCCACAAATTTCCTTCCACCCAGCGTTCCCCTAAGTCTCTCAATAAAAATGGTACCTCACTTCTGTGGGTAGGCCTAGCGCCCACGAAAGGAAATGGCCCAAAACACAACGTGGACAGAACATATTTTTTCACAGAAAACAGAGGTGTTTTTTGCAAAGTGCCTACCTGTGGAGTTTGGCCTCTAGCTCAGCCGGCCCCGGGAGGGGGGGGGGCAGAAATGCCCTAAAATAAATCTGCCCACCCCCAGCCCCCACCCCCCCGGGAGCGACCCTTGCCTACGGGGTCGCTCCCCCTGCGTGACATTGGCGCCAAAAAACAAATCCCCGGTGCCTAGTGGTTTCTGCCCCCTTGGGGGCAGATTGACCTAAAATTGGCCAATCTGCCCCCAAGGGGGGCAGAAATGGCCTAAATACAATTTGCCCCCCAGGGGAGCGACCCTTGCCTGATGGGTCGCTCCCCATCTCGAAAAAAAAAAAAACACAACAAAAAAATTTGCCCTGGTGCCTAGAGGGTTCTGCCCCCCCTGGGGGCAGTTCGGCCTAATAATAGGCCGATCTGCCCCCAGGGGGGGCAGAAATGGCCTAAAATAAATTTGCCCCCCACTGCCCCCCCCCCTCCGGGAGCGACCCTTGCCTACGGGGTCGCTCCCCCTGCGTGACATTGGCGCCAAAAAACAAATCCCCGGTGCCTAGTGGTTTCTGCCCCCTTGGGGGCAGATTGACCTAAAATCGCCCAATCTGCCCCCAGGGGGGCAGAAATGGTCTAAATACAATTTGCCCCCCAGGGGAGCGACCCTTGCCTGATGGGTCGCTCCCCATCTCTAAAAAAAGAAACAACAAAAACAAAAAAAAAAAAAAAAAAAATTGCCCTGGCGCCTAGAGGTTTCTGCCCCCAGGGGGGGCAGAAATGGCCTAAAATAAATTGCCATCCCCCCCAGGGAGCGACCCTTGCCTAAGGGGTCGCTCCCTTTGCGTGAAATTCACGCAAAGAAAAAATTCCCTGGTGTCTAGTGGTTTCTACCCCCCTTGGGGGCAGATTGGCCTCATCAAAATAGGCCAATCTGCCCCCAAGGGGGGCTGAAATGGCCAAAATATAATTTTCCCCCAAGGGGAGCGACCCTTGCCTAAGGGGTCGCTCCCCACCAAAAAAAAAAGAAATGAAACATAAAAAAAAAAAAAAAAAAAAATGGTCCCTGGTGCCTAGGCAGAAAAGGCCTTCTCAAAAAAATGCCCCCCCTGGGAGCGATCCTTGCCCAAGGGGTCGCTCCCTTTGTGTGTTTCAATAAAAATAAAAAAAATCCCTGGTGTCTACTTTTCCTTCCCTTTGAAGCCCCTCCGGACCTCCCAAGTGATTGAAAAAGAAATGCTTTTGCATTTCTTTTTCAATCGCGCTGGAAGCAGAGCTTCCAGCGCGACTAGGGAGGCCCCTGTGACAAATCAGCGCGCGCTCGCGTGCTGACGTCACAGGGGGGGGTGGGGGGGGTCGGGGGTGGAAGGGGAAGGTCTTCCCCTTCCATCCCGACTTGGGGGGGGAAGGGGGGTGCACGGGGGCGCGCTAGCGCGCCCCCAAGTTCCCCTGTGCCTAGGACGAGATGATCTCGTCCAAGGCACAGGGGAACTGTAGCCTTGGACGAGATCATCTTGTCCAAGGCACAGAAGGGGTTAATAAAGATTTATATCAGTTGGCTGTCTTCCTGGGCACATTTTCAAATGCACACATTAATTTTTCTACGTTTAATTTTTCTATCATTTTCTTGTTAATCAAAACGCATAAACACTCATTAATAATTTCTGATTAACATATCTGCTTCAACACATGTAACAGGCTCCTTCTTTTGATAATTTATTGTCTGTGGTGCATTGTGTGACATTTATAGATTGTAACTTGTTACAGCATTTTTAAGTAATTCTTCAGACCTCATAAATTGAGAGAGGTGTTTTGTGCAGTGGTGAAACTGTTCTGGTCCATGTGAATTAACTCCGGTATATGATGTAGTGGCCTAAATGTCGGTACTTTAATAAGGATTTTGAAGTCCAGGTTCAGCATGGACAAAAGGGGAAATGCAGTGACAGCCCCCCTGGGCCTTGGATTTCGGGAGTGTCACCACTATTGCCTCTCAAGTTGAATTCAGCAGGATCCTAGACATGTACCATTTGGCGTATGCTGCTACCAGTCTTGGAGCCAGTAGTCCTACATACGTCAAGTAGAGCTCTGAAGGTAAACTATCAGGACCTGAATCTTGACTGTGGCCATATCCTTAATGGCTGCATTAATTTCCTGAGGTGTCACCGGGCACCCCAGTTCTTCCATCTGACACTGTGGCAATGTTCGGAGCAGGAGGTGGTCCAGCAGGGTCCACACCATCCTAGCAGGTGCTGATAGAGCTGAACATAGTAGTATCGGAAAGCAGCATTTATGGACTTGGAGGAGTACAATGACCCTCCGTCAGGCAGCTGCAGTTGGGTGATGGGAGTGGCCTGGGTCTCCAGCTTGATCAGCCTCATCAGTAGTCTGCTAGCACTAGCCCTGCCTTCCTCTTCGTGGGCCCTAGTAATGTACTCTTTGTAGTTGTGGTGCTGCAGGCATTTGGGTTCTACATTACAATGTTTCTTCACAGCCTGCAGTTGCATGTGGGTCATGGTGGAGAAGTGTGGCACAATGGTTAGAGCGGCAGACCCTGATGCAGAGATCTGGCCCAGGACTTGGGTTTAATTCTTGCTTCGGTGGGTCTTGGGCTCAATTCCCTTGGACCAGATAATTCTCGCCTCGTTACCTAATCTAATTAATTGGTCCCACTCTGTAACTCTGGGCAATAGCTTGCTTAATCTCCGCAACAGCCCTCACAGCGCTTGGATGCCTGGCTTCACCCTGGGGGTGCTCAGGAGGGGGCACCTCACAGGGAAAAGCCAGGAGGGGTTCCACAGCGGTATGCATACAGCTCCTTGATACCCTAGCAGGTGAGTAGTGCGCTATACAAGTGCGAAGTTTACATTAATTTTTTTTACAGTCATTAGGTCAACTCCTCAGGCATTGTTAAAGTCATGTAGTTTCTTGTCTAAGTCCCACAGTTCCCTATCCAACTCCCTCCTGATATCCATGGAATTGCCCAGGCAGTGCCCACGGATCACCACTTTGAGAGCCTTCCATTCGATAATACAATCAATGTCTGTGCCTTGGTTGACCTCAAAGTATTTCACTATAGCCTATTACAAGGAATACCGATATTGGGCATCAGCCAGGGCCATTAGATGTAGTCACCATGTGATGATCTCCCAAAGCACACCTTCCAACCAGAAGCTCACAAGGAGCCGACTGGGGTCTGAGAGAGTGCACCCCAAATACTCCATCTGGGTCACTAATTGTCTCAGTCAAGTCAGGCAGTTGTAACAGTCAAGTCGGGTATGAAGCTGGTGTGTGTGGGAGTAGTATGAGTAATCATGCACCGAACCATGTTGTCACTCTAGATGTCCTCTAATCCCCAGGCCTGAAACTCTGCAGCTCTCCTATGGAGCAATAACCCTGGAAGAGGTGGGGTGGAGTGATCCTTGTCTACATCCATCACAGAGATAAAATCACCCCCCAGCAATAGTGCCCTATCTGAAAGATGGCTCAAGGGTGCAGAGAGGGTATGCAGGAATGTTACCAGGTCCTGGTTTGGTGCATTTACGATCCTCTGTGTAACCAGTCCATTGTATAGTCCCCCAACAACCAGGACTTATCGTCCCTCCCTGTCAGTCTCCAAGCAGGTTGCTTCAAAGGGCCCACAGCATATGCCAAAAATTTAATTGCCTATACTTGCCCATGCCAGTGGTGCAGCAGGTGTTTCACCTCCACCCCCGTGAGGTGTGTCTGTTCTTCAAAGCTTAATGTATTCCCCTACATGTGGGGTATCTAAGTATGGCAAAATGTTTGGCTGCCAATCCCATTCTCTGGTCAGGAGTATGATGTCACATTATATGTCAGCTGTCTGTTGGGCCAGTGGAAAAAAAAACAAGCCCCCACCCAGACCCCACGTGTAACATGCATAGAAGTCACGCACAGAATAAACTAACCACCAAAACTGTAGTACTGTGACCTGTGAATCCAAAATGGCTCCACTTAGCTGCAGTCCAATGTCCCAGTGGTAGGAGGGGACAAGAATGTTCATGTAGTGCAGTCCTACAGCAACCCCAAGAAATAACAGTGCCCCATTGTTACATAATGCAATCAGGTATGACAAGGAGTTCAGACCAGGGAGGAGCCCTTGCCTCTGCTGGCCAAGTTGTCATGGTGTGCAACCCCCTAGGGATTTACACATCTAAACACTCTGACTCACACCTCTGTCCAGGTGATCTTGGATGCCCATAACTATTGGGGTGAAGAGGGGTATTGCTTTGTTACCCCATGGCTTGCCTGCTGTCACCCTCCCTCCTTCAGAGCAGGTCCTCCGATGTCTGTGGTGTAATTGCTGTCATTGAGTGCAAGTCCTGCAAGTAACTGGTCTCTGATTCTGTGGGTTGCTGTGCAGTCAGTTCTGCAGTTGCCAAGAGCACAGTGCATCCAAGCCTGCCATCTAGCAATGGCACCCACATCCGCCAAGTATGGAGTGCAAACTCAGGTTTTCTGACCAGAAACATTCTGTCTTGTCGGACAATGTGATCTAAGAGGATGCTAGGCTCTCTGACCAGCCAGTGACCAAGACCTCCCCCAAAGATTTTTACCCCTATATCTGTCATTAACACAGCTACCATGGCAACAGTTGTAAACCAACGCTGCAGTGGTCATGGCTGTCTATGTCATAGGAGTTTGCCCAAATAACCCCACTGTACCTGTGTATACGTGATGACCAAACATTTAAGGAACAATAGGGATAAATATACTAAATGATAACTACACTCAGTTGTAAGAAAGTTCTCCTTTTTGCCCTGGTCACCCCCAAACATTTTGGACAGATACTTGTGGTCACTGACTCTTGGCTGTGCCTTGGGTACTGCTTGCCAGTCCCAGGGCCTGTGCTCTGTGTAAAGTGGACATGCAAATTAGGCTAATTATGATTGGTAGTACTAACCTACCTATACGTCCCTAGTATATGGTAGGGCATGTAGGTTTAGGGACCTCAGCATAGGTAGTGTCATTTTAAAGGCAGGCATACCTTGCTGGCTGCTTTTAAACTACATTTATATGCAAATTCAACTTTGGAATTTAAAGAAATTCCAAAGTCTTAAACTACCTTATTGTTACATATAAGTCACCCCTAAGGTGTGCCCTATGTGCCCATAGGGTTGGGTGCCATGTAACTATAAGCAGGGACCTTATAAAATGGTTTTATAAGCCCTGGTGAGGCAAAATAGCCAAATTCATTTTTACCTAACTGTAGTGAAAGGCCTCCATAGGCTAAAATGGGGAGACTTTATAGTTTGGTATCAAATTAATTGTTAATATAAATCCCATAACTTACAATTGGTGGATTTAATATAACTAGTTCAGGTAAAGAGTTTGAAACTAAACCTAAAAAGTTGCCAACTTCAGCTCTGTAGTGCCCTTCTCTGATTGACCAGCCTCTGGCAGCCTGGCCAGGCTGCCTTGATGAGGTGTGAATTGGCATGGGCTGAACACAAAGGATGTGCCTGCGTGAGGAGAACTGCCTTAGCAGATGAGTAAGCAGGAAGGGGACAGGACTGCCAAATTGGTCTTCAAAGGCAGGGAAGGACATTTGGAGCACACCAGTGTGTGGGCTCCACCAGATGTAACCTCCAAAAATCAGTTTCAGCCATGATGGATTTTTGAAGAATGTTGCTCCCTGGGATTGATTTTTGGCACACTTCCCAGGAAGTGGTAATCACAGAGGGAAGGACCCTGCATCTGATTGGAGAACCAGGACCCCCTGTTTTTCATCCAGGAGCAAGGATAAATATGGCAGAGCTGCACCCACACCTCAGATCCCTACAAGGAAGAACATCAGAAGAAGAAGGATTGCTCTGCTGGACCCCTGACCTGCACCTGGATACTGCACTCTGAAGGACTGCACCAGTTGCACTTGGGCTTGGGCTTCACTACAAGAAGGACTGTGTCTGGCTTCAATTGGTTTAAGGAGGGACTCCCTGTTTGCTACTGGTGAAAAATTGCTAACCAGAGTCCCCTGTCTCAGATCCTGAAGAAACTGACCAGCTGACCACTGTACAGTGGCCAATTTGGAGTTTAAGTCAGGCGCATTCTGGGAGTTGTAGTCCACGCCCTCAATGAGCAATTCAGAGCTTGTGAAACTTTGCGGTGAGCTGTGGACTCATAAAAGACCTTAAAAGACTTTCTGGAAAAAGATCCAGAAGTTTGGAGAACTTTTTGGAAAAAGCTTCATAGAGGGACCGACCCGCCACAGCAATTCTAGCCAGTTTGCCTCAACCGCAACCAGGCCTGATGTGCAGGTTCGTCCTGCTGATGAAAATCTTCGAAAAAGTGACTAAGTCCTAACGTAAAAAGTTGACCAGGACCTCTTGAGCAGTGTATCCAAAGAGGGCCTCAGGGACGTCAAATCAAGATTCAGGTTCATCCTGGTCGAAGGATTTTCATCTCGAAAAATCGTCTAAGACTGAACGTAGAAATCTTCACCGAAGGCTTCCACGATGCGTATCTGAGGAAGGGCTCCAGGAAAGCTGGATCGGGACGGGCAACTTCGTCCCGCTGAAGAAAATTTGTTGCCATGCTACCAGGCATTGAGCTGGGGCTAATTTATTGAGACCTAACTGAACCTAGTGGGGGGTTAGTGTCCTATTGCTATGTGTAGGTATGTACCAGCCCTTACCAATAATCAATTTTCCAACAACAGTGAAAACCCAAATTGATCACTTGTAGGAGTACTTAATCCTCTCAAACAACAGTTTATTTATAAATTTGTAAACATGCTGAGTAATCCTGACTCATAATACTTGTGCCTTGAAAACATAAAAAATATCAATTTACAAAACTTATATACAACATACATTAAAACAAATGTTACAAAAAAGTAAAGGATTTTGACAAATGAGGAAAGACACCCATTGACCAAGGATTTCCCCACAAATGTATGTAGGGAACAACAAAAAACAGCAATCAATGGCTTAACTTCAGATCTCCCCATTGTTTGAAGTGATTGTGGCTGTCGCACAGTTTAAATATACAGTCCACAACAGAGGTACTCCTTATAGTGGTACACACATGGAGGATTAGTTCTGTTCTCCATTCCTTTAGTGTGTGTCCAAGTGTTGCTTCAAATATTCAAAATTCATAGGCTCCTTCAAAAGTAGTGTTGATGCGTTTTGATTATGAGCGTCTTCAGGACAAAGGAAAACTGAAAATAACTGTAGAAACAAATATTACAAAAAGTCACCACAAATATATTGCTACACTGAATTTGAGAAAACGCATGAGGTTTAAAGTTAAACCCAGATCTAGACACCTAACCGTGACAAACATGCCTAGTCATTGTCTCCATTAAAAAGAGAAACTGTAAGGCAAAAGTTAAAAGCTAGCATGTACTGCTCTATGTCGTGCATGACTATTTTTGAACCAAGTGCCACTTTGTGGAAAAAAATGAGTCCCAATTTGTGGAGAAAACAGGCATGCAGCTCTTGAAATATACATTATACTTGCCTGTGCCAGAAATTGCAGCCTGCCTTGTACCGAAGAGATTCAGACAGGGCTAGCTTTAGGGTGGTGCAAGCTGTGAGGCCGCACCGGGTTCTGAACTGGATTGCGGGGCGCTGTGTTTAGCAACGACGAAACTTGCAATTTAAAAGCACCTGCTGAAAAGTTTTTTGTGCGTCCAGCCTTCAGGAAACAATTCAAATGTCAAGATACCCCTTGTGAGTAATGTTTCTGCTAGGCAGAGAGGTGGGAGTTTTGTCTAGCAGCAGCTATGACGTGCCGTAAAGTAGTGTAGAGGGTTAATATGCCTGCTACAAAGAACAGAACTATATTTTATGTGGAGGGCTAGGGAGAGATGAGTGGCACATTTTCCAGGTGGTAGTGAGTGAATCTGAGGAGATGGTCATGGGGTGGGGAGGCACCAAAAAAGACTGTCTCACAGGGCGCCACAAGTGCTAAAGCCGGCCCTGGATGCGGACATGCATGTTATGCCAACCAGCGAACTAATCCATGGTTTAGCTGAAGGAATTCCTGTCAACACTCCATTGTAAAAAGATTGTTGTCTTGAGATAACGTAAACATACTGAAAACGAGAGAGGCTCAGCGAAAACACTGCCTACATTCGCTCCCGTACTCAAACTTCTAAAAAAACTTTAAAGCAGACGGAAAGGAGAAAAAGTGACAGAGGGGAATAATTATTGGTCACTGTGCTTACCAAAAGACTCACACAATTGTAACACACAATTGTAAAACTGCACAACATCATGGCTGACACTTTAACTGTGTCCATCAATGAAATTTGGTGATCAGCTGTGGAAGGGGCACGCCACAATGCTCCAAAAGGTTGACCACACTGGCGGAAAGACAGGCAGTGCTAGTCCAAAGATCACAGGGGACTGCAAACTACCTTCAGAAAGTGACTGTGTTGCTTTAAATCCGGGATATCACGACGGAAGAAGTCAAGTCTCCTCAGCCCCAGTGGTTAATGTGAAAGTGTCAAAAATGTGTTCTGTCGACCATTGAATTGGCTTATGAGATCTAGCCTTAACATCAACTGCTTGTTGGAAGAGAAGTGGAGGCACTATAATATTGGCTCCTAGCAGGGAATGTAGCTTTTTTTCTTAGCTAGAGCCTTTAAATGGAAAAGACTGTCAACATCATAATTTTGCTAGACACACAGATGATAATTTCGGAAGGAGTCCCAGAGACTACACGTGGCCCTTCTTTTTGATGCCTGGGTTGATTTTACACTCACGTGTGATATTTTGCGCTAGTCCATCACATGGTTGCAGTGATTCTTCCAGTTCAATGATTTTGCTGGTGAGTAAGTTATATTTTTCATCATAAATTATTATGCAAAGCTGTCCCAATGCGACTACTGTTCTATAGAATTCTCAGTAACATCAAAAATGAAATGAAGGACGGCTGAGTCTGCATTTCCTTTCTTAAGTGCTGATAATTATTTAAAAGTCAATCCCAATTATTTCCCTTGGAAACCTGCACATGAATAATGCACTCTAGTAATTTTAAAGAGTACTCCTTTTACTATCAGGAGAGCATGAAGGCACAATATGGTCTGCTTTCCATTTTCACGCAATAGCCTGCTACTTATTTTTGCAGTATCGTCGCCACGGCTCCACTTACAAAGCAGCAGCTGGCAACCCAAAAGCAGACATTCAGCTGAAAGACCTGATGTTTTTGAAGTGACCTTTAACACGCAGCTACTTCACACCAGTGCAGTGTATAGCTAATTGGGCTAGTTTCCGCAATACTGACACTAGTGCTTAGCAGTAATTTTGCAAAGGAGTTACAGACCCATTTACACCATTTTGCCTGTCTTCCATGGCGCAATCATTTCTGCAAATAGCCTAAGAAGAAAGTTCTGATCAGAAAGTCTAAGAAGCAGAAATTGTTAATCAGCTCCGAAAGTCAACTGTCCTTTATGTGCAAAAGCATGTATGCCGCCCATATGTGATCCCAAACGGCTTAGAGTGTAAAGAGTGGAATGTTCTAATCGTGTAGCGTTGAAATGAGTAGCTGCTCGCTACAAAAAAAATATATCACAAATATGTCGGAACTGAGCCTCTGCCGCCGCCCCTCCTGTGCGTGTCCCCGAACCTCACACCCACCCCGGCATCACAGAAATTAGGCTAAGGGTTTTCACTATAAATCTGTTTCTGAAATAGTGCTCCCTGTGTCAGTGGTGCTATATGCGGAAGGCCACAGCGAAATGAAAACGCTGCACTTTGATATTTACGAAAGGATGTCGAACTCTATGCGACATATGAGATCTTTAGCTATGGATTTAATGCTTCAGAACTCCATTCATGTCACATGCGATATGAGATCTTTAGCTGTGGCTTAATGCTTCACAGCGCCATTCATATTACATGCGTTGAAGGGGAAAATAGGGAGGAAGAAATCTGCAGAGGAGTGAAAAATAATAGACGTTGAAATCGTTTCTCGGCGAGGATCTATTGCTGTTTTAGCATATGTCTTCATGTCGTTAGTAAGCAATGGTAAAGGAGCTGTGCCTCCCCCCCAAGTTGTCCACGTTATAGTCAGGCAGTGCTATAATTACTCAAGGCTCAAAGTACAGTAGTTTCTCATTCAGCAAAAGAAACAGTGTTATTTAATGTGTTTCTTAAAATGTCCACATGTGAGTATGTAATAAAATGCATCCTTTCAAGTAATATCACGCTTCACATTACAGGAGATTGTTTATTATGAGCAAAATCTATTCTCCCATGCATTTATCCAAAGATTCACTGTGCCAGGTTTTTATCCACCCACCTACGCCCATGCCTGTCTCTTAAACCCAGATCTGTGACTGAGTGTTTGAAAAGTTTCAACACTCCATCCATCGTTTTATTTTGTGATTTCGCGAGATTCATTTTGAGACAGGAAAGGAAAATAGAAATGAGAGAAGGAACAAAAGAGGGTCAAGACCACACAATCTCACACACACACACTAACACACACACACATATTTATTCAATAGAATAACAAAATATTAAACCTTTTTTACAGGTATGAAAACGTTAAGTATTATTTCTATACAAACCAAACTTAAAACACACAAACATTACAAATTCTTAAGTTATAGTTGTACCTTAAATTTATAATGCACACACCACCTTTATATTAATATGACTTCCTTTATTCTTCATCTACAAACTAACCATTACCTACACACAAATTTAAATTTCACTGTTGTATAGTGGCACAGACTGTAGTAGAGACTTGTAGAGTGAAGATGCATACAGTGGTGTACAGTGTGATACACTGGGTGATGTAAAGTGGAGACGTGTACAGTGCCATAGAGTGGGGTGAAACGTTGTGCATTGGAGTAGAGTGTAGTGGAGTCTAGTAGAGTGGTATGACATAGAGTGGAGTAGCATGTTGTAGAGCAGAGTGGTGTGGAGTGGAGTAGAGAGGAGTGGAATGCATACAGTGGACTAAAGTGTTGTAGAGTGGAATACTGTTTGGTACTGCTCAGTGGACTGTGTTGTTGTAGAATGTCAGAAAGTGTTGTAGAATGAAGTACAGTAGAGTGTAACAGACTTGTGCAGTGGAGTGGCGCGGAGTAGAGTTGTGTGTGGTACTGTATGGTAGGGTGGAGTGGGATAGACTGTCAGACAATTGAGTGGAGTGGAGTTGGGTGCAGTAGAGTGGTGTAGAGTGTATTTTGGGAGCACAGTGGAGTAGTGTCTCATTGAACAGAGTGTTTTAACTGGGGTGAAGCAGCATAGAAGGAGTTGCAAAGAGTGTTGCAGAGAGGAGTAGAGTGTAGTAAAGTCCTACAGATTAAACCAGAGTGCTGTACAGTGGCACTGAGAAGAGTTTTTTGTTGTAAAGTGGATTGCTATAGAGTGGAGCACATTATGGTACAGTGGAGGAGCTAGAATGTTGTTGAGTGTAGTATAGTGCAGTTGAGCAGAGCATAGAGGAGTGGCACGAAGTGGAGTTGGTTAGGGAGGAGTGGCATATAAATGAGTAGCATACAGTGCAGGAAGTGTAGAGCAGAGTGGTGTACAGTGCAGCAACTTACAGTGATGTGGTGTACAGAGAAGTTGTGTAGAGTGGAGTGGTATATTATGGAATGGCATAGAGTGGAGTGTCATAGAGTGGAATGGTGTACAGTGGAGTGGCTTTGACTGCAGTGGCATAGAGTTGAGTGGTGCACAGTGAAATAGTGCGACTTCTGACCCTGCAACCTTTGCTGGCAGGTCGCTTCCTCCTCATCACTGCTCCGGTGTGTGCTGCCATTGTTTTGGGCTTGTTTGGGCTTGTCTGGGCTTGTTTGGGCTTGTTTGGGCTTCTTGGCTTCTCCTCTCCCGGAAGGTTCGCGCTGCTGCTTCCCCATGGCCCTGCCCCCTCCCTCCTCCTCGGAGCTCTTCCCGCTCCTGACTCCTGCTGCCCCCACCCCCGCACTCCCATTGGAGGTTTCCCTCCCTCCTCCCAGCTGCCACTCCCTCCCACCTCCCCTCTTATGCCGGCCGCAGCGCAGATGTGCTGCTGGCGCGCCAAAGGCAAGCCCATCCGCACCAAGACACGCCCAGCGCCAGACCCCCTGGCCAACAAGACTCCCGCGCCACCGAACACCTTTAAACTGCCACGGAACTCCACTCCCTTAATCCAGGATGCTCCTCCATCTGCTTCCAGTCCACACCGACGCGCACCAGAGGACCTTTCTCCTGCAAAGCCTGCAATTTCACCTGCAACCTAACCTCCAAACTCCAAATCAAAACAGACAACCGCTTAAGATGCATCCTACTTAACACCCGCTCCGTCCACAAAAATGCAATTGAACTCTGGGACCTACTGACCACATACTCGCCCGACGTCGCATTCCTCACCGAAACCTGGATGAATTTGGCCTCAGAACCAGACATAGCCATAGCCATACCAGAAAACTACAAGATCACCGAATCAACAGACCAGGAGGAAGAATCGCCATAGTCCACAAAAACACCATAAGAGTCTCCACCAACTCCCACAACACCATCAACTCCGCCGAGCACCTCTACTTCAAAATCCACATCAATGCCAACAACACACTCAGAGGAACACTGGTCTACAGACCCCCTGGACCGAGACCGCAGTCGACATCGCCAACGCCATCAGCTCCCAAGCCCTCACCTCAACAGACTCCATACTCCTCGGTGAACTAAACTTCCACCTAGAAAATAACAATGATATCAACACCACCAACCTAATCGACAACCTCGCCAACTTCGGCCTCAAGCAACTTGTCACTTAACCCACCCACTCTGCAGGCCACACACTCAACCCCACCTTCTCAGCCAGCAACCACGTCTCTTTCAGCCACACCACCGAACTCAGCTGGACAGACCACTGCTGCATCCACTTCTCCTACCAGAAACCAGTCACTCACCACCACCACACAAACCCCCCCCCCGACGCAACTGGAGCAAAATATCAACGGATCAACTGATCTCCACTCTCGCCCGGGCTCCACCCTCTGAGACCCCAGACCCCAACACAGCCACCACCAACGTGCATCGCTGGATAGAAGATTGCGCCAACACCCTCGCACTGCTAAAAAAAAAACCAAACACCTCCCACAGAATCAAGGCCAGCTGGTTCACCCCAGAACTACAGGAATCCAAACGGCTATGTCGCAGAATGGAAAAAACCTGGCACCTTGACCCTACCAACTCCAACCACATCGCTTTCAAGGATGCCCTACGCAAACATCACCAGCTGACTATAAACACCCAAGAACCCAACGCTCCAAGCAACACCCACCTCCTCCACACCTGGACCACCGTCAACATAGAGGACACCGCCACCACCATGGCCTCCATCCACTCCGGATCACCATTGGACCCCTGCCTACACCATATCTTCAATAAGGCAAACATCATCATCGCCCCCCACCTCTGCAAAACCATCAACAGCTCCTTCGAGTCAGCCACCTTCCCAGAAAGATTGAAGCACGCAGTAATCAGCGCCCTGCTGAAGAAACCAAAGGCAGACCCAGACGACCCCAAGAACTACCGGCCGATCTTCCTCCTCCCCTTCCCAGCCAAGGTCATCGAAAAAATTGTAAACAGCCAACTATCCCGGTTCCTGGAAGACAGCAAGGTACTCAACACCTCCCAATCCGGATTCCGCAGAAACCACAGCACCAAGACTGCACTCATTGCTGCCACAGACGACATTAGGACCATGCTCGATGAAGGAGAAACAGCAGCACTCATCCTCCTGGATCTCTCTGCAGCTTTCGACATGGTGTGTCATCACACTCTCCGCACACGCCTCCACAACGCTGCAATCCGCAACAAGGCACTCGACTGGATCCCTTCATTTCTCTCAGGCAGAACCCAGAGAGTCCGCCTCCCACTGTTCCTGTCAGAAGCCTCCAGAATCATTTGTGGCATTCTCCAAGGATCTTTGCTCAGCCCCACACTCTTCAACGTTTACATGGCTCCCCTCACCAACATCGCACGAACCGACCACATCAACATAATTTCCTATGCAGACGACACTCAGCTCATCCTCTCCCTCATGAAAGACCCTACAACTGCAAAGAACAACCTCCACAACGGACTTCACGCCATCGCCAGCTGGATGGAATCAAGCCACCTCAAGTTAAACACAGACAAGACAGAAATCCTCATCTTTGGCACCAACCCCTCAACTTGGAATGACTCCTGGTGGCCTGCCTCCCTAGGAACCGCGCCCTCACCCACCACCCATGCATGCAACCTAGGCTTCATCTTGGACTCCACACTCAGCATGACTCAGCAGGTCAATGCCATCTCCTCTTCCTGCTACAACACTCTCCGCATGCTCCGCAAAATCTTCAAGTGCATTCCCGTTGAAACCAGGAAAACTGTCACTCACACCCTGGTCAGCAGCCGATTGGACTACGGAAACGCCCTATATGCAGGAATAACAACCAAACTGACAAAGCTGCAAAGAATCCAGAACACATCTGCCCACCTCAATCTGGACATCCCACACCGCAACCACATTTCCCCCACCTCAGAGACCTTCACTGGCTACCATTATCAAAGAGGATCATCTTCAAACTCCTCATCCACGCACACAAGGCCCTCCACGACACAGGCCCAGCCTACCTCAACGACAGACTCACCTTCCACACCCCCACGCGCAATCTTCGCTTCACCAGCCTCGCCCTCGCCTCCATCCCCCGCATCTGCCGCACCACCGCCAGAGGAAGATCCTACTCTCACCTAGCCACCAAGACCTGGAACTCCCTACCGCTCCACCTTCGCTAGACCCAAGACCTCTTGACATTCCGGAAACACCTCAAGACATGGCTCTACGGCCAATAGCACCCCCTCCTAGCGCCTTGAGACCCTAACAGGTGATTAGTGCGCTCTTTAAATCCTTGATTGATTTATCGTTTAAATCCATAGTTGAGTGCTGTAGAGTGGAGTGTTGTAGGGTGGAATTGGAGTGGGATAGAGAGGAGAGGCATTTTGTGTAATACCATACAGTGGAGTGATGAAGTGTATAATGTGGTGGAGTCTAATAGCGTGCAGCTGAGTAGTGTGCAGTGCAGTGGTATAGAGTTGAGTGGCGTACAGAGGAGTGAGGTGCAGTGTAGTGACATACAGTACAATTGCATAGAGTGGAGTGACATGGAGTGGTGTAAAGTGGAAAAGAGTATAGTGCAGTGACAGAGAATAGAGTGGCATAGAGGTGTAGTGGTGCAGAGTGCTGTAGCACATAGTGGAATGAAATGCAGTGGGGTGGCATAGAGCCTTTAATGTTTGTAAAGACATTCATTAGCTAAACCCATATTGACTTGTCATTACGATGTACAGGAGTAATTCAGTGAAATACTGTAAAATTTCACAAAAATACAGACACAACAGATATCAATAAGTTAAAATGTCTTATGACCAAATTTTTTTTACCCTATGTACCTGTAATACCCAAAAGCATCAAATGGGCACCCTAGTGTCTAATCCTGCTAAATTTCATGTAAATCCGTTAATCCATTTTCGTGCTATGCAGATACAAAGTCAATGGAAAACGCATTTGTTGAAAAACATGTTTTGGAGCCCTCCTTTTATCTTTACACTCCGTTGGAAAATATTAATGAAACTTTCCATCCTCTGCCACTGTAGCAAAAGCTATAGTTAGGGAAACTTTTATGGAGATTTGTCAGACAGGGTTATATGGTAGCTGCTTTTTACAAGGTCACTGAGAAAATAGGGATATTTATTCTGCTGTGTACTCGGCTGCTGGCCAGATAGTAGAAATTATTTACTATTTGACTGTCAGCCTTCACACTAGCAGAGAAACTACCATGTGCCCATCTGCTTACTAAATAATAGAGATTCTGCACTGTTTGGCCCAAGGCCATGGAGATAGCAGAAAACCTTCACTATTTATCTGCAGTGTGGCTAAGTAGTAGGTTTTCTGCTCTGATCAGCTGGTGGCTGTGCAAACTTCACCATTTATCCAGTCACTGTCAAAATAGTAAAGTTTCTGCACTGGTTGATCAGCAGTTGTTGAGAAACTTCTCCCATTTAGGCTTCTAGGAATCTATCTTAAGGGGGCCCCTTCCCTTTTGCAAATTAGTTGCCATTCTAACTCATAGGTCATTGGCTCATCAGTGATTTGCAACAGTAAATGCAGTCACAAAGTATCAATAAATTCCTTTCCGAATTGGAAAGGGGAGGGAGGAAACCCCTTTCATGAACCTTCCTATTTGCAATTCATAAACAATTGCAAAAGTCATTTTACTAATCTAGGGGAATTTCCAACTCATAAAAAGGGTTTTGCACATATTGATTAATACTTTTGTGGCCACAAACCATGTGAATTTGCAACATCAAGCCCTTAGTGCTAAAACTGACACTAACATGTAAATGCTCCTACTCCTTTACATTTACCTGCAGATGTGACTAATGACAAAGATGATTAGAACCTTTGCAAGACAAGGTAAAGCTGTTTTCTCTTCTAATCTATATATTTGCTGTTACTTACAAAGCCATGGGAATTTCTGAGGGTCATATATAGGATTAACAAAAGGCTCCATGCTATCATAACACCTCTTTGTCTGCAGCAAATCAGTGCATGCTGGAATTATTAATTGTAGTTCAGTTCAATTAAACAAATCAGATTAAAACACCTAAAACAAATGATTTGTAAAAGCAAAATCCAGAAATGGCAATGTTGTATTAGAGTAACATAGAGTCATTTAATATTCATTAAATTAATCAAAATAGAAACAATTGCATTAGAGCCCTTTATGAAGTGACCAGCAGAGTATAATTTAGAGACTTTATTCCAACATCATGACAGAAGTAGGAAAAACTATGGGCCTGATTTATATTGACAGGGATTACTGTCATGGTATCTCTTGTCTGTACACGAAACATTTGAAGGACTTTACAGTCAGACATGATGGCCAGCTAGCAAATTTAAAAACATTATTTGTTTTTCAGAAAAAAACTCAAAAAGCAGGGGTTTGTTTTTGAAAAAAATAAATAAACTAATGTTCTCACACAATGGCAGCTTTCTCTCAGTGTGATAGGGTCATTATTTTTTTCTGTCCCTTTCAAACAGGTTTTACTCTAAATAGGGTAGATGGTATAAATTCCTTCCTTGAACAGCAATACTTTGTTGGGCAATCAGAGAAAGTCTATTGTCGAGAAGCCACAAGCAAAGGAATGGGACTATAATTAATTGAACTGAATGTCATTGGAATCGGAATAAATTTTTCCATTAAATCAGAGAAAGATATATACACATCAAAGGCACAGAAGAAAGGAAGCTGAAAGTGATTTTTATTCATTGAATTTATTAAAAATATGGTAAGAAACAAGGCACTGGATAAACAGAGACATTTTGTTACATCCATTCTTGTTACCAACTGACCGATCATTTCACAGTTCCATTTTGATACTCACTTTTCAGACAGGAGATGTGGATCCATTATCGAGGTTTCAGATCTGATTTTGGGTGTTTCCAATTCAATTATCATTTTCTTGCTGTTGCTGAGACACAGTCTTTTGTGTGAGGTGATGGCTCTCACAGCAATAAGTATCAAAATCAAAGATATAGTGAAGCATGAGCACTCAGCACCTGGCTGTCATCAGCTTTTCTGAGTAGACATCACCAGGCACAGACAAAAGGACAGCCCGGCTTAGAAACTTCGACACCTTTAACAAGAGAAAACTAGAACCTACCCCTTACATATACCATGTACCCCATGTTGTCACTTACCAAGAACTAATCAGCATCCCTTTGTTAAAAAGGACCTCACAGAAGACATTGTGTAGGGATGGTGGATCTACTCTCCATCACATCATACAAATACATCCCACTGGTCCATGCACTAAGACTTTCATCACACAAAGCATCGTACCACTACAGACTTAGAAGCAGATTTACAAATGGCTTGCATTGCCCTTACATCAAGGAAGGTGATGCAAGGCAACAAAGTCCTTAATTGGGGCTTATGAAGCCATGCAAAGCTACCTTGCATGGCTCCAAATGGTTTAGTAAATCCAGAGAAATGCAAGGCAGAACATTTCTCTGCCTTGTGTTGTCCTGTGTTGAGAAGTCATTCAATGTTTGGTGCATAGGCAGTCTTATGCATCCACCCATATATTTTCATGGAATCCCAGATTTACTAAGGGGATTAATCCTTGGAATTTGTGAAAATGGTAACAAGGAGAAATATCTGTATTGCTCCTCATTAGCTCATCTTTTCCTGTATGTTGAATTCTTCAGCAAACATAGAAAGAGAAAACTGCCTCAAAGGATTGTTTTGTGCACAAAAACATTCCTACTTCTGATTCAGGAACTCTTGCACCATCGGTGCAAGGGTGCTTGTGCTTGCACTAGATAGCACAAAGTGTCCCAGCACAGGGAGAGAGCAGAAATACATCATATCTTAGTAGATATGGCACTTTGCTGCTCTCTCCCTGTCTTGCAATGCAGCACAGCTGCCTTGCATTGCATGCCTTCTGAGTAATATGCCCCTTGCTATATACCCACCTCACACCCTCACACATGGAATGGCAGCACAAATATCTGAGGGTCACAGAGAATCCCTCTTTCAAACGCCTGAGACCATCTATCTGGAGCTTCCAGCACCCCCATTCTACCATTTCCCTGACTATACAAACTTCTCAAACAATTCCTTCCATTATACACAGACCACACTCATTTTCACTCATTCCTCATTAAACTCCTTTGCCAAGTTTCAGTTCATGTGCCCTTAGATCTACCCTCAGACTACTGTGTCAGTGTCAGTTCTTGTCATCTACTCTCAGAGGTCAGTGTGTAACCGTCCAGTATTTTTAATCACTTTGCATGGTCTGATTTTTCCGCAAATACTTACCAGTTAAATACTTTGGCTGAAGACGTAGCGGTTTCTAGGGGTTGGACATATAAGAATCATGATTGAGAGCCATTTAACAAAGGGATATCCTAATTCATGTGACCCAGACCCACAGAGGTGCCCTCCTGCTCCTGGTCTTCTTTCTTCACGTTTAAGTCCTTCTGTGCCTCTAGGCATTGGTCATCCTCTTGGTTGTGTTCCAAGTCTTCTTTTACTGGGTTATTATGGTCCTATAAAGCCTGCCTTTGGCCTCCATGGTCCTTTCTTGTTCCCTCAGTCTTACCCGATATGTCGCTGTTCCTTTGAGGTCTTCTTCATCCTAGTCACCTTGTCCTAGTTCTCCTCACCATCAACCTCCTTGCCTTGGTTCCTCATGCACTGGTCCATCTTTCTTCTTGTGTTCTAGCACTCCTAGTCTTTTTCCTCTTGGGTTGGGTTGTCCTTGATCCCCTTTGATCTGTTCCTTGTCCATTTACTCCTATTGGTACTGCAGCCAGTGAGCCAGCTTCTATGTGTTCAAATTCTCATTAGCCTGGTCAGATATAGGATTAATAAAAGGCTCCATGCTATCAGAACACCTCTTTGTCTGCAGCAAATCAGTGCATGCTGGAATTATTAATTGTAGTTCAGTTCAATTAAGCAAATCCGATTAAAACAGCTAAAACAAATGATTTGTAAAAGCAAAATCCAGAAATGGCAATGTTGTATCCGAGTAACATAGAGTCATTTAATATTCATTAAATTAATCAAAATAGAAACAATTGCATTAGAGCCCTTTATGAAGTGACCAGCAGAGTATAATATAGAGACTTTATTCCAACATCATGACAGAAGTAGGAAAAACTATGGGCCTGAATTATATTGACAGGGATTACTGTCATGGTATATCTTGTCTGTGCACGAAACATTTGAAGGACTTTACAGTCAGACATGATGGCCAGCTAGCAAACTTAAAAACATTATTTGTTTTTCAGAAAAAAACTCCAAAAGCAGGGGTTTGTTTTTGAAAAAAATAAATAAACTAATGTTCTCACACAATGGCAGCTTTCTCTCAGTGTGATAGGGTCATTATTTTTTTCCTCATGCCCTGGTCCATCTTTCTTTCTTCTAGCACTCCTAGTCTTTATCCTCTTGGGTTGGGTTGTCCTTGATCCCCTTTGATCTGTTCCTTGTCCATTTACTCCTACTGGTACTGCAGCCATTGAGCCAGCTTCTATGTGTTCAAATTCTCATTAGCCTGGTCATTTTGGACCTGGTCATCCAGCCTACCACTGTGCATTCTACTTGGTCTTCCAGATGCTGGTTGGCCTATTTACCTCAGATCCTCCTCACCCTGGCCCTGCTACCTTGAAACCCAGGATAAAAAAAGTAAAACAATAAAAAAGGGGCTAGGGTAAGGACACCCTGACCCCTTTGCTCTGGTGCTGGGGTACCAAAGTGGATTTTTTAGATGTTTTAAAAAAGATGGGCTGCTTCCGGCCCTTTTTGTTGAGCCCCCAGGTGGGCCAAGTCTCAGGGGCATTAGAAAAAAAGTTAGTATAGTGGCACAGAGGCCCCTCTCCTAGGCTTAACACAGCACAGGGGACTGTCACCTCACTGAGGCTTCAATCAAATGTGGTTCGAGGGGGCGACTACCCTCACCACCACCTCACCAGGGCTAAAATGAAATAATCAGGGGTGTCTGTTTCAACCCCCCCCACACAGCCCCGGGGACTGCCACCTCCTTGGGGCTATGTTATACTCAGACCCCCCACAGCGCTTTGGACCACCACCTCCCCGGGGCTGTAAATACACAGAATGCAGGGACCATGCAGCCTATCCCCATCAGCCTTGTGGACCACCACATTCCAGGGGCCACAATAAAAGAGGAAAGGGGTACATTTTTGACCCCCGGGGACTACCACCACCCTGGGGCAATGCTCATTGGAGGGGAGCTGTGTGGCCCTCTCAAGTCACCTCCAGGAATTAGCTGTTTGATTTTGCTTTGTCGGAGGTGACTGCTTTCACCAACCAAAAGACAACAAAGTTTGCTTCTGACAGCAGGAGCTGTCAAACAGAGTTTTTTATGCAGGGAAACAGATTAAATCAATGCCTGCTCCCACAGGGTGTGGGGTGCTGGCTAGGACTGCAGCGGCCTCCAGGCTCACCTCACGGTCCTGTCACTCTCTCTCTCTTCTATCCCATAGAGGGATGGTAGAGAGAGAGAGAAATTGTTTTTGCAATCGTCTCTCCATGCAATGCCTTCAAGGCAAGATGTTCGGTATGAATGATATAGTTACGTTTGGATACAAAGCAGAACAGAGTCACTTCTGGCCTAGTGGTCAAGGTCTTGTACTGTTACTCAGTAGGCTGAAGGTTCAAAGCCTAGTATCTCTTGGCAGTGGGTTTGTTTATTTACTAATGTTTTAACTGTTAAACCTTCCTAATGATGGAAAATTCACTTTTCTTTCCAATCACATGTGTGAGTATGTCTGTAAGCATCATAGTAATGAGTCACCTATGGTCTAAAGGTTATGGTCACAAACCCTCACACTGAAAGTTGAGGGATCTACTCCCAGTGTGTCCCTGGTCATTTTACTTCTTTAATTTCTTTTAAAGTTCAGAAGTTTAAAAGGTTCATACTGAAAGGTGATCTCCCTCTTTTTAATTGGCAAATAATTTTTTTTTCAATTTGTCCAGAGATACCTCAATCTATGTATATAATTCTTCAAAGCCTAAAAAAACTATCTTTCTCTGTCTCTCTTTCTCTCTCTCTCTCTCTCTCAATTTCTCTTTATCAATCTCTTTCTCTCACTCACACACCCACTCAGACCCTTATGCAGCCACTCAAGGACTCACTCAGACGCTCAAGCACCCACTCTTAGACCCACTCAGACCCTTGTGCACCAACTCAGAGACTCACTCAGACATTCATGTACTCACTTACTGGCCCACTCAGACACTCACAGGCCAACTCAGACTCTCACACACCCATTCAAAGACCCACTGAAACCCTCATGCACCCACTCACAGACCCACATAGACAGTGAAGCACCCACTAAGACACTGCTGCACCAACTCTCATACCCAGACAGACACTCTCACAGCAACCCTCACCCCAGATACACCCTCTCACACCTATTCTCACACCCAGAGAGATAGGCCATGGACAACTCCTGCCTACCAAAGGACCATGAGCAGCATGGGTTAGGTGGTAAAGCCAAAGGCTGTGTGCGGTGCAAGTTTAGGTGCTCATAGGGGGTTGGGTGTCCCTGTGGCCAAAGGCCATGCTCATCTGTGGTTGGATTAACGTGTAGTAATAAAAATGACTATACTTTTAAAAAAACATAGAAATTCACTTATAAAAACAAAGGTTGCAGGGATGTCATTGTTAAGAAATCGAATTGAAAAAAAACATAGAAATTCACTAATAAAACCTAAAGTTACAAGGACGTTTTAGTTAGGATCACATTTTAGTTGTGCAAAACCACAAAAATTCACCTGTTATAGTTAGAGTTATCTCATGTCACTATAACTCATGCTCCAAGGTAACTATAACTCACTTCCTTGCCTGACACTGCTAGTTACCCCACAGATTATGGCACTCGTGACAGCTTCGATTACATCATTGAGAATGTCAATGTAATATTCACAGTACAATTTTCATCAAATTAACTGTGCATGGAAGGAGTGCGAGTTATAGTTAACTTAGGGCATGAAGCTGAGTCCCAAGATGGCTACTAACACTTCCTTGTTTGAAGTGTTAGCAGCCAATCAGATCTGTGCATTTCCCTGCACGTTCTTGTTAGTTTTTGCAGTCCTAGAAAAAAAGTACTAAACAGATTTACACCACATAAGCAAAAGAGTAATCTACGTACAGATAGCTAGCTTTCTGCTAAATTTGGTGTAATTCCGTCCAAAAGTTCGGGCTGTAGTTGTGTTCAAAGGTCCTATGAGAATTAACATTGGAAACCCATGTGTTATTTATCCCTCCTTTTTTACAGCCCCAGCTTGACAGATCACCCCAAAAGTGTACATGTGCAACAAGATTCGCAAGAGCACTTTAAGAAAAAAGTTTTGTGAAGATTCATCAAACAGTGACAAAGATATAGGCAAGTCAAAAAACACTTGTTCTATGGAAGCAGGGTCCTGACTATAACTACCTTATGCTTTTGGATATTTGGTGTAAATCCCTTCAGTTGTTTATGAGAAATTAAGCAAAATCCAAATTTGTATATTTCTGACTATGAATAAATCACCATGAATAAATCATCACAAATAACTCATGAATATTCATAAATATTTGCAAGTGAGCAGGTAAATAGAAGTGCTATGATTGGCTGGCCACAACCTGACTAGAAAGTTGCAGATGCCATTTTATGTTACGAACGCCACTGCCGAAAACTCAAGCAAATATGGCAACTCGAATGCACTCCAGACAACCACACGGCACTAAAGGATGCCACACGCAAACACCACCAACTCATCAGGCTAGCAAAAAGATCCTCCTCCAAAACACCCACGACGGCAAATAACTTTTCAGCATCGTAAAAGAACTCTCCAACCCAAACGCCACCGTCAATGACATCACCCCCTCCCAAGAACTATGCGACGCCCTAGCAACCGCCTTCCACCAAAAAATCACGGACATCCACAACAGCTTCAACTCCCCTCACACTCCGGACGCTCCTACCCCACCCACAACGAACTCCACCCGCTCCAGCTGACTGACCTCCTTGACCAACATCAGCAACGACGAAACCCGCAAGACCATGAACTCCATCCACTCCGGATCACCATCAGACCCCTGCCCACACCACATCTTCAACAAAGCAGACACGGCCATCGCACCACACCTACGGAAAGTCATCAACATCTCCTTCGAAACTGCAAGATTCCCGAACAGCGGGAAACACGCCGAAATCAACGCCCTTCTCAAGAAACGGACCCCAAGGACTTGAAAAACTTCTGGCCCATCTCTCTGCTTCCTTTCCCAGCAAAGGTCATCGAGAAAATCGTCAACACTCAGCTCACTCGGTACCTTGAAGACAACAACATCCTCGACCCCTCCCAGTCCGGCTTCAGATGCAACCACAGGACCGAAACCGCCCTCCTCGCTGTCAGAGACGACATCAGAAGCCACCTTGACAATGGAGAAACTTCAGCCCTCATCCTCCTAGACCTATCAGCCGCCTTTGACACCGTATGTCACCACACCCTAAAATCTCACCTCCACGCAGCAGGAATCCAGGACCAGGCCCTCGAATGGACCTCATCCTTCCTCGCTGGCAGAACCCAAAGAGTCCGCCTCCCCCGTACCAATCCAAAGCCTTCAACATCATCTGCGGCGTACCCCAGGGCTCATCCCTTAGCCCGACGCTATTCAACATCTACATGGCCCCCCTCGCACAAGTGGCCCGTCAGTACAACCTCAACATCATCTCCTATGCCGACGACACCCAACTCATCCTCTCCCTCACCAAGGACCCGCACACTGCCAAAACCAACCTCCACGAGGGACTAAAAGCCATCGCCGACTGGATGAGAGACAGCCGGCTAAAACTGAACTCGGACAAAACAGAGGTCCTCATCCTTGGGCGCACCCCCTCCACCTGGGACAACTCATGGTGGCCGTCCACGCTGGGTCCCCCACCGACACCCCACAACAGCGCATGAAACCTCGGCTTCACCCTCGACTCCTCACCCTCCATGTCAAAGCAGGTCAGCGCCATCTCCTCCTCCTGCTACAACACCCTCCGCATGCTTCGCAGAGTTTACAAATGGATCCCAACAGAAACAAGAAAAACAGTAACCCAGGCCCTTGTCAGCAGCAGACTCGACTACGGCAACGCCCTCTACACCGATATCTCATCCAAACTCCTCCAATGCATCCAAAACGCCTCCGCCCGACTCATCTTCAACATCCCTCGCCACTGCCACATCACCCCCCACCTAAGAGACCTTCACTGGCTCCCCGTCAACAAGAGGATCACCTTCAAACTCCTCGCCCACGCACACAAGGCACTACACAACACCGGACCATCATACCTGAACAACAGACTCAGCTTCTACACCCCCACCCGGCATCTCCGCTCCGCTAACCTCGCCCTCGCCTCCGTACCCCGCATCTGACGCAAATCTTCCGGCGGCAGATCATTCTCGTACCTCGCCGCCAAGACCTGGAACACCCTCCCGCCGGATCTACAACAGACCCAGGACCTTCTTTCCTTCAGAAAACTACTCAAGACTTGGCTCTTCTAGCAGTAGCAGCACCCCCAGCGCCTTGAAACCCTCACGGCTATGTAGCGCGCTTTACAAATTGATTGATTGATTGATTGATATAGGGGTATTCATTGGTCAAATTATGGGTTCACCATGCACAATATTTGCAAATATTCTCAAATATCCTCAAACATTCAAGAATATTCAAGGATCTTTGAGGATATTCTGGAATTTCTGAGATAAAAACATTCACAGACTCATACATACACTAATTCATTCACTCATACATGCACCCAGAAATTCATGCCCCCACTTGCACACCCACTAAGACACTCATGCACCCACTCAGACCCTCTCAACCTGCTTTTAGACCCTCTCAGACACTCATGCACTCACTCACAGATCCACTGACAATGACAGGCCCTGTGGCCAAACCCCTCTGCGCACAGCCAAAGTCCGTATATGACGTGGGGTTGGGTGGTTATAAGGACTTGGCTGTGGCCAGGCCCTGCAGCCAACCTTCCCTGCGCACGTCCATAGCCAAGCACGGCAGTGATTGGATTAAAGTACAGTAACTAAAATCACTTTACATTAAAACAACATAACAATTCACTGAAAAAAACAAAGGTTACAGGGACCTTCTAGTTAAACTCACATTTCACTCATACAAAATCTGTGAAATTCAGCAATTATAGTTACCTGAGCTAATTACAACTTACTCCCCTGAATTGCACTGCTTATGACTGCACATATTCCAACACTCATGACATGGTTAATGACATCACCGATGACATCTCCAAAGACTGATTTCCCTATCCCCCAGGGTCCTGGCCATGTTTTCTCTTGATTTTCCCATAGAGGTTATGGAAGGTGCTCCAGAAGCTAAAATGAGGCCATATTTTCTGTAAATTCACACTATCTTTCTCAGCCACATGAGAGTGAAGTGTGACATTCTCAGTAAAACATGTACTTCCTACAGTCCATCAGTTGATTCCCTTGCGCTCTACTGCAGCCTCCCAGAGTGTTCTAAAGAACAACTAGAGTGCTGACAGTCTTACTTTTGACAAAGTTTTGGCACACCTGAAGTCATCTTGATCGCAATAAACTGGTAAAACTTAAAATCGTTAATTTAGAAAGGAAGAAAATTAGGGGGTTCATTTTTCCATATACATTATGGTTAGTGGTGTAGTAAGACAAAGTAGGCCATATTTTAAGTGGGTTCTGAAATATCTTTATCTTCTATTTCATTAAAACATTCTGACATAAAGACTGGGGTAATTACCGTCAAATTATGACCATGGCAATGATATTTCCTGTAGACTGCCAATATAGCACACCACTATCCAGATAGAACACTGCAGGGGCATCAGTTTGCAAATAGACAGGCGCCTCGGGGGGGGCACCTCTGCCGGATGCGAGAACAAGCCCTCTGGGGAGCGCAAGGGCACAGTCTCTGGAGTAGGTGTCTTTTTCACTGGTACTGGACTGGGCAACATGCCTATTGCTTTGTCCTGGGGAGTACAAGGCCACAGTCTCTGGAGTGGGTGTCTTTCCTACTGGTTATGGAGGGGGCAACATGCCTATTGTTTTGTCCTGGGGAGTGCAAGGCCACAGTCTCTGGAGTGGGTGTCTTTCCTACGGGTTCTGGAGGGGTCAACATGCCTATTGCTTTGTCCTGGGGAGTGCAAGGCCACAGTCTCTCGAGTGGGTGACTTGCCTACTGGTTCTGGAGGAGGCAACATGCCCATTGCTTTGTCCTGGGGAGTGCAAGGCCAAAGTCTCTTGAGTGGGTGACTTGCCCACTGGTTCTGGAGCGGGCAACATGCCCATTGTTTTGTCCTGAGGTGTGAAAGGCCACATTCGCTGGAGTGGATGTCTTTTCCATTGTTTCTGGAGGAGGCAACATGCCCATTGCTTTGTCCTGGGGAGTGCAAGGCCAAAGTCTCTTGAGTGGGTGACTTGCCCACTGGTTCTGGAGGGGGCAACATGCCCATTGTTTTGTCCTCAGGAGTGCAAGGCAACAGTCTCTGGAGTGGGTGTCTTTCCCACTGGTTCTGGAGGGGACAACATGCCCATTGCTTTGTTCTGGCGAGTGCAAGGCCACAGTCTCTGGAGTGGGTGTCTTTCCCATTGTTTCTGGAGGGTGCAACATGCCCATTGCTTTGTCCTCTGGAGTACAAGGCCACAGTCTCTGGAGTGGGTGTCTTTCCCACTGGTTCTGGAGGGGACAACATGGCCATTGCTTTGTTCTGGGGAGTGCAAGGCCACAATCTCTGGAGTGGGTGACTTGCCCACTGGTTCTGGAGGGGGCAACATGCCCATTGCTTTGTCCTGGGGAGTGCAAGGCCTCAGTGGCAGCCCCTGTGTGCACATAGAAGATAAAGCAAACCAAGGGTCTGATCTGAATGCTCTCTAGGTCCAGGAACCGATTTGCAGTGGCCTGGCTCTCTGTTTCCCTCTGCCCCCTGCTGCCGGGCTGCTGAAGACAGTGAAAGAAGGGTGGCTTGGATTTGAAGCTGGTACCAGTGCTGCCCCTCAGCAGCAGCTTGCAGCAGCTCCACACCGACTGGCAGAAAGCAAAGCCTTAGCTAGTGGTCTCCTTGCCTGTCCTAGGGCAATTGTTGTCTTAATTTTGGGCTGAGTGTAAAGTGCTGCCCAATTATGGGCCACACAGCATAAGTGCAGTGCACACATCGGTAAGCTCCACTCTGCTGCCTAGCTAGCAGAGTTTTTGGCAGAACTCTTCACTCCAAGTGGAGCATGAAGTGCCAAAAACTCTGTTAACTTCAACAGCTGACCAGGGCTTACAGCACACCCCTAATCTGAATGCCATGTTGATGGATACGACGTGAAAAACTGAAAGCATTTTCTACTGAGGATACTGCAGCAAATGAGGAAATTAGGGAGCTTCATAACAAAAAATTCTCCCAAAATGGCCATACCCTACCCTAAACTAACCTTAACTAACTTAAATTAACTTACGCTTAAACCTATCTAACCTATTCTAAACTAATCTTACACATGTAACGCCACACTCTAAACATTGTCCCTCCTATCCCCGTTAAGAAACAAGAAACAAGTAGGACAAAATAAACTAAGGCTACACATGTGCTAACTTAACGTATGTCCTAAACAAGTATATAGATATTTTCTAAAGTATTTTTTTTTAATATATGTATATTTTTTATATACATATATACCCCAACATAACCCCGTCCAAACCTCTCAAAATAAAAAATGTACTGAAACCCACCCCTCAACTGTACTTACTCTTACTTATGCCTATCCTACACTATTTCACTAACCTAATACTACCCATCTAAAACCCATTATAAATATCTAATAACTGTAAAAGGGATAGGGACAGAACTGGGAGTTTGTGACCCTGACACTTCACATTTTTTTCAATTTGTTTTTTACAGCACTTTAGCAACTTATGATTTTTGGCACTCTCCTTGATCAAACGCTCCACTCTGGCCATCATGGTGGCCATGTACCGTCACATGTCAGATTCAAAGTTTGATGTTGTGGCTGCAGCAGGTGGCTGTACAGGTGCCTGGTTTGAGACAGATCGAGCTGATGTGGAGGGTGTTAGACTCGTAGAGGCCCCCTGCACCCCAGATTTTCTCCCAATGTCACCTGCTTTGTTTATGGCTGCTGCAAAGTTTTCCAAAGTGGGAATGCATGCCATGCCATTGTGATCTTTTCCTTCTGAAACCTCCTCTCCTTCATTTGGTACCCGACAATCACCTCCAATATGTGCCTGTACCTGTCTGCCCACTTGAGGAATGCATGTTGTTCTGCTGGGGTCATATCGGCATCAGAGAAATGAAAATAATAAAGCATTAAATACAACATTGGGTAGAGGTAGAACAGACATGCAATGTACAAAGCATCCACAAATGACACATGCAGTCTACCACACATTCCACAACAATGACTGACTTCAAATCTATAACTAGTTCATACCTGCCATTAACGGTATCATGTACATGTCACTGGGATAATGGCTATCCATTGTTGACCATCAGGGCCTAGAGATCAGCGGAGTACTGTGTCATTGCTCAACAGTTGTGTGAACAAACTAGTGATGATCAAGTGGCCCAACAAGTCTAGATTCCTTGTGCCATTGTCAATATGTGGCGTTTTACATGCAATCCACTACTTTGACACCCCTGGTGCTACATCATGGCTTGTCCATGCATCATGGATGCAAGGTGGGGGTCATCTGATAGGGTGGCTGTAAACTTCCCAACGGCTATTCAAAGGTTTGGTAAAGCTTCATTCATGTGTCCTGGTTTAAGACCTGCTCTGAGCATATGTTACAAGGGGGCACACCATTGCTCATGATGTGCTCACATTTACAAATAATGGAAAGTTCCCATATAGTTTGGTCAATGCCTGAACAGCACATCAAAGTTGTCAACAGATTTCATAACAATTGCCCCCTACCCTGTGCTATGTTGTGCAAAATGTGTAATGCGGCACACACATGGAGGCTGCATGGGTGCCCTTAAGGCCACTGTAAGATTGGTACTGCACTGGGCGCTCCTACATAATTCCTCTCGATTGAACAACATGTGCACATGCATGACACACCAGGTACACAGTCAGCATTCACATTATATGCACATGTGATGTGACCAAGATCACCCACAAGTATCATGATAGTTAGACCATTTTGGTAAATCTGCTGAGATCTAACTTGTTCAATCCATAGACATTTAACACAACCGCCTGGAGCTGAGTTGTATGCTAATTGTGTACTCTACTAACTGTTGCCCAGGGCAATACAGCTCCTTCCACGACTGCAGCCTCAATTTAAATCTGAAGAGTACTGAGGCACCATTGGTGCAAGTGTCTCCTACATAAGCCTCCTAGAGACTTCTTTACATTTCCTTCATCTGTACTGTTTCATGAGTAACTGTAGAGACCTCTTTATATTTCCTTCATCTGTACTGTTTCATGAGTAACTGTACGCTACATGTGGCATACAGTGCTGTCAAACGTGCTGCGTCAAAGTTGTTGGCAACAGGCATGCTAATCACATAAACAGCAGCTCTGACACCTATCATGATTGACATCAATATATATATATGGGCATGCTTTCCTTTTCCTAACACCTACAATTCTATAGCAGCACACATTGCCACTTGTTCAACAATCTAGCCACTCTCAATGCTCAACTTTACATAAGACATGATGTCAACATCCTAACTTAGATGATTTCATAGCATCGGTCACACAAAACTTTTAATCATTCCATTGCACATATTAGACTATCGCAGAAAAAACCCTGTATTTCCACATGTGACACGGAAGGTGACAGTGGCAGCATTTGGGTCTTCAAATCTGAACACCTCTCCACTGGTGTAGGGTGGAGGTCCACCTGCATTACATGAAAGGAAAGCATAGCTTTGTGATATTTGGACATTTCTGTACATGGACGACAGTTTAAGAATCAACGTGTTAAGCTGAGTGAGCAAGTCTACCTAGTGGTAGATCAGAACAACTGTCAAAAATCTATAATCTCTCAATAAGACATAGGGTCAGATAATGGAGACCCTAGCACCTACAAAGCATCGCTTTCCCTGACACTACTGTGCTGCATTTAATAACTGCACCATATGTACATGGAATTGTCATGCAGGTATTTTGTTGTTTTACGCCTCCATGACCATAAGGGGCAGCATGACACAGTATTATGCATCTGAGGGTCATGCAATGGTTGTTGCAGTGGCCATACCATTGTGACACTCATAGCTTTTGACCCTGCCCCAGATGTTGAAGATTTCTAGCTCATTGTCACTGCAAAAAGATGGAAAACTGCCCAGAGGTTGTGTGAGTATTGCAAGGTTTTGAGGAATGCATTGATACATACTTGTTTCTTGTTTCTAATTTGTGTGTGACATTACAAGGCACACACACTTGAGCTATTATGCCATGGAAGTTTACTTATGTTCATTGAGTTCTTCCTACCTGCAGATTAACTGAATGAAATTACAGATGTCTTGCCAATACTGTATGGCCAGCCATTGTTGCCATGGCATACCATTTATTCTCCAGTAAGGGATACCAACTTGTGCATAAACATTAGCCTCTACACAGACACACTTGCTCTGTGGTTCAAGGATGCCTGTGCTGGTGCAGGTGTCTGAGTAATGTCCTAATGCTGGTGCAGATGAAGCCCATCCCATGTGGTCTGTAAGATGTGTCAGGCCTGTGGTACAAATTCAGTACATGTAAGTGGGTAACAGACATATTTTGGGGTATCTGTGATATACAATATACAGGAAGAGGAAAGTGCTAGTAGTTTGGATACAGTGCATAGACAAGCTCCATTAAATGGTGTTGGCCAATGACGCAAAGGGACAGATTTAAGGAAAGTGGTGCTGCACCAAGTGCATCACTGTAGTTCTTGTGGCCCTTAGAGCACCCCTTTCCCCACCATGTGTGTGTCTTATGAAACATATTACACAGTATGGTGCATGTAGGGGGTAATTAATCAAATTATATGGATACAAATGATGTACTCAGCAGGAGAAGCAACAAAAAGATTAGGACGCCTTCTGATGAGTGCATAGGGACCCATCATATACAATGATATGTCCCCTTTTAACACCTGCTCTGAGCAGCCGTTCAAAGTGTAGGAAATGTGGCAATAGGAAATGTACCATGTTTCCCAGAGCCATGACCTTTAGCCTCCCTTTCAGGAGTAGGGCCAACATCCCATACATGATGCCTGACGCATGTTGTGTTGGTCTAAATTAAGTGGCGCTATGCATGCATTGCACCACTTTGTTATGGAGCAGGGAAGATGGCACTTCTGCCCTGGCTCTGCTTCATTAATGTAAATCACAATGGAAGCCCTAAAGTGGCGTTGGGGCTCTTAATACAGGCCCAATACAACCTGTCCAGATCCTTTAAAAAACATGCTGCATTCAACCTTATCTCCACCTGTCATGCACATGCAAATAATGGTGTTGCTATGCAAATGGATACTTACCAACTGCTCCGCCAATCTGAAACCCCAGGTGATCCAGTAGGTCTTTCTCCCTTGAGATCAGGTCAGCCCAACTGTGTTTAAGCTGGTGGCCATTGCGTCCATCTCCAAACATTTTTGTTGGGTGGTGGAGCACCTTGGCCCACCACAGCTTCTTGGCCTCTGTGAGGTAGCCTTGGATAGCGCGGCTAACCAAATCCAGTGTCATTGGTAGTTAATGCTGCACAAGCCATATGAAGCCCCCCAGTTCATCAGCCGTCATCTTTCCCAGACATAATGCAGTTTTTGTATATTGCAAATGTAAGCACAAAAGAAATTAAATATAACACTACCCCGCCTACCCTAAATACCCAACAAACTATTCTACCTCTAGACAAACATCCCACAATATAGTGACAGATACAGTACAAAACACTACAAAAGACTGATTAAAGGACATATATGACACAACAGCAACATGACAGCACAAAAACACTCCAAAAACTCAAATCCTCCAACAACACCAGCTCTACACACCCTCACACAGTCACAAACAATAAGACTGTGAAGTGAAAGTGAACCCACTGTACCATGTATGCAGGAAGGATGTCCTGTGTCATCACTTCCTGGGCCTGTGCATCACATTTTCCGATATGCGTCATTTTTTTTGACGCATGATGGACATGCGCCAGTTTTTTCCCACTGTACCTGACAAAGCCTGTGGACTTGTGATTGATGGTCAGCGGCCAGGTGTAATTTTTCTGCATAGGAAAGTATTTGTTTTGGCATTTGTGTCTAAATTTTTGCCACATGAAGTTCATGTGTGGTATTCCTTCCCACACAGCCTGACAGGGTCCGTGGCCATGCAATTGACCCACAGGAGCAGGGCGTAATTTTTCTGGGCATGTGGAATATGGAATTTAGCCGTTTGCATCAAAATATTTTGACACATGACAGGAATGCGTGGACATTTTTTAGAAAGGCTTACAGTGCACCCAGATTCACATACCATGTGTGTGCATGTCTGTTCATATCTTGATGGTGACATTGGTATGTTTTACTTATATGTTTGTATATGTGTGTGATGCATGTGATGACTGATATCGGGTGTATATGTGCATGTGAAGCTAGACTGTATCCACATACATTTTAGCACATGTGTACTATGAGTGTACTTATGTGATCTAACACATGTTTGTGGGTATAGCACATTGTAATGTCTGACATACAGATGTACTTAACAACACAATACTTATGATGGAATATGTCCAATACATGGTAAACCATCTGGCAGCCATAACAAATTGTACTCAGAGGATACAGTGGACCACTGCTGTGTTGAAATCGCATTACCCCTGGCAATGTTTGTGCATGTGGGTCCACTCTGCTGTATGTTGTTAGGTTCACCCTTCATGATGCTTTGCTACACGTATGACATATAGTTCCCCAGGCATCTTAGTTGCAGGAAATGATAAACATACATGTGCCCATGAAGGGTGCTGTGTGTGTGTAAAGTATGTACAGTGTCATTTCAGTAACATATGACCACAGCGGTGTGTTCATGGGATATGAAACCTCACATATCTATCTTCCTGCAAGGACACATATTGGACTTTGACAGATGCCTGTGTAATCATATCAGTCCCACCAATTTTTCCATATGTCACAATGCATGTGAAGGTCATTTTTTCTGTCAATGATCTTGGGATATGTACTTACATTTGTGAAAAGTTGCCTTTTGTTCAGACTCCAATACCAGGCCTGTGCCATTTAAATGGCACATGTGTGCAGAAATATCTGGTATATGTGTGCATATCACCAACTATGTACTCAAAATCAACCACATCATGTTTGTTATGACTGTCACATACACTGAGCAGCACTGTTGCAGTCTGTCAAGGATGGCAGCCTACTCATCATAACTACTGTGGGAGTTTTCATGCCCACGCAGTCCCATGGTTGCATGTTTAGGCACAGGTTTATGGAGCTCCACACTACTCAGTCTACTGTGCACATGCATCATGCCCCTGACAACTTCAATAGTCTATGTAGCCCGAGGAGTGGTGTTAGGGTGTTTTGGGTGGGGATCTAACCTCTTCATGATTGCTCTTCAGCAGAGAAATTAACTGTTCCCTGCACACAAACAAATGTACAATTGTGACCAAAAGGACTGGGATATCATTTTTCCTCTGGGGTACTTGCTGTCAGCCTTCCCCTTTCATGTACTAAGGACTGGCAACTTGCACATGTAGACATGTCTCGTCATTTGGCATGGTCTGACGGACATGCTTTGATGTCCTTTGTAATTTCCATGGGCCACTTGGTTAGGGGTTGTTTCTCTATTGTGACTTCTAATTTAGGAATGTGCCAGGGGACAGATGGTGTTATCTGTCCCTGCCTCCTGTCATGTTGGTATGTGATGGGCAGCTAACAGGTTACTGTACTGGCAAACATAAGTGGGTTATGTACTGACCTAGCTATCCTCTCTGTACATAAATTGGGAGATCACATGTTGACATTCATGTGTTGCACAGTCAGCATTGGTCTATGTGTGTATCTTCTCCATGTTTTACCGCATAACTTGTTAGGAATAATGTGTATCCTACATTGCTGCCTATCTTTAAGCTGCTTACATTTTTACACATCTTCTACAGCAACATTGTCCGGTCATACATGGACAGGATGCAACATGTGACTTTTGTAAATTGCAGATGTACACATCTTCTTCTACAGACTACATGATAGTTAGGCGCCCATTGCCTGGGTTTACGAGATTACATGACTTCCACACACACACAGCATTACACCTGCCACAGCACTTGTGCCGTCTCCAAGTGACCTCCCATGTTGTTTCTCCAAGTATATGTGGGTATCTCTCAGCTGTCCAGCCACATCCTTCAGTGAACATGGATATGCATGTATTCCTGCATTCCACAATGTATGCACTCTTACCATGAGTGTATTATGTTAGTGTTTGAAATCATCTCAGTGCTGCTTTTTTATTAGCCACATGCAACATATATGTCTACTTCTTCTCCCATTTATTTCTGAATGGGTCTGTGACATGCTTGGACATTGTTGGACATACTTGGACATCTCACACCTGAATGGCATGTAGGAGACCTAGACATATTACAGAATGTTTTCACTGTTGGTAACTCTGTGCTGTGTGATGGTGTAATACAGACTATACTAGGTTACCCTGCTGACACATGTCAGCCATTATTGGTACTTGCAAACCCTTTGCTACCTAGGACAGACATCAGTTTTCACATGTGTATCCGTATTTGTTGTAGGCATGTGTCAAGACAGCAGATTTGTGTGCCTACATTCCGTCCAGATATTAATTAGGTGGTGCATTGTCCCATTTTATTCTTAAATCCTAACAATGGGCCATATGTTTGGATAGTGGTTCAGCACCCATTGTTGCTTCTTTTGTCTGGCAACCCGTAACGCACTCCACAGCCAACGTGTGTGTGCCATAAGTGAGGTACAGTGCACCATGTGTCAGGATTGTGCCAAATGGCAGTGCCAGGACATAAGCCCATTGATATACATTGCAGGTTCTGTCTCTAACGTTGTTACTAACCCTGAACAGTAAATGAAGGTACACAGTAACCAATGATGTCCCCCCTTATCACACATGCACAGTGCTGGTGTAGCAGCAATCCGTCTAAGATATGACATTGTTCAGTTCCTACATGACTTAAACACCATTTGATAACAGCCCCTACCTTATGTATGCCCCCTTTGCATACATCCTGCCAGGCCTGGTGATGATGTGGGGAAAGGGCTAGGAATTTGCACATTGGCCACTTAATGACATGTTGTATTTTGTGGTTCATGGATCTAGGCCTCCAAGAGCCACATGCCTGTGAGTTATGTGACACTGGTGTGTGACATAGAGGCACTAGACCCTCTTATATCACAAACTATGTTGCAACCATACTTATAACTGTTGTGTTTCTTTCCTGCTCTGTGAGGTAGGTTATATTCCAAAGGTGCATGTAGTGGAGAATGAGTAGACCATGTAGATTCAGGTGCCAAGTAATTTATTGGTGATATTTACAAAGTGATCAAATGTTTACAGTGACTATGTGTAGAAGTTCTGTACAATTTGTAGTCTTCTGCGAACTCCTGCAGCGGTGTTTTGTATTTCCCTCTCCAAATGTGCTGCACCATTGTCATCCTCCTCCTCTTTGGGGATATCTATCTGTTCATCCCAGGGAACATTGGTCTGTATACATATATTATACAAGATTGCACACACCAACATCATCTTACATACCAGTGGTGAAGCATACAACAGGCTTCCTCCTGTCAGTGCCAGGCACCTGAACCTTGAATTTAGAAGTCCAAATGTCCTCTCTACCACATTTCGTGTTCTTCTGTGCCGCTCTCCCACTGTTGTAGGATTGCCAAATGGAGTCATCCCCCATGGCTGTATGCAGTAAACTTAGTCGGCTGCAAAGGAATGAGAGAAGATGTGTTGGTAATGCTTGATAGTGGTTTGTTATGTACCTTGGCAGTTGTTAGTTTTAGGTGGAGTGATGACTCAGACTTGCTTCTGGTGTTGTGTATGTTCCTGCCTTGTTAAATTGTTTCATAGGTCTGTGTTGATGGACATGACAATCTTGGTGTATGGATCAAGGACCTAGGAATTGTAATATTCAATCCAAACTGATGATTCAGCCATTACAAATATGTGTTATGTTGTCCATATTTGTGTCAGTGTCCAATTATTGCTGGATCCTTCCGCCTCCTTGCACCACAGTGGTGTCATATTAAGAGACACCATGGTAGCCCTACAAAGCCAAACTCTAGCCTCCATGTTGTCATCGCACTATGCATACAGTGCAACACATGGTGACCCTTCATGGCAGATGATGCCTGTGCCAGCTATCTAGTGTATTACGGTGTTAATCACACAATTGGAAGATGAGCAAAAGTTCTTACGGTGGAATCTCCTAAGTTCCTATACATAATTTATCACAGACACTTTCAGCACATTCACAGTGCAGGCATTGGGAGGGGGCACACCATTCTTTTACATGGGTCCCTATGCACTGTGCATGAAAGGTTCGGTATGTCCTCTATACTCCTGTAGAGTCCTCCTCTGGCACCCATGATCTTTACATTATTGCACAAACTCTGCACCATGGTGGACCATTTCTTGTATACCGCACACACATGGTGGTGTTAGGGGGGGCTAAGGGGCGCATGTGAGGTGGCACTGGACTAGGTGCTGTACAACGTCTCTTCTTTCTGCCCTATGGTCTTTCATGTCAGGTAAGGTTGTATTCCTATGTGTGTGACCCAATACAGCAGACAGGTAAATGTGCATACTACAGGTATGTCAGGTATGTGTAGGAGATATGTAGTTGGTCATGGCAACAGTTGGGTGGCATTTGATATTGATGTTGCCAGAGGCTTGAACCCCATGACTGATGTAGGCTGTTCCTATGTGTGAATTTCTTTACATTGACATGGCCTATGCCATTCACATTGCTGAGCTATACATTTTTAGGTGTAATATGTGTGGTATCTGTATTTAGGTGTCAACCAGTGGACAATTGTAGTGGTTTGTGCCCAGCTTCTGCATGCAAAGGGGACATAGTTTTACCTGTCCTCACATTGTGTGCCAGTCCCATTTTGGCTGCTGTATGTACATTTTGGGTGTATTTGTGTGCATAATGTGCAATGATTGTGGTTTAGTGTGGCATGTGGAATATGTGTTGTTGCCTGTACATCTGTGTTAACCGGCGTATGTGTGTTTAGTGTGGTGTATGTCTTGTTTGTCCTACATGGTAGGTGTGTTGTCTGTGTACTGATTGGTATGGTGGCTTACCTACAAGTAGGCCATTACCATATTTCCCTTCCTGGAACCGCTCATTGTTGGTGGAACCCTACTCAACCTACACAACCCTACTCCTATCTTTCTCCCTAATCTCCTAAACCTCCTAACACTCACTCCCCTCCACCCTTAAACCCCCCTCCCCCAGCTCTTCTCACTCTACCTGTCCCCCCCTCCCTCGCGCTTTCCCGCTGCGACCTCCAGCACGCCCCCACCCCCCAGCTCCCATTAGCCCTCAGCGGCCGCTGCGCGACCGCGCAGCGGGCGCGTCGGAGGCGCGCCAGAGGCAAGCCCGTCTGCGCCCGTCCGCGCCTGGCCCGCGCCCAGCGCCACGACCCCTGGTCCCCAGCTCTCCCAAGACCCGCTGATCCGCTACGACCCCACCACCCTCCACACCCTCAACCCAGGACGCTCCAACACCTGCTTCCAAGCTCACCCAAACGCACCCATGGACCCTTCGCCTGCAACTCCTGCAAACGCATCTTCCACCACGCAACTACCACGACCACAAGCCCACGCGCCATCAACCACCTCAAGTGCATCCTGGTCAACGCTCGTTCCGTCCACAAGCACGCCGTTGAACTCTGGGACCTCCTGGACTCCACAGCCCCGGACGTCGCCTTCATCACGGAGACCTGGATGAACGCCTCCTCTGCTCCAGACATCGCCACCGCCATCCCCGAAGGCTACAAGATCTCCAGAAAAGACCGCACCAACCAAGTAGGAGGAGGTATCGCCATCGTCTTCAAAGACTCCATCAGCGTCACCACCTCCACCGAAGACACCCCTCTCGCCGCTGAACACCTGCATTTTCAGATTTGCACCGACCCGAGGACCACCCTCAGAGGATCCCTCATCTACCATCCTCCCGGACCGCGCGCCCCATTCAGCGACGCCATCGCCGACTTCATCTCCCCGCACGCCCTCGCCTCACCGGACTACATCCTCCTAGGCGACCTCAACTTTCATCTGGAACAAAACAACGACCCCAACACCACCACCCTGCTCGACAACCTCGCCAACCTCGGCCTCAAACAACTGGTGAACACCGCCACCCACATCGCCGGACACACGCTCGACCCTATCTTCTCCGCCAGCAAACACATCTTCTTCAGCCACACCTCTGCTCTAAACTGGACCGACCACAGCTGTGTCCACTTCACATTCCGACGCAAGACCCGCCACCTCCGCACTCAACCCATCCCTCGTCGACAGTGGAACAAGATCCCCGAAGAGCAACTCTTCTCCGCACTTGCCGCCAACCAACCCACCCTCACCACCGACCCCAACGACGCAGCCCTCAGCCTCACAAACTGGATCTCCAACTGCGCAGACAACCTTGCTCCCCTCAAACGCACGCATCGACAGACCAACACCAAAAAACCTCTCTGGTTCTCTGACACCCTCAAAGAATCAAAGAAAACTTGTCGCGCTCTCGAGAAGGCCTGGCGCAAGGACCACACCGCTGACAACATGACCGCCCTCAAGAACGCTACCCGCGAACACCACCACCTGATCCGCGCTGCTAAAAGGAACTTTTTCACCGACGGACTGGACAAAAACAGCAACAACAGCAGAGAACTCTTCAGCATCGTCAAGGAGTTCTCCAACCCCAACGCCGTCACACCCTCACAGGATTTGTGCGAATCCCTCGCCACCTTCTTCCACCGCAAGATCAGCGACCTCCACGACAGCTTCGGACACCAGACCCAACCAAACACCACCGAACCCGCACCCCCGACCATCACCCTCAACAACTGGACCCACATCAACACTGAAGAAACCAAATCCACTATGAACTCTATCCACTCCGGCGCCCCTTCGGACCCCTGCCCTCACTTAATCTTTAGCAAAGCCGACGACATCATCGCCCCGCACCTCCAGGCCGTCATCAACTCTTCTTTTTCTTCTGCTACCTTCCCCGAATGCTGGAAACACGCCGAAGTCAACGCCCTACTAAAGAAACCTACGGCTGACCCGAGCGACCTGAAAAACGTCCGCCCCATCTCTCTCCTGCCCTTCCCAGCCAAGGTAATAGAGAAGACCGTCAACAAACAGCTGACCACCTTCCTGGAAAACAACAACCTGCTCGACCCTTCACAAACTGGATTCCGAACCAACCACAGCACGGAAACCGCCCTCATCTCAGTCACAGACGACATCAGAACCCTGATGGACAACGGTGAAACAGTCATCCTCATTCTCCTCGACCTTTCGGCTGCCTTCGACACCGTCTGTCACCGCACCCTAATCACCCGCCTCTGCTCCACCGGGATCCAAGGCCAGGCCCTGGACTGGATCGCCTCCTTCCTCTCAAACCGTTCCCAAAGAGTTTACCTCCCTCCGTTTCGCTCAGTACCCACCGAGATCATCTGCGGCGTACCCCAAGGCTCGTCACTCAGCCCGACACTCTTCAATGTCTACATGAGCCGCCTCGCCAACATCGTACGCAAGCACAACATCATCATCACCTCCTACGCCGACGACACCCAACTTATACTCTCCCTCACTAAGGACCCCGCCAGCGCCAAGACCAACCTACAAGAGGGTATGAAGGACGTCGCAGATTGGATGAGGCTCAGCCGCCTAAAGCTGAACTCTGAAAAAACAGAAGTCCTCATCCTCTGCAACACCCCGTCCGCCTGGGACGACTCCTGGTGGCCCACGGCCCTCGGCACCGCACCGGCCCCCGCAGACCACGCCCGCAACCTCGGCTTCATCTTGGACCCTCTTCTCACCATGAGCAAGCAAGTCAACGCCGTGTCCTCCGCCTGCTTCCTCACCCTCCGCATGCTCCGCAAGATCTTCCGCTGGATCCCCGCCGACACTAGAAAAACCGTGTCCCACGCCCTCGTCACGAGCCGCCTGGACTACGCCAACACCCTCTACGCTGGAACCACAGCCAAACTCCAAAATCGCCTACAACGCATTCAAAACGCCTCGGCCCGCCTCATCCTCGACGTACCCCGCAACAGCCACATCTCCGCACACCTGAGACACCTGCATTGGCTCCCAGTCAGCAAAAGGATCACCTTTCGACTTCTCACCCACGCACACAAAGCCCTCCACGACAAGGGACCGGAATACCTCAACCGACGCCTCAGCTTCTACGTCCCCACGTTCCTCTGGCCTCGCACTCGTTTCCGTCCCTCGCATCCGCCGCTCCACGGCGGGTGGGAGATCTTTCTACTTCCTGGTGGCCAGCACCTGGAACTCCCTCCCCACCAGCCTCAGGACCACCCAGGACCACTCCGCTTTCCGGAGACTCCTAAAGACCTGGCTTTTCGAGCAGCAGTAACCCCCTCTTTACCCTAGCGCCTTGAGACCCGCAAGGGTGAGTAGCGCGCTTTATAAATGTTAATGATTTGATTTGGAATGGCGGAATATGTAGGCATCATGTACGCTGCCAGGGTATTTGGCAAACACGTTTGAGAAGAGCCCACGGTAGATCACAATGGCCTGCAGATTTATGGAATGGGTGTGCTTGCGGGTCCTGTATAGGTGTTCCATTGCTGCAGGTGACACTAGTTGGACATGGGAGAAGTCTAATGCACCCAGCACATGGGGGAACCCCGCAATTAGATAGAAATCTTGCTTGGACTCATGCTGCAGTTGCTGGGTGTTGGGGAAGCAGATGTGGTGGGGGGTGAGGCATATGATTGTGTCCAGAACCTTTGGAAGGAAGACTGAGAAGGATGGCTGGGAGATAGCAGCCACTTGTGCACCTGTTGTCTGAAAGGATCCTGACACCAGCATATGGAGGACAGCGAGGAATTTGGTCATGGTTGGTATGTTTGTTGGAGTTGCCACCCTTGCAGTAATGTCTGGCACAATGTGGTGCAGCAGACATACTATTGACTCCCAGTTCAGACAGTAATTCCTGATGACATCTTGGTTGTAAGCTGTTGAACGATCCTCTCCTCCCTTCTGCGCTCCCTTTGTGGCTGCTGTGGTGGTGTTTGGGGTTGCTGTGGTGGTAGTGGAAGGACCTTTTGTCGTCGCTTACGTCTGTGGCATTTGCCAAGCTGGAGAAATAACAGTTCATTATTGTCCTGGAGGTTGCCAATGCTCCTTCTGTTTGTTTTCATCAATTGGTGGTGTGTGGGCCTCTTTTTAATGCATGGCCTGACCAGGCATCACAATTTGACAGAAATAAGCCTTTGCGTCATTTTTTGGGTCAGCTCCCTTTCTGTGCATCATTATTGTGTCAGGGATATATGGCGCTGGAGGGCTAACGTCATTCTTTGGAAGGGAATGCCTGCCTTGCATATCATTGTCGCAATATGACGGAAGGTGGGTTGGTACACAAATGCGGCACAAAGTTTTCATAAATCTGGCCCTAAATCTACATCTAAAACCTTAGGATTTGAGCCAGAAGATGCTAGTTGTTCCTTCACTTCATCAGTGGCAGAAGGTTTGGTAGTTTCCTTTGAGCTCTCATATCGGAGTTTTTCTGAATTGCTGTAAGAAAGGAAAACATTCATTGATGTCAAAAGGTGTGTCTGCTGACTCTTAGCCAGCTTTTTTGAGATATACAAAGTACATCTGGATTACAAAGAGGACCTCATAGGGGGTCCGTCTACCCATCGATCTTCAAGGCAGATTATTTAAAACCCTCTGGACTCCATACTGGTGATGGATCCAATTATGACTTGAACCTAATACTCTAGCTGTTAAGGATTGCTTAAAGTAATGGTTCTTCTTTTTCACTACTGAATTTTCCTCAGGATGATAGGGAGAGGAATTATGCATGGCAACACCCAAGGTTCCCATGGTTTACCTGTAAGCTTTGGAGGCAAATGCAGGTCCCTGGTCCAAGTGTAATGCTGCTCCTGCATATGTCCCCACAAAGGATTGCAAATCTTTAATAACAGTTTGAGTGTCAGCCAATCGCAGTAGCCACTCCCATAGAAATCTAGAACATGAATCTACAACTAGCAGAACAAATTTAAATGCACCAGCTGAGTTCAGATGTCCGCAATGATCTAAATAGACACATTTCAGAGGCCTGTTTTGAAACTAGGACGGGTGTATGTAGTGGGAGGGCCGCAGTGGAAACTTTAATCTGTTGACAGATGTCACAACTGAGGACATATGTTTCACCTGCTTGTGCAGACCATGCCATCAATAGCGTTTCTCCAGTAAGGAAACTGTAGCCCCCACATCAGCATGTGCAGACATTAACGTCTCTTCTGCTGCTATTATTAATTTAGACCTGTGGTCCTGGTTTGGTATCACCTGATCACCCACCCTGAGATTGCAGCCAAAAGGAATGTTTTGGACACTTAACAGATAGGAATATTTTTCTGGATAGTTTTTAGGTAGGGAAGCACCACAGCGTGAAGCAGCAATGGCAGCCATGATATCATCATTCACTCTCATATGAGAAAAAATAATCACAGCTACTACAGCAGTCTGTACTGCTACTTTTGTGGCTTCATCAGCGCAGTGATGACTCAATGTATGAATCACATGAGCCCGTGCCAAGCCATCTTTAAAATGGCCACCCTTCCCCAAAGCAGTTTCTGCTTGATAGTATTCTCAGCACATCTTAGGAGCTGTTTGACAAAGACAGTTATATGGTAGCTACAAACCACAAAGCACAGTCACAGGCAGGCCAGCTCTTCTTCCTCAGCTCTTCAGCTCTTCTCCAGGCAGAGGTTCCTCTTGGTTTCCAGAAGTGTTCAAAAGTCTGTGGTTTTGGGTGCCCTCCATATACCCATTTCTCCTTTGAAGTAGGCTCTCTTGATTGTGAAATGCTGCCTTGCCCAGTCCAGGCCCCAGACACTCACCAGGGGGATGGAGACTGCATTGTGTGAGGGCAGGCACACCCCTGATTTTGCTGTTTTTGTTACTCTGGGCACTTTACCACTGCTAACCAGTGCTAAAGTGCAAGTGCTCCTTTACAAAATGTGTATGTAATTGGCTTATCCATGAATGGCATATTTGATTTACTAGTAAGTCCCTAGTAAAGTGCACTAGAGGTTCCAGGGCCTGTACATCAAATGCTACTAGTGGGCCTGCAGCACTGGTTGTGTCACCCACATAAGTAGCTCTGTAATCATGTCTCAGACCTGCCATTGCAGTGTCTGTGTGTGTACTTTTAACTGTAAATTCGACTTGGCAAGTGTACCCACTTGCCAGGCCAAAACCTTCCCTTTTCTTACATGTAAGGCACCCCTAAGGTAGGCCCCAGGCAGGGTGCAGTGTATGGTTAAGGTAGGACATATAGGGGGTCATTTCAACCCTTGCGGTCCAAGACCGCCAGGGCTAAAATGACGGAAGCACCGCCAACAGGCTGGCAGTGCTTCCAGGGTCATTACGACTGCGGCAGAAGCGCCGCGGTCGTACCGCCGGGGCCGGCGGTTTTCCGTCACAATGGCCCGACGGTAGTAATCCGCCAGGGCAGCGCTGCTAGCAGCGCTGCCCAGGGGATTACAAGTCCACCTACCGCCAGCCATTTCCTGCCGGTTTGAACCGCCAGGAAAAGGCTGGCGGTACAGGGAGTCGTGGGGCCCCTGGGGGCCCCTGCACTGCCCGTGCCACTGGCATGGGCAGTGCAGGGGCCCTCTGACAGGGCCCCATGCAGCTTTTCACTGTCCCCCTATGCCGCAACACCGCCGGCTCCATTTGGAGCCGGCTCCCATGTTGCGGCCCACATCCCCGCTGGGCCGGTGGGCGGAAACTCTGTTTCCGCCCACCGGCCCAGCGGGGATGTCAATATGGGCACCGTGGGAGTGTGGCCGCATTGGTTGTAATGAGGCCCATAGTAATGTGTTTTATATGTCCTGACAGTGAAATATTGCTAAATTTGTTTTTCACTGTTGCAAGGCCTGTCCCTCTCATAGGTTAACATGGGGGCTACCTTTAAATCTGATTAAAGTGTAGATTCCCTTTGGGAGCAGATGGACATGTGGAGTTTGGGGTCTCTGAGCTCACAATCTAAAAATACATCTTTTAGTAAAGTTGATTTTAAGATTGTGTGTTTGAAAATGCCACTTTTAGAAAGTGAGCATTTTCTTGCTTATACCATTTCTGTGACTCTGCCTGTTTGTGGATTCCCTGTCTGGGTCAGTTTGACAGTTGGGCTGGTTGCACCTCACACTAGACAGTGACACAAAAGTAGCTGGGGTGTAGTCTGCATTTCCTGATGAGCCATCTGTGCTAGGATGGAGGGGAGGAGTGGTCACTTACACCTGAAAGGGCTGTGCCTGTCCTTGCACAATGCAGTCTCTGACCCCCTGGTGAGTGTCTGGGGCCTGGCCTGTGCAAGGCAGGATTTCACATTCAAAAGAGACTTTACTTTGAAGTAGGCCTACTTCAAAGGGGAAATTGAGTATAAGAAGGGCACCCAAAACCACAGACTTTAGAACACTTCTGGAAACAAGAGGAACCTCTGCCTGGAGAAGAGCTGAAGAGCTGAGGAGAAGTGCTGCCCTTCCTGTGACTGTGCTTTGTGGAACTATCTTGCAGTTGCTGCTTCTGTCAGAGTAAGAGGGCAAAGACTGGACTTTGTGTGCCTTCCATCTTGTGAAGAAATCTCCAAGGGCTTGATTTAGAGCTTCCCTCCTGTTGTTTGAAGTCTCGGACAGCAAAGACTACTCTCTGCCAGCACCTGGAGTCTCTGGAGAGACTCCTGCTCTGACAAGTGGTGCCCTATCCCGTCCCTGGGCCCTTGAAAGGAAAGCTGGTGGAAATCCAAGGAAATCGACTTTGGATGACTTCGGACCAACACCGCTGCTGAATCCGGTGTCGCCGCCTGCACCCGATGCCGTGATCTTCGCTGGAATGCGACAACCTTCACAGGCCTGATGCCGCTGCAGCCCTGCTGAAGTCCGCGACTCCATGGAAGTCGCCGCACCACGTCGTGACCGACGCCGCTCGAAGTGCGTGGATTCAACGTTTCGCACAGACGCCGCAATCCTCGACTTCACGCATCGGCTTGTTTTCACTCTTCACCAAAGGTACTGCACTTGGGGGTCTGCGCGACTCTGTGTCTGGCGCTGCTGGTGTCGGCTTGTTGGGAACGACTCCATCACGACGCCGTGTTAACACCTCATCGAAGCATTTTGTGTTTCTAAGCGCAATTTTTTACTTTAATCTTTAAAAATTCATAACTTGACTTGTGTTTGTCGGATTTTTGTTGTCTTGGTCTTGTTTTGTTTAGATAAATAGTTCCTATCTTTTGAAACTGGTGTTGTGTTATTTTGTTGTGTTTTCATTAAGTTGCTGTTTGTGTTGGCACAAATACTTTACACCTAGCACTCTGAAGTTAAGCCTACTGCTCTGCCAAGCTACCAATGGGGTAAGCAGGGGTTAGCTGAGGGTGATTCTCTTTTACCCTGACTTTAGTGAGGGTCCTTGCTTTAACAGGGGGTAACCTGACTGTCAACCAAATACCCCATTTCTAACATATATGTATCTGAAACATGTAAAATGATATGACAGTTACACAAATGTAAGCAGGAGTTATTGCTTCATGATGCTACGTCTGTGTCTAATTTCTTTTAAGGTAATTTTGCAGCGGAGACAACTGCTACCTATCCAGATGTCAAAATTTGACAAATGCATGTATTGTGGCAGAACCAGTCCTGAGGAATGCCAGCAGTGTGCTCTTGCTGTAGGTGGCACCCCAAAAATATAGCCTTAACATCAACCTGGTTACAATGTTCCTTTATTGGAGTCAAAGTACATTTCTGCCTAAGGCTGGTTGATTAGATGACTGTTCCATTGTCATCAAGAAGCCAATTTCCACTGTGCACATGTAGCATATTCATGTATGGTGCCAAACATGGCAAGTGCAACCATACTGACAGGGTTTCCAACATCAGTGTCCTGACATCCAGGATGGTGTGCCATATGTTACACATGGCACGCACGTGATGGAGGTATTTGTTGGTGCTATGTGTTTGAAAACAGGCAAGCATCTGAGTGGTTGGCTGCTTCTTCACATAGATCAACAACAGGAATCAATGTTTTAGCCAATGACCAGTATCCTGTCCCCCTATATTGTTATATATATGTATCTGAATCATGTATATAAGTCTGCCACCCAAATTTGTGAATGTTCTTGTGCGATAACTATGAGCCACATATGTGAAAAACAGGTACAGCGCAGTGTTCTGCCTACATCAGCAGCACTGCGCTGCTCTGAATTATAAACTCAGACCTGGCCCGTACTACTGCACCAGCACATAACTGAGCTGCCAGCTGCATTGCAGCAATACTTGGACCACAGAACAAGTGTGTCTGTATTGAGGGGAGTGTCTATGTGCAGGCAGGTATCCCTTCCTGGACATAAACAGTCTACAACTGCGATATGCCACTTCTATGTGTGCTGCAGAATGCAGCCCACATAGTAGTACCAAGACATCCATTATATTATCTTGTAAATGTGCAGGAAGGGTACATTCACAGGAAACATCCATTTGCATTTTACCTCTACTGTGTGTGCCTTCAAATGGCACACACATATAAGAAGCAGGAAGCATGAAAGCATTAAAGCATTCCTCAAATCTATGCCATGCTAACACCATAACACCACCCATGGGCTGTTGTAACTCTTTTGGAGCTGGCAGTAAGTACGATGTCTTGAATATCTGGGACAGCGTCAAAAGCTATGGGTGTTACAATGGGACGGCCACTGCAACAACCATTGCATTCTCCTCTGAAGCAGAATACTGTGTCATGCTGCCCTATATGTACATGGAGCCGTTAAGCTACAAAATAGGCATAACCGCTCCTAGTACATATGGTGCAGTGAAAAGCACCACAGGGGCATTTGGGAAACTGACGTTCTGGTGGTGCCAGGGCCTCTTTAATCTTGCCCTTTGTCTTACAGACAGAAATGTAATGCTTGGCAGTTGTTCAGCCTTAACACAACGTTGATTTGTTTACTCAGCTCAACAAGTTGAATGTGTAACAATTGTCCATGCTCATAAATGTTAGAAAATCACAAGACTATGGGGGTGATTCTCACCCTGGCGGGCGGCAGAGGCCGCCCGCCAGATTTCCCCCCTCCAAAATACCGCTCCGCGGTCGAAAGACCGCTGAGGGTATTTTGGGTTTTGCACTGGGCTGGCGGGCGACCGCCAAAAGGCCGCCCGCCAGCCCAGTGCAAAACACCCTTCCCACGAGGACGCCGGCTCAGAATTGAGCCGGCGGAGTAGGAAGGTGCGACGGGTGCAGTTGCACCCGTCGCGAATTTCAGTGTCTGCAAAGCAGACACTGAAATTCTTATTGGGGCCCTCTTACGGGGGCCCCTCAACACCCCATACCGCCATCCTGTTCCTGGCGGGAGAACCGCCAGGAACAGGATGGCGGTATGGGGTGTCAGAATCCTCCATGGCGGCACAGCTTGCTGCGCCGCCATGAAGGATTCATTTGGGCAGCGGAAAACCGGCGGGAGACCGCCAGTTTTCCACTTCTGACCGCGGCCGAACCGCCGCGGTCAGAATGCCCAGCGGGGCACCACCAGCCTGTTGGCGGTGCCCCCGTCATTTTAGCCCTGGCGGTCTTGGACCGCCAGGGTTAGAATGACCCCCTATATGTTCTTGTCATGTCTTGCAGGTGGACCTACATCCTACACAACTGGAGAGGTGTCCCAGCTTGAAGACCCCAATGCAGCCAGTAAGTGTCACCTTATGCATCACATGTGTCATTCCAGGGATTTCTGTGAGAGGGTATGATGTGTGGAATTCAATATTGAAATGGCATGTGTAACCAACAAGGTAACATCATCTGAGTTAGGGTATTGACATCATGTCTAATCCAATATTGAGGATGTAGATTACGTTGATTGTTGCACAAGTGCCAATTTGTGCTGCTATGGAATTGTGGGTGTTAGGAAAAGGAAAACATGCTAACATACACAGTGATCAGTCAGTCAAGATATGTGCCAGAGGTGCTGTTTATCTGATTAGCATGCATTTGCCAACATATTTGTCATGGCACAAAATGTGATTTCAACTCTGCTCCAGATGGATGTGGGACATGTCTACAGATTGTGCAGATTAAAGAAACATGATCTACCCATCATGATAATTGTGAGTGAGCTTGGTCACATCACATGTGCATAGAATGTGAATGCTGAGTGTGTACCTGGTACTTAGGAGATGTAAAACAGTCATGCTCATAGATACTTCAATAAGAAGGAATACTGTTGCTACAGCCAGTGCAGTGCCACTCTTCCTGTGTCCTTTAGGGCACCCATACCGCCACCAAGTGTGCGCTGCATAAGACATTTTGCACTCCATGCCACAGGGTAGGGTACAATAGTTACAAAACATATAGACTGTATAGATGTACTGTTCAGGTTTAGGGCAAACAATATGGGCACTAACCCTGAACTGTACTTAGGGGCCCATTGCAAGCAATGGTGTGCCCCCTTGTGACGCCTGCTCTGAGCAGGTGTTAACCGAAGAAAACATGAATGATGTATTGGCATTCCATAGCTTTCCCAGTGAAAGTTTTCCTGCCCCCCTACTGGATGAACCCCACCTTACATCCATGATGCCTGGCAAAGGCTTAATGTAACAAAGGGGGGTCAAAGTGGTGGAATGCATGCATTGCGCCACTTTGTGACTGTGGCACAGCGATTTGGCACAGGGATTTGGGACTCACAAGCAATGTTCCCTCTAATTTTTTTCCACTGTGTGCGGCAGTGTGCGGTCTCTGTGCGCTGCAGCCAAGGATACGTGCGCCAAGAAATTGACCATTCACGCGCGCGCAGCGCATAACTAGCCAAGATCTTTGGCATTAGCCTCTCCATACCACTAAAGCAAAAAAGGGATATCATTGCTCCATGCAATAGGGCATCAAGGCAGTTTTGTGACCTGGTTGCACACCCCAAGTACATGACCTGTTAAGTGCCACCTACACCCCAGTTAGAGAAAACAGAGGAACATTGCCCGCGGCCTGTTTTCATTGACTTCAATCCAGATTCAAATATGAGCATTTTCTGCAATAGGAGAGCACGACTATCGCTCTAAAAGGCTTATTTGAGCTGAGAAAGTGATAATGCATATAAACAACTATGAAGTATGACAATGATGGAAAAGTTGATAACAGCACATTTCCTACTGTTCTGAAGCATTTCCTAGCTCATTAACCATTAATTTTCGACATAAATATCACTTGCTCGCTTGTATGCTAAAGTACACCAAATGATGTTTAAAACACTCCCCGCGGCCTTTAAACGCTGTTTTCATTTACTTCAATCCAGATTCAAATATGAGCATTTTCTGCAATAGGAGAGCACGACTATCACTCTAAAAGGCTTATTTGAGCTGAGAAAGTGATAATGCATATAAACAACTATGAAGTATGACAATGATGGAAAAGTTGATAACAGCACATTTCCTACTGTTCTGAAGCATTTCCTAGCTCATTAACCATTAATTTTCGACATAAATATCACTTGCTCGCTTGTATGCTAAAGTACGCCAAATGATGTTTAAAACACTCCCCGCGGCCTTTAAACGCTGTTTTCATTCACTTCAATCCAGATTCAAATAGGAGCATTTTCTGAAATAGGAGAGCACGACTATCGCTCTAAAAGGCTTATTTGAGCTGAGAAAGTGATAATGCATATAAACAACTATGAAGTATGACAATGATGGAAAAGTTGATAACAGCACATTTCCTACTGTTCTGAAGCATTTCCTAGCTCATTAACCATTAATTTTCAACATAAATATCACTTGCTCGCTTGTATGCTAAAGTACGCCAAATGATGTTTAAAACACTCCCACGGCATTTAAACGCTGTTTTCATTCACTTCAATCCAGATTCAAATATGAGCATTATCTGCCTTAGAGGAGCACGTATATCGCTCTAAAAGGCTTATTTATTAACGTGCGCGCTTGCCGAAGGGGCCTGCGCGATGGGGGAAGGAAAGGTGTGCGCGCCTTACAGGGAACATTGCTCACAAGTATGATAGCACAAATGTGGCACCTGGAGGCACTAGTCCACTAACCTCTGGGCCCTAATGTTCAACAATGGATAGCTGTTAACCCAGTGACATGACCATGATATCATAGATGGCTTGTAGGAAGTTTAGTTTTGATTTGGTAATTTACATTGCTGTGGAATGTCTGGTGGACAGCTTGTGTCATCTAAGGATGCTGTGTAAATTGCATTTTTGTTCTACCTCTACCCAATGAGGCATTTGATGCCATGTTCTCCTCAAGTTTTAGCTGCCACTATGACCACAGCACAGAAGAGGGCAGAACATTTGTGCCCCATCATGGAGGTACAGGCAGGTTACTGGAAGAAGTCCAGGAGATATCAGCGGGCGAAGTCATCAGGAGCTTGGCTTGCCTTCCCACATGGGGGACTTCCTAAACAGGCTGTAATAGTTCAGAGCACATCGCCCATGACATCAAGAGTTAGGGGTGACTCTGCGGGTCCGGTCCCCTCCACATCGCCAGCACCTACAGCAACACAGATACTGCAACAGCCACCTGCAGCAGCCACATCCTCCAACTTTGAGAAGTGTATTAGGAGGGGCATTGCAGCCATAATGGCAAGGTTGGACAAACTTGAGTAGGACAATGCTTGCAATTTTAAATGTTGAAATATTGCAAAAATAAGCTGAAGAAGCTGTAATCATGTAAATGCACAGCCTCCTAGTTCCTTCCCTTCTCTTCCCTTGTACTTTTTATTTAGTTTTAGTGGGTTTTAGGTGGGTAGTGATAGGTTAGTTAACATAGATTAAGTTAGTTGTAGGAAAGAGTAAGTTTAGTTGGGGGTGGGTTAGAAATGTTTTGGTTTTGGTGGGTTGGGTGGGGGTGTTATGTATGGGGCTCCATGTTAAAAAATAAATAAAAAAATCCATAAAAGAATTACAAAAAAAATATATTTGTTTAGGATATAGGCTAAGTTAGTATATGTGTAGCTTTAGTTAAAGTTGTCCTACTCATATCTTGTCTCTTAAGGGGTCATGGGGGACAATGTTTAATGTGTGGTGTTAAATGTATAAGATAACTTTAGATTAGGATACATAGCTATAGGGGTAAGTTTCTATAAGTTAGTATAGGTTAGCTTAGTGTAGGATAGTGTCTAGTTTAGGTTTTAATAAGGTGTTTTTTAGTACCAATAAATCCTGTTAGTTGTAGACAATTAGGTGTTCGTGTTGATTGAGTTTCTGGGTGTTCTGATGTGTGCACTGGCCAAATTGAAAGAATGCCTTAGGCTATGCTTTCTGTATTGATTTACATATATGACTATGTGCATCCCCTATGACCAAGGAGCTGTCAGATTGGCTGCAATAAGACATCAGCTACTCAAAACATTTGTCATCCCCAGTTCCTGACAATCAAATTGTGGATGTAAACGAATTCCTTGACAGGTAAGAATGGAACATCAACTGCCATTGCTGAGGTCTGTCACAAATAATATTGTAAAGAGTAGCATATATTACTTCACCTTAATTGGGATATGTATCCTGACACACGGACAGCTGCCTGTCACTGATCAATTTTTCCTCTTCTGTTCCACACATATTAGTTGTACTGGTGCTCTCATCAGGGAAAACACTTGGGGTGACATGTAGAAAACTTTTGCGAGTCGCAAATGGCCCGATTCGCAATTTGCGACCCCGCAAAATCGGAAATGGGATGCAAAAATCCCATTTACGACTCGCAAAATGCGACGCAAGCCATTACGACTCGCAAAATTTGCGACCCCATTTTGCGACCCGCAAATAGCACGTCGCAATTCACGAGTCGCAAACCATATGCAATAGCAACTCGCAAATTGCGACTCGTCGCAAAAAGCCAATTTTGCACTTCCAATTTACCACTAACTCAGAGCAGGTGGTAACCATTACCAAAGTATAAAAGGAGACCCAGAAGGCATCTGGGTTACTCAAGATGGCGGAGATATACCTGATAGCAGTGAGGAGAAGAGCCCACGCCGCCCAGCAGAGGAGGAGGAGGAGCCAGAGACAGGAGAAGATATACAGAACAAGGCAGACACTTTTCCAACAAACTGAGGAGGAGATTTATGAGAAATATAGACTTAGCAGCGCAGCTATACTAGATTTAATATAATTACTCAAACCACAGCTAGAACGCCATACCTACGCATGTGCAAGTGCTATGCTCACTGCACCTCTTGGCCTCGGGTAGCTATCAGGGGGTCATTGCTGTGGCAGGTGGGGTATCCCAAAGTGCACACTCACGGTTATTTAGGGCATTCCTAGACGCCTTACTCACACACATGTCGAGATACATATACCTACCCAGTAATGAGGCAGAAATCAACAGTACCAAGTTGGAATTTTACAGGATGACCAACTTCCCCCATGTCATAGGGTGTGTAGACGGGACACATATACAAATATGCCCTCCTGCAAACCTGTAATATCTTTTCCGCAATAGGAAGTGTACCCACTCACTCAATATTCAGGTGGCATGTGACGCCCATTATGTCATCACTGACATGGTTGCTCAATTTCCAGGCAGTACTCATGACTCCTACATTTTCAGGCACAGTGGGATACACCAACGCCTAGAACGTGGGGAGTTTGGAGACGCATACCTCCTAGGTAGAGCTGATAACACCTTGCAGACATACACACAGGTCAATGTGGAAGTCACCCATGCCCTGCTAACATTGTACTTTTTGTGCCAAACAGGTGACAGTGCATATGCACTACGACCATGGATACTAACTCCGTACCTAACACCCAGCAATGATTCCGAGAGGCGATACAACAGTGCACATAAGAGGACCAGGAACATCATCGAACGTACCTTTGGACTGCTGAAAGCAAGGTTCAGATGCCTCCACCGAAGTGGAGGTGCCCTCCAGTATACCCCAATAACAGCTTTCAAAATCGTTGTCGCATGAGCTATACTGCACAACATTGCCACCAGACGTGGGCTACCTCTCACCCCTGAAGACCCAGATTCTGAGGATGAAGAGCAAGAGCTACCACATCGCCATCATGGGGATAGGAGCATCGCAAATCAAGGCAGACTGAGACGGGAACACATTGCAAACCAATACTTTGGAAGATACGTGCTAACTTTTACCATACTCACCAATGTAACACACAAAGAGTCCATGTGTTAAGTGGAAAGAACAAGTGATTTAATAAGTGCAAACACAAAAACTATTTACAATTGGGACAGTTCAGGAGCTTCAATAGTCCACCTGGCATGGGACACATTGACGTCATGTGCCCCAACCCCAGGACTAAGTGGAGCTCAGACCCTACGGCAGACTCGGCCAGCATGGCTGGTACTAGGGGGGTCAGCAGTGCCCTGCCTTGTGCTTCCACTGCAAAGCACCCTGGTGTCACCGGCAGAGACACTGCTGACAGTGGAGCCCTCCTCACTGTCCTGTGGCGTGTCGCCTGTGCCCCTGGCCACCTGCCGTGCCTCCATTAGGTCTATAGCGTGGCTGAGACGGCCCAGTCCACGTGCCACGTCACAAGCAAAGTGGCCCATGTCCACCTGGAGGCTGACCGTGCGCCTAGACAGACCTGTTGTGTTCACAGCCAGCCTTACAATTGAGGAGGACATCCTGTCTAGGAAGTTCAGCAGCTGGCGGTCCCTGCGCCGTGCACTCTCTGTCTGCGTTAGCAGTCCTGCCACTAGTTGGCGCATGGAGAGTGCAAGGTCGCCCATGTTTGAACTGATCAGTTGCAACTCTGAATGTACCAGCTGCATACTGTTGCCATGATTGCGCTCCATGCGCCGCAATGCCCCGGTAATCCTCCTTAATTCCTGTGTCTGCAGGCGCTGACCCCGTAGGAGTGCGGCCTCGGTTTGTGATGTGGAGGCATCCCCTGACTCTGCCTGCCGCTCTAAGGATGGAGTTCCACGTCGCCTGCGACGCGGTGGAGGCCCTGTGATGTCTCCCGTGGCACTTTGGCTGGTACCTGGTGCAGGCTCACACACCACTACTGCAACAGGTGTTTCTTGAGGGGACATGGTGTTGCAGGTCGCAGTGGTGGCTGGTCCTGTTCCCTTGTGTGTCTGCTGGCTGACCAGTGGCCCCTGGCTGCTTGGGCTGGTGGGGGTGTCTTGTGGGAGATCTGTGGGACATAGGGAACACACTGTCAGTATCTACTATCTGTTATCAACTTCCTAATAAATTGTTGCCTATGAACTGCCTACTTGACTACATTGCCCATAATGCACCATACTGGTGTTTGCTACTCTGAAATGGAACTATTTTGGTTGTGCATGCTCCTGTGTACAAGGTGGGTGGGGTATGGCATTAATGAGGGTACATGCATGTCACATGGTACTCACCGGTTGATAGTCCTGCCTCAGAGGTGTCCAGATCGCCCATCCCACTTATAGCCTCAGGCTCAAGGGTCTCTTCTACCCTTTCCTCCAGGGGTGTGGGTGGTGGTAGTGTTGATGGTCCCCCTCCTGTGCCTCTCATCTCCCAGAGCCGCTCTGCCACCCTCTCCTTGGTCCGGAAGCGCAGGTCGTACCACCTTTTTTTCAGTTCCTCAATACTCCAGTGGCTGACCCCAGGGAGTTGACTTTTTCCTGGATCTCCATCCAGAGTCTCCTTTTCTCTGTCTCTGGCACGGTGAGGGCTGCCCTGCCAAACAACTGGTCATGGTGCTGACAACACTCCTCAGTCAGCACCTCCAACTCTTTTTCAGCAAACTTCAGTTTCCTCTTCCTTGGGTTTTCAGCCATGGTTGCTGGAGCTCTGTGTGTTTGCAGTGCTGCAGTTGAAATGGGTGTGGTCCTCCCTCCTCCCAGGTGTATTTGTAAACTTCCTGGCTGTGATGTCATCATCATGTGCCAGGAAGTGTTTTCCAGAGTGTTCTGCAGCACCTGCATTAAATTTTTGGCACAGTCGCAATTTGCGACACCCACTTGCAAATTACGTGTCCGTTTTTTGCGCGGTCGCAAAAAGCGACCTCGCAAACAGCGGACTCGCTATCTGCGGTGCGACTCCGTGTGCGAGTCGCAAATTGTCCTCGCGTTTTCTACCTGCATTGCAGTTAGCGAGTCGGAAATTGCGAGTCGCAAAGAGTCGCAATTTGCGAGTCGCTAATTTTTACCTACCTATATCCGGCCCTTGGTTCTGACCCATACACGTCATATGTTAACTTGCATGGATATATATTCAACACAAGTTTTTAAGGCTCTGTAAGGTGGTTGTAGCCCACAACACTATCAGTCACCTTTTTCATGCTACAGTCCCAGTTTGTGGCTTTGTTTCTGACAATAAGTCACACATGTAATTAGGTTCTGTTCTCATTGACATAGCTTCACACAATGCATACGTTTAGATGAGTTGATGGACCACAGTAAAAGATGACATGATACATGTGAATATAGAGATGATTTGCATGTGCAAGGGTATTTTCCAATTCAATACAATGTCCAGTTCACAGACCCCATGAGAGATCCTGAGCCATTTGTTGTACATTGAGAGCCCAAGGGTGAGGGACATGTCATGAGACATGGGTAGGAGAAGTGTGCATTCGTAAGGAGGTGTCCAAATTGACAATAGGTAGGAATTGAGATAATGACAGTCTATAGCATATAGGTCAATAGTGGTTGAGTGAAGAGGGCACATAGCCAGCTGTCACAACACTGGCATGATCTTAAGCACAGAACTAAGGAGATACTGTCAATGTGATACAGACTTGTACAACTGGGTGGTTTTACGTGTGAATGTTGTTCCTTCCACATCTTCATCCACTAAAGTGTGTGGTGCCTCCTGTGCCATGGGTGGTGCTGTCGGTGTCGTTGAGGGCACCACACACACATCAGGGGATAGAGATGTGAAATCAAAGGTCCCAGCAGCTGACATTTGTTGGAACACATAAGGCATCACTGCAGCAACATCACAGTGGTAGGCAGCCATGTTTTCCCTGAGGAAGGCCACTTCCAGCTGTATGGACTCCAGGGCATTTTCTATTGCCCCCAGCCTGTTATCTATCATGCTACTGCCACTTTGGGAGGGCAATTGTTGAAGCCTCAGCCTCATGACAGCAGCTATGCCAGTCAGGGACTGCTTAAGTCTGCGTAGCTGGGAGTGGGTGCCTCTGATGGCAGCTGAGTTCGCAATAATTGGACTGAGGCACCTCTGCGCTCCTTCTTGGCTGGCTGCCATGGTCTCCATCCCCACCCATACCTGCTTGGCCTGCTCCCACTAGACTCCTATAATTTTCCTCTGAAAGGTGATGTCTGGGACCTTGGAGTCGAGGGCTGTGGCAGGTCTGGTTGGTGCGGTGTATTGGTAGTTGGGTGGTTCATGTGGAGACCCCACAACACTGAGTCCTCCCTGCAACTGTAGGTGGAATCTGGAGGGAACCTAGGACATCTTGGAGAGTCTCTTCATTGATGGTCGGCAGCTGGTTAGCCACGTCATCTGTAAAATCCAGGACAGGCAGGTCAGCAGGAGGGAAGGCATCATCCTTTGTAATGAGATAGTGAAATGTCAATCTTTGACTGTACTGGCTGTTGACATGACTCATCATTTACTTGCTACTGGGGACTCAGAGACATGTTACAGACCCCCAGGTTGTAGTTGTTAATTATGTGTTTCATTCTGCATCACACATGGGGCAACCTTTCAAGGTAATTTGTGTATTGATCCCACACCACCATATTTCTTGCAGGCCCATTGCCCCAGCCACTAACACCGCTGTAGTACATCATTTACATTTCTACTTACCATGGTGGACATTCCCACAGTATTGTAATCAGTATTGTCACTATTTTGGTGCTTTACTGTATTGGTACCATGAATGATGGCACTAGTGCAGCAAAGTACATGGAGGTCCATTGCTTACAATGCTTGTGTTACTTTGTCATCTGCCTTTAGAAGGCCCCACACATGTGCTAATTCGATGGCACAGTGCAACCATAATGGATTGTCAGCCCCATTAGTATTTCCTTGCATACAGCATATCTACCACAGGCACATGTTGGTGCAAGGATCTACAATGTGGATCAATGCATGCATTTTGAGAGTTTGTCAATGTGGCACGAGGGGAATGAACAGATTGGATCCACATTGGCAGCTATCTGTGTGATGGTACTGTTGCATTATGGGCTAGTGACTTTTTGCCCGTAGTTCAACCACAATGCCACTTGTCCCTGTTCTTACACATGAAGGTGTCCATTTATGCACAACACCAAGCATTCACACAACACAGACAACCTTGATACATGGTGAAATTTAAGTTACTTGTAGAGCAGCACAAATGAAGATCACAGACATGCCCCACATGTTGTATAAGTTCACTTTTGTGCCCATTCCCAAATGGCCCATGGCGGTGTGTGTGAGTTGTTGTTCTGCCACCCTGTGAAGGTTGCATACCACATGTTGCACACTGAGGCCATGATTTTTTTCTTAAGTGGTGCAGCAGCAGAAATAGCTGCACTGTAGTGCACCACTTTTGAAGCACAGAGATGTGCTGTATTATTTGGAATACAGCACACTCCTGTGTTTCCCTCAGTGTTAGTGCAGATTTAAGCTGCCTTCACCAATGCAGGCATCCTTAAACCATACTGCAAGGATGCCTGTGTTGAGGAGATAGATTGTTTATATGCAAGATGGTTTCCCTTCCTGCACATAAACAATCTATTATGGCGAGGTGAAATTCATGAGAAGAGCAATGACAAGAGGAAGGTGGAAAGCATTTTGCCTTTTTGCGCCATCCTGACACCACCCTTGGGGTGGTGGTGACTTTAGTCACAGTCTCTGGTGAACATGTTGTCTTGGATCTGGGGCAGCACTAATATGCAATTGGTGTTGTTGAGGCACAGCCACACTGATTGCCAGCCCCTTCCAGCCAAAGTGCTGCATGTGTAGGGGCCATACTTACAACGTGGTGTTAAGCCACAGTAAATGGCTTAAGACCACGTTAGCTATATGTCAGAGTGCATAGAACCACAGGAGCATCACTAAAAGTAAGGCTTGGTGATTATGAGGCCTTTTGATTCTTGCCCTATGTGTCCCGATGCAACCATTTTGCATGCATTCAGTGTGTCCTATGTGCCTCTATCGTCTGCCATTTGTGAAAATACAGGTAGTCCCCCCTGCAACTTACCATGCATTTGTGGTAGTTCTTGGTAGCCTGCACTGTCCTGTTCTACGATTCCAGTGACAGCTTCTCCGGGATGACCGCTGCCACCATCACCTCTAGCTCATCCAGGTCCTCCTGGGGTGTAGGACTTCCACCTCAAGTCTGCAGTGCTGCCTTTCGGTTCCTGGCCAGTTTCTCCTTAATTCTGCACTTGCAATCGTGTCACCGCTTCTTACAATCAGTGACAGTCCTCTTCACCTCTGCCATTGTGTTGACTTTATCTACTGTTGCCTGCCATATAGCCTCTCTCCTACCTATTGGCAATTTGGAAGTGACAAAGAGCTGGTGTTGGTGCTTTGTCACCTCTTTGATCAAGATGTCATTCTCCTCCTCACTAAAGCGGCACTTCCGCTTCCTCTTCTCCTTCTCCTGGGATTTTGCTGGGCCCTCCTGGCTGGTACTTGGCTGATTGGGATCTCCCTGGAGTGTCTCCTGGTTTGCATTCTCCACCTTGTCTTCCAATTTTCTTTTCTTGTTCATTTTTTTTACGCTAACGCTGTTAAATATGGCATTAACACATTTTGTGTCAAACACGTGCTGCAAAACGTTCTTGTGCCACTTTTGCAGCATTAGCGTAATTTTTACTTACGGCATTTCACAGAGGTTAGCGTCCTTTTTTTTTACACTAACCATACCTTAACATCGTGCGTAGCTTTATAAATATGGTGCACAAATGGCGCTAGGGAATAGCATTAGCCTGCAGTAATTTTTTTGATGTACAACTGCGCTAGCACAGTTCTGCATTATTTTTCTTAAATATGGGCCTAAGTGAATGGAGAATCTCATAAAAGCTGCTTGGAGCCATCAAACAGCTATATTCAGAAACCTGGATTCAAATTAAGATGGGCTGCGACACAAAACTCTCAAGGAATATTGCTACCCGACAAGGCTTAAAGCAAGGGTGTGTGCCAGTGCCTCAACTTTTCAACCTGTTCATAGCAGACATGAAGTTGCAGTTAGACCAGGTAAATTCTCACCCATCACGTGTGGGCTCATTACTTTTGTCCCAGCATACCACAAATATTTGCACACCTCCCTGACGTCGACGTACCTAACAGAACTTTGGAATAAGAACTTGCCCTTCTTGACTTTCAAGAGACTGGTGAAAAAAACAACAAAGAGGCACACTTTATTGGAAGACAAAAATAATTTCAGTCATCGATCTCATGCCTGGATGGTGCTCAAATACTATTACAGCTAGAAACCATCTCTAAATTTAAGTATCACTTTTCCAGCACATATCAAGCAACAACTGATGGCCATATAATTCAGCCAACTAACTTCACTGACTAGTTAATTAACTTCAAAATACTGTGGCCCAACAACTTGTAGACTTTATGGTCGCAAGAAAGAGGACTTTATACAATTGGTGGCATATTTATGACAGGCCTGTGCTGTTGCTGAGTCACTTTTTGTGATGCATTGGTGGAGCCAACCCCTCAACCTTATCTATCAGGCCTCACAAATCCACTTTGCTTTGCTTTGAATGTCCTCATAGATATGGAGTAAGGCAGGACAGTTCAATTCACTGCATGGGTTTCTCTGCACCAGGAAGGCATTCCATGGGCATTGCAGTGCGTTTTCCCATGCAGCACCCATGGATTTTGATGCATCCCCAGATTTACAAGAGCCTGTAAACCTGGGGATGCACCAGAACCTTACACCTCCCCCCAGGAGGTACAATGAGGAGAAATATTTTCATTTCTCCTGTTTTTTTTCCTCTTTCATTGTTTGATGCATTCTGCAGATGCAGTGGCCTTTGATTTGGAGCTTCTTCGGGTGTATCACAAAAAGCTAGGCGGCAGAGTGGTGGAGACAAATACTCTTGTAGCCCATCCGCAGTCAATCACTTATGACTATGAATAACAAATACAGTCCCTGCAAAAATCAGTGCTGCGTCAGCAGGAAAGAGTGAAAGAAATGAAGGGTTGCTCCTGCCACAACAATGTGCGAGTGGTTGGCTTACCTGAATGAGCTGAAGACTTAGCATAGATCTGTACATGGAGGACTGGTTGCTGAATATAGTCTTGATGGGCAAAGCCTCTAAGATCTTTATGGTAGAAAGGGCCCATAGGGTGGTGGGCACCCTGCCACAGTGAGGAGCCTTCCCTGGGGCAGTGTGGTCCAACTCCTTAGTTTTTGTGGCAGAGACAACATTGTTTAGTGTGCTTGTGCACATAGACCATGACAAGTAGAGAGAGGGCCAATACATGTCTACCAGGCTATACCCAAGCATTCTAACATCAGAGGGAGATATTCCTGGCAGTGAAATAACAACTACACAACTTGAATTTGAAGTTCATGTTTATTTTCTCCACCGACTGAGTGGAACAGATTGAGGCTGCTCTCACTTCTTCACCACGACCAGATGGTGTGATCTTGGTTGGTGGGAAAGGGTTGTACAGTGCCAGATGCACTGGACTCCCAGGGACAAGATGATTGTCGACAACCTAAATCATAGTGTGGACCATGCTGTTGGTGGAAGACTGCACCAACAAAAGATCAAGCAGGGAGCCAGATGGCTAAGGTGGTGGTGAAACTGCATCAAGATTGCCTCTTGTTAACGAGAAACAGATGGGCGGAACTGGTGCAGGTTCAAAAGGGCTCAGGGGTAGAATCTGAGGGTTCCCATTGGAGTAGGGATGAAGGAAATATGCCAGTGGTGACCTCTGTCATAGGCGGGCATGCTGATTTGAGAAGGATGATGGGGATCAGGCTCTGGGGAAAACGCTGATGTACTGCTTAACCAGCCTGGTGATCCTCAAGGCACAAACACTTTGGCCCTCATTACAACCCTAGCGGTCTATGTTAAAGCGGCGGTAATACACCCAACAGGCCGGCAAAAAAAAAATGGAATCACGACCATGGCGGAAACCGCCAATATAGACAGCCACTTTAACACTCCGACCGCCACAGCGGGAGAAACAAACACTGCAGCGGTCACCGCCAACAGACAGGCGGAAAACAAAGTAACACCCATTGTATTTCAAGACGCCTATCCGACACCTTTACTGGGGCTGAACCAACATGATCAAAAGCACGGCAGAAATAGTACACAGAAGGGAAAACACTCAACTCTCGACACCCAACGAGGAACCAGGACGCCATGGAGCCCGAACTACAGGTGTTACCAATGTTGCTGTATTTTCTCATCTACCAGGAGTATGAACGGCGGTGGCGACGACCACTGTGAGTACTGCACCTACAACACAGGGGAGGGGGGGAAGAGAGTGACACACGCACATGCAACACGCAATACCCCCACACCCACCCTCACCCACAACAACATACACACAAATACAAGCAGCAACATTACACATACACCACCCCACCCCCTGGAAGAACGCAAGGACAAAAGGAAATGATTGTAACCAGTGTAATCATGAAAAATCAGATAGTCAAAATTCAGTATATCCAAATATGTACACCAACTACACAAGTCTGTATAGTGTACCAATCACTGTCCGTGGACCACTGGGCCCAAAATGCATGGGCGAAGCCCACACTAGATACCTGACTGAAAACGGAGAGAACACTGCTGGGGCATCAGACCGAAAATATACAGGCACCTCAGGGGGAGGCGGAGGAGGGGGCACCTCAGCCAGATGAAATCACTATGCCACTGCTGCACGAGGGGGCTCCCTGCCCATTGCTGTATCCTGGGGAGTGCAAAGCCACAGTCTCACAAGTCTCCCCAGTGGGTAGTTTGCCCACCTCTTTATCCCGGGGAGTGCAAAGCCAGTTTCTCAAGTCTCTACAGTGGGTGGATTGCCCACTGCATTATCCTGGGGAGTGCAAAGCCAAAGTCTCTCAAGTGGGTGGTTTGCCCACTGCTTTATCCTGGGAGTGCAAAGCCGCAGTCTCTCAAGTCTTTCCAGTGGGTGGTTTGCCCACTGCTTTATCCTGGGGAGTGCAAAGCCACAGTCTCTCAAGTCTTTCCAGTGGGTGGTTTGCCCACTGCTTTATCCTGGGGAGTGCAAAGCCACAGTCTCTCAAGTCTCTCACGTGGGTGGTTTGCCCACTGCTTTATCCTGGGGAGTGCAAAGACACAGTCTCTCAAGTCTCTACAGTGGATGGTTTGCCCACTGCATTATCCTGGGGAGTGCAAAGCCACAGTCTCTCAAGTCTCTCAAGTGGGTGGTTTGCCCACTGCTTTATCCTGGGGAGTAAAAAAGCCACAGTCTCTCAAGTCTTTCCTGTGGGTGGTTTGCCCACTGCTTGATCCTGGGGAGTGCAAAGCCACAGTCTTTCAAGTGGATGACAGTCTCCACTGGTTCTGGAGGTGGCCTGGTGGCCAGAGTGCTTCATCCTACAAAGGACTGAGGTAGTGGATGTATCTCTCCACTGGTTCTGGAGGGGGCATTGTGCCCAGAGTGCTTCATCCTGCCAAGGACTGAGGTAGTGGATGTATCTCTCCACTGGTTCTGGAGGGGACATTGTGCCCAGAGTGCTTCATCCTGCCAAGGACTGAGGTAGTGGATGTATCTCTCCACTGGTTCTGGAGGGGGCATTGTGCCCAGAGTGCTTCATCCTGCCAAAGGACTGAGGTAGTGGATGTATCTCTCCACTGATTCTGGAGGGGGCCTGGTGCCCAGAGTGCTCCACATGCAGTGTGGCTGGTACAACTCCCTCACCTGGGTGTGCGTGCCACGAGAATGGCGAGGTACAGGTAGTATGATACGCCATGGAGGCAGAGACATACCCACACTGCTGCAGCTTCGCCTTCCACCTGCTGGTGCTAACAGTGATGAAAGGCATGCCTCATGGATGCTGCCAAGGGTCCAGGAACTCTCCTCCAGCCTCGGATGACTGACCACTGGGGATGGTAGACATGTCAGCGGTGGTGCCACTGTCCGAGTACATTGCGGGGCCGGTGGCGGAGTCTGTGGCGGCGGTGCTTGCGGCGGTGTCTGTGTCGGCAGTGCTGGCGGCGGTGCATGGGTCAGCAGGACGTCTCCTGCAGCCTCGGATGGCTGCCCACTGGGGAAGAGGCTGGGGACTGTTGCTGAGGCTGTAGACGTGCCGGTGCACGTGGCGGTTGTGGTGGCAGGGCAGCTTGCGGTATTCTCCGCCGTACAGGTTGGTGTGGTCGTGGACAGAAGTTGTGACACTTGTCCCTCAGTCGGTGCCACCATGCCATCTCCTGACCTGCTCTTCTGCTTTTGGCCCTTCCCCACCTTTGATAGTGATGCAGTTGTCTTGCCACTATCCCCTTTTATTTTTGCTGAGCCCTTGGTGGCTGGTAGTTTCGGCTTCTCCCTCTGGGATGTGGGCACCTTTTTCACCTTTGCAGGTGGCGGAATGTCCTTGCCCTCACTACGTGGCACACTGGCAGCCCTGATGGGTGGCACACTTGATGACCCCACAGTTGCTAGCACCACTGTGCCTGGGGATTTGGTGGCTGAGGTGTTGGGCTGGGACCTGGAAAGCCTGGCCCTAGGGGAAGGACGGGGGGGAGGTGAAGGGAAGAGGTCAAAGTTTGCCAGGAAAAGTTTTTTAGACACACTGGGACGGGAAGATGGAGGGGGTTTTGGAGTGGAAAAAGAGGTAGTGGTTGTAGGACGTGTACGTCTGTTGAATTTGGGTGAAAGTGCATGGGCCGGAGGCTGTTGTGAGGTGGATGGCTGTTGGGTGGGTGTGTGCCTGCGTTTGTGTAGTTTGGGAGGAGGGCTCACAGACACACTGGGAGAGGACACAGGGGATGTGTGAATGGTAGTGGGGTGGTGATTACACGTGAGCGGTGTGTGGTGATGGGCGTGCTGGTGATGGAGGTAGTGGCTGAGGATGTAGGACATGCAGGTGTGAGTGGAAACGAGACAGAGGGAGGAGGAGGATGTGGAGGGGGGACACAGTGGAGACAGTGGATGGGGGTGTGTCTGCATGTGGATGGTGCTTGTGTGAGTGCCTGTGGGATGTGTGGTGCTTATGTTTGCCTGAGCCACTCTTGTGTGTTGATGTGTGTGCATGCTGGTCTGATGGTGTGCTTGGGATAGGCTGAGGTACAGGGGATTAGGACTGGGTGGAGGAAGTTGGAGGGGGGAGGCTGGACACAGGGACAATGGCTGCCATCAGTGCTGAGGCCAGAGCCTGAAATGCTCTCTGTTGGTCCGCCTGGCCAGAATGAATGCCCTCCAGCTATTCATTTGTTTGTTGCAAATGCTTCTCAACACCCTGGATGGCATTCAAAATGGTAGATTGCCCAACAGTGAGGGATCTCAGGAGGTCAATAGCCTCCTCATTGAGGGCAGCAGGGCTGACTGGGGCAGGGCCTGAGGTGCCTGGAGCGAAGGAGATGCCCACCCTCCTGGGTGAGCGGGCACGGGACACACACTGAGGGGCTGCTGGGAGGGCAGTGCTGATAGGGGGTGGCGGCTGTATCTGTTGATGCGGAGGGCACAGAGTAGCCCGCCACCGCAAGGGAGCTCCCATCAGAGGAGGAGTCGCTGTCACTGGTGTCTGCTCCTGTTCCCGTGGTGGAGCTCCCCTCGCCCTCCATCCCACTGGTGGCTTCAGACTCCGGTGCTTCACCCTCCAGGACCAAGTGGGTTGCAGCTCCCTCCTGTACCGGTGCCAATGCTTCTCCGCCTGATGATGCTATTGCACACAAGAACAGGGAGACCACAAAAAGGGGGGGGAGACAGAAGAAAAACATGTTCAGTGCATGCATCACCACTACTGTTGGCGGACACAACACACAGGGAACAGCCCTCTGCATTACGCCATGCACTAACATTTCCTAGAAATTTCACCTGACCGTGGGGTACGAGGCCTAAGCCCAATTGCTGCACACCTAGAAGTCACAGGAGCCTGATTAGCTGTAGATGGCTCTTACCACTAGTGGGGTTGTGGTGCCACATAGCCTGCCTCACAAGGGACCTTGCCTACCAAGTTCGCCCTGGCCTAGGGGAACCCACTGCCCACTGCCCACCTCCCCCACCCAGACACCTCGTTATGCACGCAGAGTCAGCTGAATGAGAGTGTACTCACCCCCTTGTGGCTGCTGTGATGCCCTCAAGTGCCCATCCAACTCCAGATACACCACCACCAGGATCTGGGACATCAGGGGGGTCATGGTGCGGTGGGCACCCCTTCCACGTTGGAAGGCCATACCCAGCTGGGCCTCTGCCGTCTTCTTGCTCCAGCGGCACAGGTCCTCCCATCTTTTCATCTTTTACGGCAGTGGGTGCTCTGTCTGTGGTAGACCCTGAGGGTCCGGAAATCCTTGGCGATGGCACGCCAAATACTATTCTTCTGTGGGGTGCTGCCCTAGAGGAATGGTACAGGGGGAAAGGAAATTACTCACCCGTCTGGACCATCATAGTCATTGCCCACCAGTTCCCACCCATGCCCTGACGCACATATTCTCACCATCCGCACATGCAGGCCTCAGCCCCCCCATGTATCTTCCATCCACACCACTCAAAGCAGGCATTGCCCATTCAGCATGCTCACAGTGTACTCACCTGTTTGTCTGGAGGACCGTACAGTTGCGTGTACTGGGGGAGGACCCCATCCACTAGTTTATCCAACTCCTCCGAAGTGAAGGCAGGGGCCCTTTCTCCAGACACTGTAGCCGTCGTCGCTTCCAGACACAGGTCACAGCAGCACTTGCAGTGTAGGTCCTCTCCTGTTGAAGGTCAAGTATCAAGTGAGTGAACAGACAGAAAATGGGGGTCACGTCCGCTGCGGTGCATACCGTCACCGCCGGCGTACATCGTCATTGGCTCCTGGGACCCAATGTTAACCAATACAGAATTACGCCGCGATCTTCGACCGCCCACCGCGACGGTGTACAACGCCAGCACAGTTACCTCATATCCCCTTGTCCCACCTTACAGGTCAGGCAGCCGCCATTTCAGGGGGCCACATGGCATGGAAAAAAACTGCTTCACACCTATCTAGGCCTGGAATTCAGACAGAATCCGCCACATAGCGGATTACTAACGTTTCTGCAAATTACACATTGTGATACCTCAGTGTTGGATGACTCTCTGCTCGCTGTTTTCCTCCATAGGGAATGTCTGCTGGGGCAGGTGATGAGATGGCGGCATCCCCTGGTGTACAGACCCCTGATGGACCTGTCGACAATGGAAGAGAGACACGTCATAATCACATACAAACTTGATCGTGCAACAATCCTGGGACTGTGTGCCCAGTTGGAGCCAGACCTGATATCAGCAATCCGCCATCCCACAGGGATACCCCCTCTAGTGCAGGTCCTGTCTGTACTCCATTTCCTGGCCAGTAGGTCTTTTCAAACAACAGTGGCCATGGCATCAGGGATGTCCCAGCCAATGTTCTCTAACGTGTTTTCCAGAGTGTTGTCAGCCCTGCTGAAACACATGCGCAGCTACATCGTTTTCCCTCAGGGGAGGAATTGCCCACAGTGAAAAGTAGCTTCTATGCCCTGGGACATATCCCCAACATCATTGGTACCATCGATGGTACACATGTGGCATTTGCCCCCCGCAGGAATGAACAGGTGTACAGAAACCGGAAGAGCTACCATTCGAAGAAGGTGCAGATGGTGTGTTTGGCAGACCAGTACATCTCCCATGTCAATGCCAAGTATCCTGGCTCTGTACATGATGCTTACATTTTGAGAAATAGCATCATCCCGTATGTGATGGGGTAGCTCCTGAGGCACCGTGCGTGGCTAATAGGTGAGGCCAAGGTCCCAATACAGTTGACATAGGTGTCTGGGTATGGGGTTGTCCCTAAGGGTTAGTGTGTGTCTAACAGTTGTCCCTTGACATTTGCAGGTGACTCTGGTTACCCCAACCTGTCATGGCTACTGACCCCAGTGAGTAATCCCGGGACAAGGGCAGAGGAATGCTACAATGAGGCACATGGGCGAACTAGGAGGATAATAGAACGCACCTTCGGCCTCCTGAAGGCCAGATTCCGGTGCCTCCATCTGACAGGTGGTTCCCTATACTCCTCACCGAAGAAGGTGTGCCAGATAATCGTGGCCTGCTGTATGCTGCACAACCTGGCTTTGCTACGCGAGGTGCCTTTTCTGCAGGAGGATGGGACAGATGGTGGTCTTGTGGCAGCTGTGGAGCCTGTGGACAGTGAAGAAGAGGATATAGACAACCGAAACAACATCATCATGTAAGAAGATGTAACTGCTTCCCACATCTCATACTATAGTTGGAGCTAGCAGAAGTCTGTCATTTTCACTCAGTGTATGGACACTGACTTGTCACTTTGACTTTCCATTTCACAGATCTGGGTCCCACTTTGTGCCCTCTATGTTTACTCCTGGCCTACAGCTCTGTTACATTGTTATGTGAACAAGTAAATTGACATTGCTATATTCCATAGATATTGCAATTACACATTTGCAAAAGCACAGACTGACTCCAGATTGTTTTGTGATTGAAGTGTGTTAGAAATGGGGTCTTTGGTTGACAGTCAGGTTACCCCCTGTTCAAGCAAGGACCCTCACTCTAGTCAGGGTAAAAGAGAATCACCCTCAGCTAACCCCTGCTTACCCCCTTGGTAGCTTGGCAGAGCAGTAGGCTTAACTTCAGAGTGCTAGGTGTAAAGTATTTGTACCAACACACACAGTAACTTAATAGAAACACTACAAAATGACACAACACCATTAAAAAAAATAGGACATATTTATCTAAACAAAACAAGACCAAAACGACAAAAATCCGACCTACACAAGTCAAGTTATGAATTTTTAAAGATTAAACTCAAAAAAAGCGTTTAGAAACAAAAATGCTTCGATGAGATGTTAACACGGCGTCGTGACGGAGTCGTTCCCAACAAGCCGACACCAGCGGCGCCGGACACAGAGTCGTGTAGACCCCCAAGTACAGTACCTTTGGTGAAGAGTGAAAACAAGCCGATGCGCGAAGTCGGGGATCGCGGCGTCTGTGCAAAACGTTGAATCCGTGCACTTCGAGCGGAGTCGGTCACGACGTGGTGCGGCGACTTCCACGGAGTCCCGGACTTCAGCGGAGCTGCATCGGTGTCGGTCCTGCGAAGAGCGTCGCGTTCCAGCGAAGGTTACGGTGTCTGGTGCAGGCGGCGTCACCAGATTCAGCAGCGGCGTCGGTCCGTAGTCGTCCGAAGTCGATTTCCTTGCATTTCCACCAGCTTTCCTTTCAAGGGCCCAGGGACTGGATAGGGCACCACTTGTCAGAGCAGGAGTCTCTCCAGAGACTCCAGTTGCTGGCAGAGAGAAGTCTTTGCTGTCCCTGAGACTTCAAACAACAGGAGGCAAGCTCTAAATCAAGCCCTTGGAGATTTCTTCACAAGATGGAAGGCACACAAAGTCCAGTCTTTGCCCTCTTACTCAGGCAGAAGCAGCACTGCAGGAAAGCTACACAAAGCACAGTCACAGGCAGGGCAGCACTTCTTCCTCAGCTATTCAGCTCTTCTCTGGGCAGAGGTTCCTCTTGGTTCCAGAAGTATTTCTAAAGTCTGTAGATTTGGGTGCCCTTCTTATACCCATTTTAGTCTTTGAAGTCACCTTTCTTCAAAGGGGACTCACACCTACTTGTGAAATCCTGCCTTGCCCAGGCAAGGCCTCAGACACACACCAGGGGGTTGGAGTCTGCATTGTCAGAGGCAGGCACAGTCCTTTCAGATGAGAGTGACCAATCCACCCCTCCTTCCTAGCAGAGATGGCTAATCAGGAAATGCAGGTTACACCTCAGCTCCCTTTGTGTCACTGTCTAGTGCGAGGTGAAAAACAACCCAACTGTCAAACTGACCCAGACAGGGAATCCACAAACAAGGCAGAGTCACAGAATGGTTTAAGCAAGAAAATGCTCACTTTCTAAAAGTGGCATTTTCAACCACACAATCTTAAAATCAACTTTACTAAAAGATGTATTTTTAAATCGTGAGTTCAGGGACCCCAACTCCACATGTCCATCTACTCTCTAGGGGAATCTACACTTTAATCATTTTTAAAGGTAGCCCCCATGTTATCCTATGAGAGAGACAGACCTTGCAACAGTGAAAAAACGAAGTTGGCAGTATTTCACTGTCAGGACATATAAACCACATTACTATGGGGGTCATTCTGACCCCGCGAGGGTCGGAGGGAGCACCGCCGACAGGCCGGCGGTGCCCCGCAGGGCATTCTGACCGCGGCGGTTCGGCCGCGGTCAGAAGAGGCAAACCGGCGGTCTCCCGCCGGTTTACCGCTGCCCTTAGAATCCCCCATGGGGGATTCTGACACCCCCTACCGCCATCCTGTTCCTGGCGGTTCGCCCGCCAGGAACAGGATGGCGGTAGGGGGTGCCGCGGGGCCCCTGGGGGCCCCTGCCGTTCCCATGCCAATGGCATGGGCACGGCAGGGGCCCCCGTAAGAGGGCCCCGCAAAGTATTTCAGTGTCTGCTAAGCAGACACTGAAATACGCGACGGGTGCAACTGCACCCGTCGCACCCCTGCAACTCCGCCGGCTCAATTCTGAGCCGGCGTCCTCGTTGCAGGGGCATTTCCTCTGGGCCGGCGGGCGCTCTTTTGGAGAGCGCCCGCCGGCCCAGAGGAAATGTCTAAATGGCCGCCGCGGTCTTTTGACCGCGGTGCCGTCATTCAGCGGCGGTACCTTGGCGGACAGCCTCCGCCGTCCGCCAGGGTCATAATCAGGCCCAATATGTCCTACTTTATCCATACACTGCACCCTGCCCTTGGGGCTACCTAGGGCCTACCTTAGGGGTGCCTTACATGTAAGGAAAGGGAAGGTTTAGGCCTGTCAAATGGGTACACTTGCCAAGTCAAATTTACAGTGTAAAAATACACACACAGACACTGCAGTGGCAGGTCTGAGACATGATTACAGGGTTACTTGTGTGGGTGGCACAATCAGTGCTGCAGGCCCACTAGTAATAATTAGATTTACAGGCCCTGGGCACCTCTAGTGCACTTTACTAGGGACTTAACAGTAAAACAAATATGCCAAACATGGAGAACCAATTGAGTACACATTTTAAACAGGAGCACTTGCACTTTAGCACTGGTTAGCAGTGGTAAAGTGCCCAGAGTAACAAAAACAGTAAAATCAGAGTCCAGCAAACATCAACAACCTGTGGAACAGAGGCAAAAAGTTAAGGGAGACCACGCCAAGGATGAAAATTCTAACAAAGTGTGTTTATTCCTGTGCAAATAAGTGGAGGGGGTTGTAAAATGGGCTGGGGTGATGGTGGAGGTATGTCCATGGCAGAGTCCAGTCTATTTGTTTCACAGGTGCATTGTCCAAAGGGGCATAGGAAGTGGAGCAATGGCAGTTTAAGGATAGACAGGGTGACATAGTGGGACAGAAGGGTGACATTCAGGGGGTGCTTATTTTGTGGTTGGGGTCTTGGCAATGTTCTCTGTCTTGTTCCTGGATCTCAGGGACCGTTTGCGGGGTGGTTCTCCATCTGCAGGGGGTGGGGTGCTGGTGTCCTGTGTTCCTGTGGCGGTGCCTCCTATCCACTATCGCTGGCGGAGGGCTGTTCATCGTCCAGGGGCCCATTGGTGTGCCACTGTGACCCTCCTGGTGTTGGCCAGGTCTGCCAGCACCCCTGCAATGGTGACCAGGGTGGTGTTGATTGACTTCAAGTCCTCCCTGATCCCCAGGTAGTGTTCCTCCTGCAGCCGCTGGGTCTCCTGAAACTTGGCCAGTACCGTGCCCATGGTCTCCTGGGAATGGTGGTATGCTCCCATGATGTTGGAGAGTGCCTCGTGGAGAGTGGGTTCCCTGGGCCTGTCCTCCCCCTGTCGCACAGCAGTCCTCCCAGCTTCCCTGTTATCCTGTGCCTCTGTCCCCTTAACCGTGTGCCCACTGCCACTGCCCCCAGGTTCCTGATCGTCCTGTGTTAGTGGGGTTGCCTGGGTTCCCTGTAGTGGTGGACACACTGCTGATTGATGTGTCCTGGAGACAGAGGGATGGGCACGCTGGGTGGGTGCTGTGGTGGTGTTTCCTGAGGGGGAGGCTCTGTGGTGGTTTGTGACTCTGTCAGGGGAACCGACTGTCCAGAGGTCCCTGATGGGCCGGGCTGGTCATCTTGATCCAGGCGTGCAGAGCTGCTGTCATCACTGTGGGTCTCTTCTGTGGGGGGACTGGATATGTCTGGCACCTCCTGTCCCGTGACATTGGGTATGGGTCCTGTTGGGGTGTAAATGCATAGTTATTGTATCTCTGTGTGCCATCTTGTACAATGGGTGAGTGACCCTCTACTCCTGTGCTTGCACTATTGGCTTGGTCCTTGTGCGATTGGTGATTTTGGGGCATGAGTGAGTCTCTGTACTGGACATGCTTTGGTGATGGGTGTCCATGCATTGGTGTTACATGCAGCGCTTGATTTTGGGATGTGTAGGTTGTGTTAGTGGGGAATCTGTGGGTTGTTGGGGTGATGGGTGTGAGGGTAAGGGTGGTGGTATGTGATGGCATGCAGGTGGGGTGTCGGGGATAAAGTAGTAAAGATATGTCTTACCAGAGTCCAGTCCTCCTGCTACTCCTGCGAGGCCATTAGGATGCATAATTGCCAAGACTTGCTCCTCCCATGTTGTTAGTTGTGGGGTAGGAGGTGGGGGGCCACCGCCAGTCCTCTGTACAGCAATCTGGTGTCTGGATACCACAGAATGTAACTTCCCCCGTAGGTCATTCTACCTCTTCTGGATGTCATCACATGTTCTTGTATGCTGTCCCACTGCGTTAACCCTGCAGATAATTCTCCGCCATAGCTCTATCTTCCTAGCAATGGATGTCTGATGCACCTGTGATCCAAATAGCTGTGGCTCTACCCGGACGATTTCCTCCACCATGACCCTGAGCTCTTCCTCAGAAAACCTGGGGTGTCTTTGAGGTGCCATGATGTGGTGTGGGTGATGAGTGAGGTGGTGTCTGTTGTGATGTGGGAGGGGATGTGTTGTGTGTGTTGTTTGAGGTGCGTGGATGTTGTGTAAGTGATGGTGATGTGTGTCTGTGGATGCTGGTGTTGTTTTAGGTAGTCTCTCTCTCTGGCCTTCCATCAAAATGTTGGTAGTAAGGGTTTGTGGGTGATGTGGGTGTACATTTTATATTGAATTGGGTGTGTGGGAGTGGTGTGTGTATATGTATCAGGTGTTTGTATTTCGAATTGTCCAATGTGGTTGTGTTTTGTAAATGTGTGTGTATTTTGAGCGCGGCGGTGTGTACCGCCAATGAAATACCGCGGTTGAAAGACCGCTGCCTTGATTCATGCGTTGTCATACTGTGGGCGTATTCCTGTTGGCGTGACGGTGTCGGTTTTGGTATTGCCAGTTTATCACTGATCTTTGGTGTGGCGGACTTGTGTGGGTGTCTGTATTGTGGCGGATTCCGAGCTGTGGGTCATAATACCTGTAGAGGAATTCCACGGCCGCAGCGGTATGTTGGAGGTCTTCTGCACGGCGGAAAGCGGGATATACCACCTGGGTTGTAATGAGGGGCTTTGTGTCAAGTGGTGGTCCAGAGGGCCACACCACTGTCCACAGTAGATCACAGCTCTCTCTTAGAAACAAGTCTCTAATTCAGTAATAGTTATGCAGTTATGCAGGTGACATTCATCTCGAGCATTGGGTGGGTGGGTAGTTTTGAGCTTGCAGCAAGAGGTGTTGGGATAGGGGAGTAATGGGGGGTACGTTTGTTTGAGGGTTTGTGAGATGCAGCATGAGTCCTGGCAAAATCAGACTAGCACTTTAGGAAGTGAGACAGAAGTTACCTGCGTAGTATGACTCAGCTTCTCCTTAGTGGTGGCCAGACCCTGAAGATCCTCTCCTGGAAAGTGACTGGCCTGTGGAATAAACTTAAGAGAGGGTTGATAAGTAAGTACCTACTGAGACACAACTCAGACACATTCCAGTTGCAGGCAACTCATCTGGTAGGGAACAATTGTAGGATCTTTGTTCGAAGTGGATACATTCTGTATGTGGGGGCTCTGTTCCATAGGCCCTTCCCACTAGAGGCTATCAAAACATGCACTAGTGAGACTGGGAGCAAGGCAGCAATATATGTGTGATGGTATGGTGAAGACTTGGTGCTGGGCTCATGGTACTTTCCTCCGGTCCTACAGCCTGAGGGCCTGGAGTGTTTAGGCTCCTGGGCAGTGGAGTCCTTAGGCATACTGACAATCATTGAGGGAAATTTCAACATGACACTACAGGGAGACCTAGACAGAGTGACGAAAAAGGGGGACAAACCCAGGGCAGATACATGACTGGCTACCTTTGTGGAGCCATGGGCTGATCTGTGGTGAGTGACACATCTGGGACAACACCAATACTCTTATGTGTCCAACTCCATGGGCACCATGTCAAGGTTGGAATAACTCCTGGTTCCCAGACATCAAACTGACAGATTCCTCCATATGACTTTCCTCCCCCGAGGGATATCGAACCACTCACCCTTGACTCCAGTGATCCATATGGGCTCACCGAGGCTACGGGGCCATGGAGGTTTGATGCCTGGGAACTAACAGACAGAACTACCTGATAGCTGACGGTCAAGGCTACTCACCTCTACTTTGTAGAGAACAACGAGTCCATCCAATCTGAGGCGGTCTTTTGAGTGGTCAATGAAATGGTCTTTAGAGGGCAAATAATAGTGCACATAACAGATAAGCAGTGAAAGAGAAAGGTGGAATGGTTAACACTTGAATAGAAGCATATAAAATTGGAAGGTCATTCTGTTGGGGATTTGGGGAGGTGAGGTAGTAGTACATGAGCCTTGCTCACCAGGAGGCTCGGGCCAGTTCCTAGTGATGCAGGGTAGATTGTATGAGGTGGGTAACAAGGCTGGAAAGCTCCTGGCTTGGTTTTCAAAAAAAGAAGAGGAACAAAGGTGGGTGTGGTGTTAGATCAGGGTAGTTGGGCTGAAGAATAACACTTTGGAAACCGTACAGGCGTTTGAAGATTAACTGGAAGGGCTACTTAAGGCACACATCATAGCTGACCAATAGTGATCTGGCTGACTTTTTTGCCTGCCTTCCAACCCTGTGGCTTTGCCTTGACCAGAAGAGCCTGCAGGAGAAAGAGGACCCTTAGGGTGAGGTGGCCGGAGCAATATCCCAGTTGAGTAGCAGTAAGCCCTTGGCCCCAAGAGCTTTCTTCCAGAATTTTTCAAATATGTCAAATTCAAGGTGCTGGGACCTCTACTTAAAATGTTTTTCAAGGCAAGGGGAGTGGTAGGTTTGCCACCTGACCTAAGAGAGTCAATGGTTGTCCTAATAACCAAGGCGGGAAAACCACTTTATGACTGTGCCACCTGAAGACCCTTCTCCATGATTAATGCGGAGATGAATGTTCAGGCAACATTTATGGGAAACCGCCTCATGCAGGTGGCGGACTCTCAGGTCACCCCAGATCAGTTTGGGTTCATGTCCTATAGGGCCATGTGACACAACCTGCGGTGAATAATGGACTGTTTGGCGTATAGTTATAGGATTGAGGATCCAAAGGTCCTTCTAGCCTTAGATGCCGAGAAGTCCTTTGACTCCCTCGAGGGACCTTACATGATGGCAGTGCTTGATAAGATGGGCTTTAGGCCATACTTCCTCTCCTGGGTAAATTTGTTGCATACAGATCCCATGGTGAAAGTTTGTTTGAAAAGGCCACCTTCTGGCAGATTTGGGCTGTCCAGAGGTGTAAGGCAGGAGTTTTTTTTGTCACCATAACTGTTTGCTTTAATCCTTGAGCCTCTGGCGGCCTGGGTGTGTATGGCTGCACAGCTCAGGGGTCTTTGTTGGTCCCAAGAGTGAGAAGATGCTGTCTTATTAAATGCTGATGACATTTGTCTTTACCTGGTAGACCCGCCAACTTCCATATCATGACATCTTTGGCTTGTATCCAGGGCTCCGTGTCAACTGGCACAAATCGGTAGGGTTCTTTGTAGGGAAGGAAGAGTTAGACAAAGAGCAATGCTCCCCATTTTGGTGGTTGAGTTGGGGGTTTGGAGTTTCAGTACTTAAGTATTTTTGTTACCTCAGACCACAATCTGTTTATCGAAGAGAAGCTTTTAAAGGTTCTCAAGACCTGCCACCATGATGTGGAGTGGTGGAGGAAACTCCCCCTGTCCTTGTTGGGATAGACGGCCCTTTATAAAATGATTTATTTACCCAAGTTTCTTTACATGCTTCAGAACACCCCGTTCCTGATCCAGGATCACTTCTTTCAGAAGGGTGCTCCTGTTGGATGGCTGGGTTCAAAGAATTGCCTTGCCACTCCTGACTAGACACCAGCCGGATGGTGAATTTTTCTTCCAAATCTCTGCCTCTATTATTGGGTAAAACAGCTGTTGGTTGTTAATGATTGGGCGTTCTCAGACCAGAGGAAGCCATCCTTGCAGGCAGACAGGACTGCTATGGCCCCTGAAAACTACCTGTGGATTCTATAGACTCTATAGAGTAAGGTGGTCGAGCCCCACCCTTCCCTACAGGGACTGTAGTGACAATATTGAAAATGTCTATGCAGCAGTTGGAATGGCTAGGTAAATTGACACTGGAGGCCGATCTGTGGGGCTTGGACGACCTGCATGGGTGTGGAAAGTTGAGGCACATAGAAAATGGGATTGATTGGGCCTCTCCAAGCTAGGGGATACCTGTAAGGATGGGACAGTGACCCTCTTTGCCGATGTGCAGACAGAATATGAATTGATAGGTAGTCAGGTCTTATGGTATCACCTGATGAGTCATATCCTGGGTGAATGTGGAGACCTCAGAGATGATATAGAGGAGGGATCCCAGCTAGAATATAGGGCGCTGGGTGTCCCACTGACAAGTCATGTGGTGTCCCAAATGTATTCCACATAACTGAACAATGTTCTTTAAAGTAGGGCATGTAGAAGTCTAATGTAACACATGTCTTTACAGTTAAAATGTGCCACCATCTAATTTTGCTCTAGCAAGGCAGGTTGTTCCATATCAATCTAATGGGATGCAATTTTAAAATGCTATCCCAGGCATTCTTGGACTTTTTGTAATTGTTAATAAAATCCCTGCTGAAGTAAATTTTTTAATAACAAATAAGGAAAAGTTACTTGTACAAAGTTACCTTTCTCCTGCATAAGCCTCCAGCTACAGTCCTCAAGGTGCTCAACTCTAAATGATGTGTGAGCACTTCTCCAGAGCAGGAGACAAATGCAGTGCAGGATGACCATTTGAGCAGTGTCCGAGAGTAATTTACTTCAACTGGACCTCCCCTGTTACAAGCAGATGTCAGATGACACCTACTGAGTCTCCTATTTAGTTCCCTCAATCAGGAAAGGCTCAAATCATATTGGTGAGGTTGCTCATTTCCCTGGCCACACCCTTGGGGTGGTCACACAAGCTCTGCACAAAGGGAGAAAGGGTGAAGGGTTTTCTTGGGTGGGAAATTTGAAAGTAAGCAGTTTCACCATGACGTCATCCAATAGTTATACAATTTCATGAAGCCCTTCTTGGCCACAGCCTGCTGGCTAGCCACACTGAAGATTTTGGACAGCTTTTTTAGAGACTGAAAGTCTGAAGGTAAAACTTCTGACTGGGTAAAACCTAATCTCTCATGCTTACCACGCTCAGCTGGGCAGTGGGTCTTCTGCAGTCTCCACAAGTCCAGGCATGCACTCAAAAATAGGTTTAACAATCATATTTTTACATCTGATGCCAACTTTGAAGTGGAGTTTACCCCAAAAGAAAGGACAGCAACTTCTTCCATCTCTGATCTTGTCCCAGTCTATCTGCAGTCACAATAGCCTGGTGTGAAGGTGTATGAGTTGATGGAAGCTCTTTGAAATATAAGCAGGGCTTTTCACTGCTCTTCCTCTATCCTGCTTAAATAGCCCATCCGACCAGCACCCTGTCCTTCTATTGTGTGGCAGTCTGGGAGGACTATACAGAGACTAACCGCTAACTACACCAAGTCTTGTGACTCAGGGCAAAGGCTGTCGGCACAAAAGGGTTAGGACAAGAAAACACTAAGGTGGTCATTTTGACCTCAGCGGTCTTTTTCCAAGACCGCAGAGGGACAGCTGTGCGGAAGACCGCCAGTGGTGGCGGTTTGCCGCTCGGCCTATTATGACCGTTGGCAGCTCTCCGTCCTTTTACGGACGGAGAGCCGCCAACAGCCATACTGGTGGGTGGCGGGGAAGTGGAGGTTGCTCCACCTCCACCGCCACGCCACAGAACCCCACCCAGCGAATCACGTCCTGTGATTCGGCGTGGCGGTGTTCTGTTGGCGGTGTGGTGTCGGCAGAGCAGCCTCCATGGCTCCCGTCCCCTCCCGGAGGATCGTCGGACCAGGTAAGTCGATCGTCCGTGAGGGGAGGGGGGTGGCGGGGTGTTGTGTATTGTGTGCCTGCGTTGGGGTGTGCGTGTGTGTATGTAGAGGGGGTGTGTGAGTGCGTGTATGCTTGCGGGGGTGTTGTGTGTATGGGAATGAGTGCGTGTATGTCTGTAGTTATGTCTGTATGGATGTGTGCGTGTATGTTTGAATGTGGATGTGCGTGTCTGACTGTGTGTGTGGATGTTTGCATGTATGTCGGTGTGTGTGCATGTATGTGTGTTGGTGGTCCCTGCGTGCGTGTCGTGTGTGTATGAGTGTTGTTATGTTGGGGGTCGGGGTGGGGAGGGGGTCCTGCCACCTTTGGGGGGCGGCAGTGGTGGTGGGGGGGTAGGGGAGGGAGTCGGGTGGGGGTGGGGGTTGGGGGAGACCCCTATCAGTGCCAGGGAAGGAATTCCCTGGCACTGATAGTGCTTACCGCCATGGATTTTATGGAGGTTTTAAACCGCATGAAATCCATGGCGGTAAGCCGGGTCAAAATACCGGCGGCGGTATTGTGACGGCCGCCGGGCTGGAGACCCTGGTCTCTAGCCCGGCGGTCATCTCCGCCCTGGTGGGCGGAACGGACAACCGGCGGATGACCATGGCGGTATCCGCCATGGTCATAATACAAAAAAAAAAGACCGCCAGCCTGTTGCCGGTCTTACTGCCGCTTCTCCGCCTTCCGCCTTCCGCTAGGGTCATAATGACCCCCTAACTGTCTAAAAGCGGCATTTTCAGAACTGTGATTTAAAATCTGACTTTACCATTAAAGAGGAGATTAAATATCAACTTCTTAGACACCATACATGACATTTGTACCTGGTCTCAAATAAATGCTACAATGTGTTAATTGTAGCAAGGGAGCCCACTGTTAACTTATGAGATCAGTAGGCCTCATAGTAGTGAAAAACAAATATGTGTATTTTTCAGTACCAGGACAAGTAAAACTTAAAACTTTTTGAATATAAATGGAATGCACCCTGCCCTATGCTCTCTGTAGGGCCTTCCTTAGGGAGTGACTTAAATGTAATCAAAATGGAGTTTTAGGCCTGGCAAGGGGTTTATTTGGCCAAGTCCATTTGGCAATGTAACACTGCATACAGGCTGCAACTGCAGGCTGGGACATATTTTAAGGGAAAGCTTAAGTGGCTTGCACAATAAGTGCTGCAGAACTACTAGTAGCCACTAGTGTAATAAAGCCCCCTGTGGTGCTCTGAGCCTGAGCTCCAGAGCCCCCTCACCAAAGTACACTTGCCTGAGACTTCTGGAGTGAGTCCAGAGAGGGGAACTCTCAATATACTGAGCAGAGGGGATCCCTCAATATACTGTGCAGAGGGGATCCCTTAATTTTCATTACACCACTGCTAGCAGCATTTAATTTACTAGCACTGTGTATTTGAAATAACACTTTACAAGGGACCTATATGTAGAATAAATATGCCAACATGGAGTAAACCTATTTTACTATGTTTGAGAGAGTGAGCACAAGCAATTTAGCACTGCTTACCAGTGGTAATGTTCACAGAATCCTAATGCCACAAAACTAAAAATCAGCAGAACAGGAGTAGTGAAGGCTAAAATGCTTGGGGGACTACCACACAACGGTATGAGGTCTAACAACAACCAAAAACTAAGTTGATAGTTGGTCACCTCCCTTTGTAACATAACCAAGTAAGCCTGTACAGATATAGCAATTTGATGCATTCATCATATTTTTATTCCAGGAAAGCAAACTCACATATGTGGTTTCCTTGAAAGTAATATCAGAAGCATCTCTTTACCTCTACTATTATTTGTATCATTACTATGATATTTCATTATTATATTCACAAGCACACCTAACAGAAAGGTGTGAAATGCTGACTAAAACTAATATTATGAAAATCATAAATATCCTTTTTAGCACAATTTGTTAAACTAAGCAATCTTCCTTCTAAAAAACAAGTCTCTCAAAATGAAGCTTAGGGTCTGATTCCGATCTTGGTGGATGGGATATTCCATCACGAACATGACAGATATCCCGTGCACCGCATTACAAGTTCCATAGGATAAAATGCACTTGTTTGTGACGGAGTATCACATCCGCCAAGACCGTGATCAGAACCTATGTCTCTAACAAAGGCACAACATTTTAAAAAAAATATTTACTCAAAATGTTAAATACACTGATGTACTTTCAGTTTCCAAAAGTGGATTGATATAAAAAGATGCAGACATATCATTCGGGAACTCAGTTCATAAGTTCAATACAGACACAAACTATCTCCAGCTGGATACCTAAGGTACACAATTAATCTTAAAAGTAGGTAATTGATGTAGGAATAAAACATCTATGTTGGAAATGGCCTTTCTGCAGGGTCATCCCCAGACTTTTTGCCTTCCTCCTCCTCTTTTTCTGACCTCATTTTTTTTGGTTTTTAGACTCTATGCACTTTACCACTGCTAACCAGTGCTAAAGTGCATATGCTCTCTCCCTTTAAACATGGTAACATTGGATCATACCCAATTGGACTATTTAATTTACTTATAAGTCCCTAGTACTGTGCACTATATGTGCCCAGGACCTGTAGATTAAATGCTAGTAGTGGGCCTGCAGCACTGGTTGTGCCACCCACTTAAGTAGCCCCTTAACCTTGTCTCAGGCCTGCTATTACAAAGCCTGTGTGTGCAGTTTTACTGCCAATTCGACTTGACATTTAAAAGTACTTGCCAAGCCGAAAACTTCCCTTTTTCTACATATGAGACACCCCTAAGGTATGCCCTAGGTAACTCATAGGGCAGGGTGCTGTGTAGGCAAAAGGCAGGACATGTACATTGTAGTTACATGTCCTGGTAGTGCAAAACTCCTATTTTCACTTTTTACACTGCTGCGAGGCCTGCTCTCTTCATAGTCTAACATTGGGGCTGCCATCATACAGTGTTTGAGTGATAGCTGCTGAACTTAAAGCAGTAGGAAGGTCATACTTAGTATGGCCATAAAGGTGATATAAAATACTGCTGATTGGTGAAGTTGGATTTAATATTTCTATTTTAGAAATGCCACTTTCGGAAAGTGAGCATTTCTTTGCACTTAAATCTTTAGGTGCCTTACAATCCACGTCTGGCTGGGTTTAGTTGACAGCTCCTTGTGCATTCACTCAGACACACCCCAAACACAGGATACTCAGCCTCACTTGCATACATCTGAATTTTGAATGGATCTTCCTGGGCTGGGAGGGTGGAGGGCCTGCTCTCACACAAAGGACTGCCACACCCTGACCCTGGCAGACAGGTTTGAACTGAAAGGGGACCTGTTGCACTTCTAAGTCACTCTTTGAGGTCTCCCCCACTTCAAAGGCACATTTGGGTATATAAACAGGGCCTCTACCCCTTCCAACTCAGAAACTTCCTGGAGAAGATAACTGGAACCAGAACCTGCATCCTGCCAAGAAGAACTGACTTGCTGCCCAAAGGACTCACCTGACTGCTTTTTGTGAAGGACTGCTGCCTTGCTGTTGTCCTGCTGCCTTGCTGCTCCCTGGCTGTGATGAAGAAGTGCTCTCCAAAGGCTTGGATAGAGCTTGCCTTCTGTTCCCTGAAGTCTCAGGACCAAAAAGACTTCTCTCTTGCAACTGGACTCCTTGTGCGGCAAAACTTTGACACACAGCTTTCTAAAACCTACGCATAGCCTACCCCGCGGTGAGAAATTCACTGCACGCCAAACCGCAATGACACAGCCCGACTTCCCAAGGAGAAGATCGACGCAGCACCTGCTTTGCGACCGGAACACCGGCGCACGGCCCACGTCGACGCACAGCCGACCTGGGATGACATGGCCCGACTTCCAGAGGGGAAATCGACACAACGCCTTTCGTGCTGAAGAAACGCGTGCAATGCCCACCGGAACGATGCAGCGCTTGTGACTTTGCTCCACAAGCCCAGGATTCCACGCACAGACCCCGGGGCATCTGAAAACCTCGCAACCCAAAAAGGAACCACGACCGAGCACTGGAAATCAATGCACAGCCGTCCCTGCGTGGAAACCAAATGATGCATCACTGTGTGCAGGCTGAGAAATCAACACACACACACTTTTTTTCCACGCTTCTCCTCCTCTGCTGCCCCTTGCAGAGATTTTTCACCCAAAAAGAGACTTTGTTTGCTTCAAAAAGACTTACAACACTTTATATCACTTTCAGTGATATTTCTACATTTACTTATTGCATCTTTGATAATTTTTGACCTACAAATATCCATATAAATATTATATATTTTTCTAACCATTGTGTGGTGTATTTTTGTGGTGCTATATTGTGTTATTGTATGATTTATTGCACAAATATTTTACACATTGCCTTCTAAGTTAAGCCTGACTGCTCAGTGCCAAGCTACCAGAGGGTGGGCACAGGATAATTTGGATTGTGTGTGACTTACTCTGACTTAAAGTCGGAGTCCTTGCTTGGACAGGGGGTAACCTGACTGCCAACCCAAGACCCCATTTCTAACAATCTATTAACTGAAACCTAATCTAAGGGAGCACTGTAGGCATGTTATGAAAATTTAAAAAATCAAATTAAAAATCAAAAACTTTCTTATCAAAGGTCACAAATTCAGCTTCATTACACCATCAAAAAATTTGAAATTGATAATCTGGCAGGATCAGTGATTCTTTCATCTGGTTCAGTTTTGTCAGGCACTGCCACCCTGGTTCTGTGTGCATTTTGTTTGTCACTTTTATATTTGTTGATCTCCTGATTTCAGGTTTGTCAGAATCTCTGTCATTCATACCTGTTACTGTTGAATTATCTACTCTTTGCAGCACTTTTCTTCATTCTCTCACTTCTTTAGACCAATTAGTGTATATCAAGCTTCCATCTTCTCTCAGTTTATTACCTCTTGCCTAATTTACCTCCTTCATTTACTTAATATTTTACACAGCTTACACCTGGTCACCTCAGAATGCTCTTGGGGCTTCCAGAGATTGAGTTTTTGAAGACTGATTTTTGCGATCTTCTTTTTGTTGTTGTTTTTCTTCTTGTAATTGTTCTTGTAGAACTCTTGTTTCATCCCCTCTGGATCCACATAGGAAGCTAGAGCTTGGCTCTGGGTTTTAGTTGTCGGTGTCATAACTTATTAATTTGCAGTATTCGCTCTTTTTGTCTAGAATGTATGGATCTATGTGTCAAACCTACTTAATTAACAACAGCATTCATCACTAAAGTTATTTGGTATGGTCCCTTCCAATGAGTTTCCAAGCATGTATTCTTCACATGTTTCTAGAACACAACCCAGTCTTCAGGTAGACTCTAGGTCACAACAAGGTTCTTCACTTGCTGAAGGCGTAGCCAAATTCACCTGACGAGAGATAAAATGTATTAGGCACTAATCCAGAACTAGTCATCAGTTCTGTTTACAGGTCCCGCTAAAGGCATACCAGTCGTTCCAACAGAATCTTATGTGGTGACTAGCCTGTAGTCTTTTTGGGTGTGCATCTCTTACTTATTAACACCAAGGGAAGGGCATCTGGACATTAAAATGTTGTTGCTGTGCACACTTTTTGATTTTCTGAGATGACTCTAAAATGAGAATTGAACTAGAATCTTTTAAATGGCCTGACCATTTCATCACATGCAACATGTGTAGGGCCATATAAATACATTCCTATTTGTAATAACATGCAATCAGGTAGTACCCCTCTTTAATCATTTAAGAGCTGGATTTCTATTTTATCCTTTGAATAGCCGGCTTTTTCCCCTGCTTTTCTTCTCATCCTTTTTCACCACATGTTTTAATTCCATCAACTCCTTAAGTGAGTGAGCTGTCATTAACAGGAAAATAATGTCTTTTTTCATATCCTGAATTTTCATTTGCTCCTAATGTATCACAAGAGTGCAGTACTTTGCAAATTAAGCAGCAAAATTATTTCAAGTGTAACCATCTCATCTCCATTATTGTATGTGGCATATTTCACCACCGCAATTTCTTAGGGAATTTCAAAGCTTCTAACACATCCAAAATGGGTGGCCCATTTCAAATGGGGGGTGCCAGGGGATGTCAAGACAACTCTTTGTGCCCTTAGTTGTCCAAAGTCATGGAACACACCAAACCATATAGGATATCAATATAAATTGTAACACTCAGTTCATTGGCTATGCAGCACACTCTCTCATTTGTGCTAATGTTACATTGCACAATCATGATGCGTAGACAAAATATCATATTGTGCAATTTGCATATGCTGTTGAAAGAGTTCAATGATGGTCTCAGTGAAAAACTATCAACAAATAAAATCAAACCGACCAATTTGAGTGGTACATCCTGAATGCCCAATCTTGGTATGGCGCCCAATTCTATCACATCAAAGCAATCAGAGTCAAATTTATCTGTATCATCCATGACCTCTGTCCATGGCAATAGCAAATGTGTTGCAGGTTTCAAAGTACTGCAATTTTTAACTGAACTATTTTCTGCTGTCAGTATAACCTGCTGATAAAAATGTAATTGACTGTAAGTATGCTTAAGAGTCAGTAATGTCCCAATTCAATCTGAAACAAATACAATAAGTTTGTGTCCCATCACAATCATTTGACTCTGCATAATTCCCAAAGAAGCAACTGCAACACTTTTTAGGCACTGCATCTAGTGTGACAAATATATATGTTATGGGTCACTTTGTCCTGACTTGCTTGTGTGTGAGGACTGAAGGTGGGTACCCTTTCTTTCAAAACAGAAAAAATAAAAATAATTCTTGTAATTTGTTATTCTGAAAGCATGAGAACTACATAAGATTGGTCTGAACTCCAGGAAGATTTGCATTCATTAATTGTCACAGAGCACCAGGTCCCTCACATGACCACGAGTCAGCCCCTGTAAATGCTTTGCTATTAGGAAAAAGTTTGTAATCAACTGACGGCAATACCCAACTGTCCTAAGAAAAATCCTTACTTCTCTATATGTTGTTGGTGACTGAGGAGCATGGGAATACACTGCATTCAGTTTCACACTGAATTGCACTGCTTCTTCACCACAACCAATTCTCCAAGCTCTAGACAGAGACTGGGTTAGAGAAGTCAGTGCTGGCCGTGTAAGTCCTAAAGGATGAGGGCACTAGATCACTAAAAGAAACCTACACCAGACAAATTTCAAAGTCCACACCATTAAAGAGTATTTGAAAAAAAGAATAATTACAGAAACCAAAAGGCTATTGATTAGTCAATTCAAATCAGCAACAATTTATATCATAAGTCACGAAAAAGTATAGGATCAGCAAGAGGACCAACATGAAGTCTGCCTCTAAAGAATAGGCAAAATGCTTTGCAAACATTTTAAGTACAAAGAGAAATCACAATCCATCAAAGGGACTGTTCAGTAAGAATAACAAAAAAGTTCTGACGCACATCACAAATAAGGCACTTTTTATAACTTCACAGGAGTAGAGAATCATGTCCTTAATATAACGTAAGAAGGTAACATGGGCTGAACTAATAAATGTACATCACACAAACCATTGCAGAAATTGTAATACATAAAACAGTCTACTCGAACAACCATTTAAATAATAACATTCAAGGGTCTCCTTTGACCAACATACAAAGGGACATTTCATTACACTTCTAAACCAGGAGTTAATATGTACAGAATAGGAGTACAATGAAACCAGGAAGCAACATCATCTCCAGAGGGCTTTCTTTAGAGCACATAGGGGCATATTTATACTCCGTTTGCGCCGAATTAGCGTCGTTTTTTTCTACGCAAATTCGGCGCAAAACTAACGCCATATTTATACTTTGGCGTTAGACGCGTCTAGCGCCAAAGTATGAGGAAAGAGCGTCATTTTTTTGCGTGAACGCCTTCCTTGCGTTAATGAGATGCAAGGTAGGCGTTCCCGTCTAAAAAAATGACTGCGCCGCAAATGCGTCGTATTTATACTCCCGGGCAAAAATGACACCCGGGAGTGGGCGGGGCAAAAAACCCCGCATTTGCGCCGGATTTTAGCGCCTGGGTCAGGGCAGGCGTTAAGGGACCTGTGGGCTCAAAATGAGCCCACAGCTGCCCTCCCATGCCCCCAGGGACCCCCCCTGCCACCCTTGCCCACCCCAGGAGGACACCCAAGGATGGAGGGACCCACCCCAGGGACATTCAGGTAAGTTCAGGTAAGTATATATATTTTTTTTTGGCATAGGGGGGACTGATTTGTGCCCCCCTACATGCCTCAATGCCCAATGACCATGCCCAGGGGACATAAGTCCCCTGGGCATGGCCATTGGGCAAGGGGGCATGACTCCTGTCTTTACTAAGACAGGAGTCATGTAAATGGCGTCTGGGCGTCGTTAAAAATGGCGCAAATCTGGTGGAGGCGATTTTTTGCGTCAACCTGACTTGCACCATTTTTAAGACGCCCTAGCGCCATTTTTACCAACGCCGGCGCTACCTGGTGTACATGTTTTTTTTCCACGCACACCAGGCAGCGCCGGTCTGCTTGCGCCGGCTAACGCCATTCAATAAATACGGCGCCCGCATGGCGCTTCAGAATGGCGTTAGCCGGCGCAAAATTTTTTTACGCTAAACTGCGTTAGCGCAGTTTAGCGTCAAAAAGTATAAATACGGGCCATAATTTGAAACAGTGGAAATAAACAACACCATGGTACACCTCACATTTTCATCTATTTTATGAACAAAAAGAAAACACAGATATAGAAAGAAACAATGCATGCATTGAAATCCTTAAAAGCCATGTTTTCTAGAAATCAATGCAACCAGACCAAAGTTCCAATTAATTTGTTTTGAGGCGTATATGTTTTAATTTAAACATGTAAAAATTAACATTAGTCTGGATTGGAAAAGATCAATATGTTCGAGACATGCTATTGAAGATTTAAGAAGAGAGGCAAAGAATGAGTCCTTGCTAACCTTTCAGAATAATTGAATCATTCTCCTACATAATGGGTCCCAATCAACCCTCGTTTAGTTGAAGAATCTTTAGCACCTATAGAAACCATGAATTATGGAAAGAACAGATAGACCTAGAGCTTTGCCTTTGGCTCATGCTTTCAAGGCTGACAATAAGAACTAAGCCATCATCAGGCTTAAAGAGAGTCTCAAGATAAGAACAGTTTGGGTTCAATACATGAAGTAACATATGTCCCAGTGACCTCAGACTTCAGAGATCAAAAAGGAGGCATTCATTCAGTGAAGACAAAAGGGACAGTGAGGTTGTAAAGAGATGCATTTAATCGATTAACATGGGGTTGTCGTAGTTGGACTCTTGCTCTAGGCAAGACTGCTGGTTTAAGGATGACAGTACTTATGTTTGTAGGTGACTATGACTGTCCTACGACTTGTCGCAACTGTCGTCCCGACCCTCCCGGCTCACAAGCAGCACGTCACCAGAAATCCCAACAGTAAAAGGTGATTTGTGGCAGCCTTTACACATGGACTTAACAGTGTGACATCTCAGGGAGTGTCGTGGTTAAACGGAGATTACCCCTTTTTCACATAAACACCATGTCTCAATCAAACACAGGCAATGAAGAAGACGCAGTAACGTTTCAATAGGTTTTATTTAGCAAAACTGAAAACTGCGATAAGGTGCGTGGGCTGCAATGATTAGGATAATGAACAGAGTAAGAAACAGAACAGTAAAGACAAGAGCCATTAATACAAAGACCCCACCATCTTACAATGACATGAAGTGACATGAGATATGATATATGTCCTAATACCCTAATAATGTGAACCTAAACTCTAACCTAAAAGAAAGCTAGGTGTATTAAACCTAATCTGCCAATGCCATGTCCATGAGAAAAGTCCCCCAACCCTTGTTACCTTGGAATGCGGTCTCTGGCTCAGACTCAGTAGGGACACGAAGATTGGGTCAGTGTCAAGGCGACGTGCAGCACTGATAGCAGCAATGGCATCTGGTCGGAATCCCTCTGACTATCTGTTTCAGTAAGGAGTATTTATACAGATCTGCTTGGAACCCTCAAGTAGGTCTGTTCCCAAACAATAGATAACAAGACATGCTTGGGACAGTAATTTATATAAACAATTTCCTTGAAAGCATGAAGAGGGAAAGTACCTAATGTGAACACCTACAGTTCGTTTATCTTTGTCGCTTGATATTGACGCCTTAGCGTGGTGGCACTGATAACGCAAACTAAAACATGGGCCTAACTAAAAACAAAGAAGTCATCATGAAAGATTTACATAAATAAATGCACTAAAACAGAGCAAGCTAAGTAGGATAATATTCACTAGGTAATGGGGGTAAGAGTCTGGAAGCCAAAGGCTCAGCTAACGTCTATATCCCATTAAAACAAAGTAGGATTCACTACATAGTGAAAGAGGAACATATTTTACAATGAAAAGGGAGTCAGAGATTTAAACTTTTATGTTGATTTTCCACAGGTAGCTTATATTCTTCTGGGAGCTTGAGGGGAATTCCAGGCCCTGAATATGGATCTGGCTATAGAATCCTCTTGTGATTTGGTTTAACACTAGTAAAGTCATTCACAGAAATTCCCTGCATGTTAGCCCTTCTCAGTGGCCAATCTATCCTTATGTCAATATATGGGAGTAGAAATCCTCAGCAAGCATATCACTAGGCAAACTGCACATTGTACAACATTCCAGTAGACAATCAGTTGGTCATCAAAGAAATAATTGAAACAAGTAGAGTATACACCTTGTTACAACTGAATGCATGAATTAATGAGAATAGCACACATGTATCTACAGGTCTTCACTTCATCACTAATCACTCAAAACCTAAACAAAGAGAGGAGCAGTCTCAGAGACACCAAAAGATTATAAAAGTACAAACCATTGACAATCCATCTAAAATGTTATGGGAGCAAAGGCAATCCTACCAAAAGCTCACGTGGAAGGCCAAAGCATTATTCTTTAGATTATATCTTTCTAATGCAAGAACCTCAACAACTTAACTTGAAATTCAAGAAGCTGGGACAATAATTAAACCATGATCAGCAGCAACTTCACAGGGAACTTTGACGTTTTCTCAACCTTTCTCAGAGAGAAAACAATGAAGATTGAGAAGTCAATCGATGTCAACAGAGAAGGGGTACAGGTCTTGAACATCAGCATTCAGTTCAAACAGGAAATTGCATCCTTTAAGAAGGACACAAATTTCAACTATCCCACCTCAAATCAGGCATCTGGAGTAACTCCAAAGCCCTCAATGAAGAAGAGATCCACAAGATCACATTTTCAGTGAAATCAACCTCACATTTCGAAATCAACTTTTCTCCCTCCTTTGGGTGATGATCGTAAACTCATCACTAATCCAACGCACAATCCCAGACTCTTAGAAGATTGTAAAAAAAACAGTGGTATACCCGACAGATCCTAATAATTTTTGCCTGATGTCCTAACAGGAAATTACATCCATTGAGAAGGACCAACATTTCAAACATCCTACCACAAATTAGGCACCTAGAGCAACTTCAAAGCCCTCAATGAAGAAGAGATCCATAAGATCACAGTTTCCTTGAAATCAACCTCTCATTTCCAAGACCCCAACCCCCACGCCATCCTAAAGGAGTTAGTCAACTTTTCTCCCTCCTTTGGGTGATGATGATAAACTCATCACTAATCTAAGCACAATCCCAGGCTGTTGGAAGATTATGAAAACAAAGAGGGACATACCTGACAGATCTTAATTTTTGACTGATGTCAAACACCTTTCTCGCAACACTGTTGGAAAATTGTGCAACAAATTCCAATTAGAATTCAGAGCAGGTCACATCACAGAAACAGCCATCGTACACATCATGGCCAATGCTTTCAAAATCTTAGATAGTAACAATTTCTGCCTCCACGTTCTCTTCAACCTCTCCCCAGCATTTTATTGCAGTCAAAGGCAGCAATCTGGAAGATTTACTGGGATGCAGATTGGGGTTTTCAGGAAACAACCTCAGTTGGTACAAATATTTTCTACAAATCACAGCAAATTCAAATGTGGGTAGCTTGATATCAAATGTGTACCTGATGAGACTGGGAGTGCCGCAGGATCCACCCTCCACATTCTCCAAACTTTGTATGGAACCTCTGACAGAGATAGCCTCAAACAAGCAAACCTCCATGGAAGATATTATTTGACTCAATGACACACTAGTAAAAATCCAAACATGGCTTTCTCAAAACCACCTCAAATTGAACTCCCTCACAAAATAATTCCTACTCATATCTCAACCCTACAGCTAATCCCATTCAAGAATGGTTCAAATATGTACATGCTCTCAATTGCAGATGTGTCATGATTGAGTCAACTAAATCCTTCGGGATAACCCTGGATAAAAATAAAAACCTCAGCATGTAAGACCACCTCAGTGCAGACTCACGCAGTGGGTTTCTCCATTTCAACCCCCTTAAGAAGGTGAAACCTTTCATCCCTTCACGAGATTTAAGGATTGCAAAATAATCCCTAGTCGTTTCCAGACTAGAATAATGCTAAGGGGCCCTTAACAGGATTACTGTAATCATGGATTTCAGGGTCACTTAAAGCGACCCACAAACCCACAACACGACTGATTACATGCGTTAGTCTTGGCATCCTTGGCATGCTTTCCACTAACTCTTTGCCTCTGTTCCCCAAGTTGTTGATGTGCGCTGGGCTCTGTTTTTGCTGTTTTTGTTACTCTGGGCACTTTACCAGTGCTAAGTTGCAAGTGCTCCTATATAAAATGTGTATGTAATTGGCTCTCCATGATTGTCATATTTGATTTACTGGTAAGTCCCTAGTACAGTGCACTAGAGGTGCCCGGGCCTGTACATCAAATGCTAGTAGTGGGCCTGCAGCACTGGTTGTGCCACCCATATTAGTAGCCCTGTAAACATGGCTCAGACCTGCCCCTGCAGTGTCTGTGTGTGCAGTTTTAAACTGCCAATTCAACTTGGCAAGTGTACCCACTTGCCAAGCTTAAACCTTCTCTTTTCTTACATGTAAGACACCCCTAAGGTGGGCCCTAGGTAGCCCCAGGGACAGGGTGTGGTGTATGTTTAAGGTAGGACATATACTAATGTGTTTTACATATTCTAACAGTGCAATACTGCCAAATTCGGTTTTCACTGTTGCAAGCCCTCTCATAGGTTAACATGAGGGCTGCCTTTAAATATGATTAAAGCATAGATTCCCTTTGGGAGTGGATAGACGTGGAGTTTGGGGTCTCTGAGCTCACAATTTTAAAAATACATCTTTTAGTAAAGTTGATTTTAAGATTGTGCGTTTGAAAATACCACTTTTAGAAAGTGAGCATTTTCTTGCTTAAACCATTCTGTGACTCTGCCTGTTTATGGATTACCTGTCTGGGTCAGTTTGACAGTTGGGCTGTTTGCACCTTTCTCTAGACAGTGACATAAATGGGACTCGGGTGTAGCCTGCATATCCTGATGAGCCATCTGTTCTAGGAGGGAGGGGAGGAGTGGTCACTCACACCTGAAAGGGCTGTGCCTGCCCTCACACAATACAGTCTCCAACCCCCTTGTGTGTGTCTGGGGCCTGGCCTGTGCAAGGCAGGATTTCACAAACAAGAGACACTTTCTTTTGAAGTGAGCCTCCTTCAAAGGCCAAAATGGGTATAAAAAGGGCACCCAAAACCACAGACTTTAGATCATTTCTGGACATCAAGAGGAACCTCTGCCTGGAGAAGAGCTGAAGAGCTGAGGAGAAGTGCTGCCCTGCCTGTGCTTTGTGGAGCTATCCTGCAGTTGTTGCTTCTGCCTGGTGAAAGGGGTCAAAGACTGGACTTTGTTGTGCATTCCTGCCTGTGAAGAAATCTTTAAGGGCTTGTCCTGAGCTTTCCTCCTGTTGTTGAAATTTCAGGGCCATCAAAGACTTCTCCTGCCATCACCTGGACTCTCTGCTGAGACTCGTGCCCTGCCAAGTGGTGCCCTATCCAGTTCCTGGGGCCTTAACAGGTGAAGCTGGCAGACCAAGATTAAAAATCCACGCACAGACCGTCGTTCTAGGTCAATTTCCGACTTAACCTCCGAGACGCAGCAGAAGAAACGATGCGCTGCCGGCTTCGCGGCTGAAATATACGCTCCGCCTGGAGCGCGGCTGGAAGATCGACGCTTGCAGCTGAGGAAACGACGTGCAACACTGTGAACAGAGGCTGGTGACATCGCAACCCACACAGTGCAGTTTTGCTGATACCGTGTGGCAGGATTTTTGAAGCAAACCTTGCTGGGCACGGAAAAACTTCACAACGCTTGCCCGGACCCGAGTGCTTGCCCAGATCGATGCATTGCTCTCCTGCGGAGAGGAAAAACAAGGCACGCCGACCCAACCGGAGAAGATGCATGGTCTTGCTTGCTGGTGGGAAATTGACACATTGCTAATCTTTTCCAACGCTCACTCGCCCATGCGTATTATTTTGACGCTACCCAGGTACTTTTCAGCGCTAACAGTGTTTTTACTGTTCCCAAAAGGATTTAAGACTCTTTTTCTTTGAAAATTAATAACTTTACTTGTGTATGTTGGATTTTTGTTGTTTTGGTATTCTTTTGTTTATATAAATATTTTCTATTTTTCTAACCCTGTGTTGTGTCATTTTGTAGGGTTTTCACTGAGTTACTGTGTGTGCTTGGTACAAATACTTTACACCTAGACTCTGAATTTAAGCCTGCCTGCTCGTGCCAAGCTATCAAGGGGGTCTCCTTTACTCTGACTAGAGTGAGGGTCCTTGCTTGGACATGGGGTAACCTGACTGCCAGCCCATTTCTAACAGCATGCATGAAAAAGTTAGACCTTATCACTCCCTCTCTCAAGTCCCTCAACCTTCTTCCATTCAAAGCCAGGATCCAGCTGAAGAAAGCTTGCCTAATGCACACAGTCTCACACTATGATGAACCTAGGCGCGTATCAGAAAAGATCATAATCTCATAATCATCGAATCCTCCCTGAGGCAAGCGTAATGTGGAGAAATGTTTTCATTTGTCCTCATTTTTATCTCTTTGGATGTGTGCTGTTTACTACAGATCACATACAAAGAGGAAAATATCTTAAAGTATAGTTTTTGTAAACGGAAGGACTCTTTCCTGCACAAAATGTATGCCAACCACGACTCATAAACACTTGCACAAAGGTGCAAATGTGCCTGGGTTGGTGCATAGCTGGCAAATGTGTGCCAGCTCAGGGAAAGCTGAGGCCCATATTTATGGGCTTAATAGCGCAGGGCAGCGCAGCAGGTCACCTTGTTGCGCTGTCCTGGGGCACAGGGAAAGGGAAGGAATGCAGCTTGTTTAACCAATATGGCACATTCTTGTTCTTTCCCTCCAAGCTGGTGCACTTTGGCAGCGTAGCACCAATGTAGGCACACTTGCACCATGGTGCAAGGGTGCCAGCGTTACATACAGGATTGTTTTCTGCAAGAAGTGATGCCTTCTTGCACAAATCAATTTTGAAAGGATGTTTCCTCATCATGCAGCCCACTTAGAATGAGGAGAAAACAAGGAGCAATAAAGATATTCATCCTCGTTATGCCTCTCCTGAGGAGGCAAATCCTTTTGGTGCTGTCCCAGGTTTACAAGTTCTTGTAAATCTGGGAATGCATCTACATCCATGGCTGTTGGAACACCCACACAAAAACACTCATGGAAATGCCTCCCTGTTGCAGAATAATGTAATGCAGCGATTTGTGCTGTGTTACATTACTCAAGGTTTATGAAGCCATGCAGGGCCATGCAAGGTAGCCTTGTGTGGCTTCGTAAATCTCACTTTAGTTTTGTGTCTTCCTTACAACACTTTGTGTGGTGCACAACTCACCCAAACCAGGCCACAAATATGTCCCTGGGTTACTTTTTTGTAGATATAGTGCAGTTTTGCTCTCTCCCACTCACAAACCTTTTTGAGCTGCATTGCTATGCGTAAGGTCTTGTAAATCTGGCAATGTATCTGTATTACATAGAGGCTCTTCTTACACTAGATGAATGTTGCATTAGTAAAAAAAGGATGTATTGGGGTGTAGTTGAATTCTTTCACATATACTACATCTTATCTGTCCCACTCTTTACAAATGGAACATTGTGTCAATATTTCAGCTGCTTTCACAGCCACTTTGTGTAATTTGCTGCCCTCCTTTCTCACTACTGGCTTCCATGTTATGCAGGACTACAAGCAACATATTTTACCATGGTGGGAGAAGAAATTGGTGCTGGGTGCCACATTAGATAAAACCATTGAGATGCTTGAATCTGAAGGTGTGGCATAATTGGTACTTCTTTACTTGTCTGCAGCATTTCATTGAATCTTCCACCTTATTCTCATCTCTAGACTAGGAGAGGGTCAGGATAAGGATAATGTTTTTAGATGCAAAATTATTTTGTTTGACAGACCGGTGCAAGGCCATGGCCTTGGTGTCTTGTCACCTATCATTTGAAAGTGTCATACCCTGAGTCCCATGGGGCTCTTTATTGGACCAGCATTGCTAAGCCTGTATACAGTGGTATTTAACAGACAAATTGGGAAAAAATTTATATACTATAATGTCTATACAGATGAAATGCAAATGATTCTGAAAACTGAAGATGATTCTACATTCACCACTCATAAGTTATAGATTGTTTAGCAGCTGTTCCCAATTGGATAAATCAGGACAAATGTGAAATTTTGATCCTGGGTGGGATCACTTTTCTGCTTCATTTATAGCGACTTCCTACCAACACCTATACAGCAACTTAGAAATTGTTTCATCATTTCTAACATCAAGCTTTCTTTCAGCCTCAAATCACCACATTTTTGTATTGTGCTTCTTAATTGTTTAAACCCTCTGTATGGACCTAGACTTCCTACCCAAAAATACAGGAAAACAATCACACACGAGGTAACATTAGCATACATTAACTATGTAAACACAATTAATTGGGGGCTTTCCAAATGTCTAATCCAGCACCTAAATATAATACAAAATGCAGTTGCTGGACCATCTCTTGCTTTCCTGGAAAAAAGGAAAATCCCTAGTTTCTGATCGAATTGAAAATTTCCTCTATGGCTGTGCTGTTGTTGCTCTAACCAGCTTCTTAGACAAGCTAGAATATGGAGATGTATACTGTTTATGCCTTGATGCTATGACAATGGTCTATTATGTAGTGAGATTGATAGATCTACCATCAGTATTCGCCATTAGAATGGCTACACCAGGAGCATCTATGGAACTTGCTTCCATGTAGAGGCATATTTAAGAGACTGAATCATAAAATACTATAAATAGTTTTCTCACCTGTCTACCATCTTAACCCACCTTGAAACTCTCCCTTACACATGCAAGATACTGCACCCTAATACCCATGCATGACCCCAGATCCACCCCATCTTTGTCAATAAAATAATATACTGACTGATTTTAAAGAGACAGCCTAGTACTAGAGATCTGCTGGTCCTGGGTTTGCCAGATGCATACATAGATGACCTCAAAACTTAAAACATGGACAGTGAGTGAGTCTAAGCAGGACTAATCATGGGTATTTATGTTCGCATCTAGGAAAGAGGCAGACTATGTCAGTACATCCTGCAATCCTTCAGCTGCAAAGTAATCACTGAAGATGATGTGGTCCCTTTGTGTGGTCTGCCAAAGAGAGTCATATGAACTCCCTTAATAGAAAATGAGCCTATTTTACAGCTACCTAAAACTTTAAACATCCCTTCTGCAAAATGTAATATGAAAAATAATTTGCCTACGTACTGAAAATGTTCTAGCATAAAATGATCCTGCACCCATTGGGTCTAAATTATGTATATAAAACTCCCTATAAAAAATGAGAAGTTATTCCTCATGGCTCTTTCTTCTGCCATCTCCTGGACTATACGAAGTTCATGGAAATATGTGTTCAACATGGGGTATGTTGCCAGAACCCCATCAAGTTTCCCTGCCATGTTTTCTTCCGGCACATTACAGACACTGGGCACTATTCACAAAGTTAAAATTAGGTTATAAGCACAATTTAACAACCATTTATTTATTTATTTGCACTTCCCAGAAATTCAAAAAGAGATTCTTGTCCCATTTTTCTCCTACCAATCTTTTACATGAAAAGCACATAAATAGCCAACTATCTAGGTCTCTAAAAAACTCTAGGATGTTAAGTCACAACCCCAAATTGTGCCCTATGTGCTGTGGGTTTTACTCATCAGGCTCATGTCACCCTTCCCTTGTGTTGCCTCCCTATACCAAGCACTTAGAGTCTTTTGAAGGTTACATAAGGCTGAGCCCACCCACTGGTGTGGCTAAAAATCCTAAACACACCCCTCTTCTGCCCTCTCCTGCCCTCTCCTAATCTAATCAAGGGGGCACCTAATTGTCTGGGCTTGCAGGATGTGAGGGTGTTTCTGGGTTGCTCCAAATGTCCTTCTCTGCCTTTGAGGACCAGTTTGGCAGCCCTCTCCCTTCCTGCTTCACCATCTGCTGAGGGGAGATCTCCTTCCAAAGGCACATCTTTTTGTGTGGAGCCAGCCCACTTCACACCTCATCAAGGCAGCCTGGCCAGGCTGCCAGAGGCTGGCCAATCAGAGCACATCAGCAAAAACACTGCAGGGTTGAAGTTGGCAACTTTTCATGTAAAGTTTAAAACTCTTTACCTGAACACTTTATAGTAAATCCAACAACTGGAAGTTTATTATAACAATTAATTTGATACCAAACCTCTGGCATCTGTTACTAAAGGGGACTTTTAAAATTAAACTAAAGTTTCCCCGTTCTAGCCTATGCAGGCCACTCACTACAATGAGGGAAAAGCTAATTTGGCTGTTTTACCTCACCAGGGCTTATAAAGCTAATTTTATAAGGTCCCCGATTATAGTTACATGGCACCCAGCCCTAGGGGAACATAGGGCACACTTTAGGGGTGACTTATATGTAACAATAAGGTAGTTTAAGACTTTGGAACTACTTTTAATTCCAAAGTCAAATTTGCATATAACGTTAATTTAAAAGCAGCCAGCAAGGCAGGTCTGCCTGTAAAATGACACTGGGCACCTCAGCAGTGCACCTATGGGTGCACTACCTATGCTGGGGTCCCTAAACCTACATGCCCTACCATATACTAGGGACTTATAGGTAGGTTGACTTAGCCAATTATAATTAACCTAATTTGAATACTGAGTTTACATAGAGCACAGGCCCTGGGACTGGTTAGCAGTACCCAGGGCACCATCAGAGTCAGGAAAACGCCAGCAAAAAGTGGAAAATGGGGGCAAAAAGTGAGGGGGCCTCTGCAATCAGCCCTGTTCTCTCACACACGCACCCCCAGACCACACGCCCAGAAGACTCAGTCCAACCCTGTGAGAGTCTTCCTGGCTTGTCAGACGAGGAAGACAGTGAAGAGAACAGGCTGTCCCTTTGCAGGACCTACTCTGCCTTACATCCTCCTGCCATGGTCACTCCCTCTGGGTAGTGAATCCATCCCAACAGTAAAAAGACCCATCTCAAACTGAAACTTCCCTCTAGCGGGGTCTTCCTCCTTTCTCTCTGCCAACTTGGGTAGTGAGGTGCCCACCTCCCCTACCCCTAACTTTGTTAGGGCAACACCAAGCTTATCCAAAGAGGTCACCCAACACTTGAGCAACCCCACCATGACCAACAGGGTCAGGGGGCCTACTTTGCTTCTGGTCCTGGGGTCTACCTCCCAGGGCAAGTACAGTGCTGCCAGGAAGGCTAGCACCCAGCAGAGGCTACTGACAGCTGTCAGTACCCAGAACCACACCCTAAGCTCTCCGCTGACAGGTGGCTGAGCTGCTTTAGGGGCAACTGTGGGGTCCTGGCACCCCTATTGCTGTCTAGAGTGGGGGCTACCACCTCCCGTGGCAGACACCCTCCTTCCACTCCCCCTTCTGTCAGTGCAGGGGCAACACCCTGAATCTGGGTAGCTGCCTGACTACTCAGGACTTCCTTGGGGTCAGGAGAGTCCTCACCAGAGCCAACCCTGGGCTCTCCCCCTACTGGGGCAGGCCTTTGGCTCTTGGGATCTCTCTTTAAAAGTGGCAAACCCTTCCTTTTCTTCTTTCCTTTTCTTGGGGACCCATGTCTCCTAACTGCAGGGACTGACTCCCCAGGAGTTTGGGATGGGGTGCCCTGGACGACCGCCCCTTCTGGGACCAGACTCACCTCTGGGAGGTCATTGCCCAAGATACAATCTAGGGGGAGGTCAGCACTTACTACCACCCTAAACCAGCCAAGGATACCCTCCCTCTCTAGGGGCACTATGGCTACAGGTTTGGAGGTGACCTCCCCTATGGCTCTCCTGACTTTCCTGGTCTCTCCTGGGACATACATGTCTGGGGTCACTAACCTGTCACTCACTATAGTGTGACAGGCACAGGTGTCTCTCAGGCCAGTGGTAGGGATCCCATTCACTTGAATGGGGTGAAAGTGCCTACTCCCACCCTCAGGGATCACCAGCCTACCATCTGGTCCTGTCTCCCAGCCCAATACTAGGAGGACTTCATCGTCTGAGGAGTCTTCCTCCATGGCTACTTTGGACAGACCAGTGCTAACCACCTTCTTTGGACAGGCTGCATCTCCTCTGAAGTGACCTGTCTGCTGACAGTCAAAGCAATCCTTAGTGTCCAAGAGTTTTTTTTAACCCTGGGTCTCCCTGTCTCTGCTTGTCAGAGTGGGATTTACTCCCCTCCTTCTTAGGGTTCTGGGGTACAGAGGGAGTCTCTGTGGTGGGCTTACTGCCTCCCTCGTTAGGTTTTTGGGGAGCTGACCCCCACTTCCTGGAGTCTTCCCCTTGGGATTTGACAACCACCCTGGTTCTCAACCACTCATCAAAAGCCTCCCCCATCTCTCTAGGGTTGATCAGCTTAGAGTCCACTAGATGCTGGTGTAAACTTTCTTGCATACAATTGATCAAGATGTGCTCTCTCATGATCAGATTGTATAACCCCTCATACATATTTACTTTGTTACCAGGAATCCAGCCCTCTAGTGCCTTAAGTGAGGTGTCTACAAAGTCAACCAAAGACTTGATATTGATCTTCTGGGTGTCCCTGAACTTCATCCTATACTGCTCTGGGGTCAGACCAAACTTTTTAGTTAAGCACCTCTTCATACTGGGGTATGAATTTGCCTCCTCCCCCCTCAAGGTTAGGAGACTATCCCTCCCAGAGTTGGGGACCAACTCCCAAAGAAGTGAACCCCAGTACTGAGGCTTAACTCTCCTCATCTGGAGGGCCATCTCAAAGGCTTCCCTTCCTCCAACTAGCTTTGGGTATGACCCTAGTGACTGTATGTAGTGAGGACTGGTCTTCCTCTTCCTCCCTTGGGGTCAGATGCCCTCCCTCCCCTGAGTGGTTGGAGCTCGCACCCTCCCCTGCTTCTTCCTCCTCTGGAGCTTCCTCTGGGCCTCCTTCTTGGGCCTCAGGCCATGCTGTCAGGGATTTAATCAGGACATGCTTCCTGAGATCAGTGGTTGCAGGCAACACCCTTGCAGTACACAACCCCCTAAGCTGGACTACTGTCAGTGTGGGTAGGCTAGCCAGATCAAGATCCATGGTTCCCTGGTTTTGTGTAAACAAAAACTTTTTGCAAAAATTGGAAACAAGAATTTAAAAAAATCTCAAAAATTCAATAATTGAAATTAATCTAAATTAAAAATGAAAAACAATGTTTGCATTAGGACAATTTAGAGGATTTTAAATTAGTTTTACTTAAAACTGTAACATGATACTGAATACAAGTACAGGATCCCACCACTACGCACCAAAAATGTTGGAAAATGGGTCATTGGTAAGGGCAGGTAAGTACCTACACTTAGCAATAGGCCACTAACCTCCACTTAAGCCCAGTTAGGTCTCAGTAAATTAAATCCACCTCAACCTTTGGTAGCTTGGCAATGAGCGAGAAGACTTAACTTAGGAGACAAGACTTAACTTAGGAGACGAAGCATAAAGTATTCAAATATCACAAAACAGTAATTTAATAAAACACAGGAAACAGTTTAAAAATCCAAAATCAATTTATAAAAATAGATTATATTTTTATCTTTAAAATGACACCAAAACAAATAAAATCAGATAAGGGGAACTGGAGATATGAATGTTTAAAGAATTAATGCTTTCTAGAGCTAGCACTCAAAGGGTTGCAAAAGGTCACACTGGAAAAGAACAAAGTCCAGAGTTTAGGCCACGCACGAGGTAACACTGTCACCTTTACTTTCAGAAGTGCTTGATTCAGGAAAGTGGTCCACAGCACCAGCCAAGGGTTCAGAGGCTCTGGTGTGCCTCTTGGGGTCTGGGATGACAACTCCCACAATGCACCTCTTCAACTTATGGATTTGCTCCAAACGTCTCCAAATTTCTGGATCTTCTTCCAGAGGTCCTTTTTGTGTCCTTGAAGGATCTACAACTTGATCCAAGGTTCCAGAAGCTCTGAGTTGCGCCTTGGGATTTGGGACTACAATTCCCAGAATGCACCTGGTCAGAATCCTCAAATGGCCACTGGATGCTGGTCAGCTGGCCTCTGCTTGCAGGACTTGATGCAGGGGGGCTCTGGGCAGCTCCTTTGTACCTGTAGCAAGCAGGGAGTCCCTTCTTGAAGCAGTAGAAGACAGGTAAACTCCTTTTAGTGGTGAAGCCCAAATGTGCAGCTGGTGCAGTCCTCCAGAGTGCAGTGTCCATGTGTAGGTCAGGGGTCCAGCAGGGGAGTCCTTCTTCTCATGTAGTTCACCCTTGTTGGAATCTGACAACGATCTGAGATCTGGGTGCAGGTCTGCCAGTTTTATCCCTACTCCTGGGTGAAAAACAGGGGGGTCCTGGTTCTCAATCAGGTGCAGGGTCCTTTCCCCTGTGATGACGACTTCCTGGGAAGAGTGGCAAAAATCAATGCCAAGGAGCAACATTCTTAAAAATCCATCACGGCTGAAAGTGATTTTTGGAGGTTACATCTGGCTGAGTCCACCCACTGGTGTGGCTAAAAATCCTAAACACACCCCTCTCCTAATCTAATCAAGGGGGCACCTAATTGTCTGGGTTTGCAGGATGTGAGGGTGTTGCTGGGTTTCTCCAAAGGTTCTTCTCTGCCTTTGAAGACCAGTTTGGCAGCCCTCCCCCTTCCTGCTTCACCATCTGCTGAGGGAAGATCTCCTCCCACAGGCACATCTCTTTGTGTGGAGCCAGGCCACTTCACACCTCATCAAGGCAGCCTGGCAAGGCTGCCAGAGGCTGGCCAACCAGAGCTCATCCGCAAAAACAATGCAGGGCTGAAGTTGGCAACTTTTCAGGTAAAGTTTAAAACTCTTTACCTGAACATGTTATATTAAATCCAACAACTGGAAGTTGTGGGATTTATTATAACAATTAATTTGATACCACACTTCTGGTATCTGTTACTTAAGGGGACTTTTAAAATTAAAATAAAGTTTCCCCATTATAGCCTATGGAGGCCACTCACTACAATGAGGGCAAAAACAAATGTGGCTGTTTTACCTCACCAGGGCTTATAAAACTACTTTTATAAGGTCCCTGCTTATAGTTACATGCCACCCAGCCCTATGGGCACACAGGGCACACCTTAGGGGTGACTTATATGTAAAAATAAGGTAGTTTAAGACTTTGGAAATACTTTTAATTCCAAAGTCGAATTTGCATATAACTTTAATTTAAAAGCAGCCAGCAAGGCAGGTCTGCCTTTAAAATGACACAGGGCACCTCAGCAGTGCACCTGGGGTCCCTAAACCTATATGCCCTACCATATACTAGGGACTTATAGGTAGTTTGACTTAGCCAATTATAATTAGTCTTATTTGCATATTGAGTTTATACAGAACACAGGCCCTGGGACTGGTTAGCAGTACCCAGCGCGCCACCAGAGTCAGGAAAACACCAGCAAAAAGTGGAAAATGGGGGCAAAAAGTTAGGGGGCCTCTGCAATCAGCCCTGTTCTCTCACACTGTATCACACAATGATGTAACTAATGTTTGGCTTTACCTTTTATAACAGCAGTCAATATGGATGCCAATCAGATCCGCGAATTCCAGAGGAGGGCGATGCATTACTGCCACATTCTGGATGTTGAGTCTGTGTTCCACCACATGGCACAGCGTTATCGCGAGGCGAGAGCACAGGGGTGTGGAGGGCATATGCCCAAGGGGGCCCATCTGTGTCCACAACAGCTGCCACCACCAGCACCACCACTCCGACCCAAGTGGCACCAATGATGACAGCCACCACTGCAGGTACGTCAACATCATCCGCTCCTGGACAACTGACAGCAGCCCCTGATCCTCCCCCTCCAAGCATGGCACCGGCAACTGCACAACCCTCCACAACTGGCACACAGACCACCCCTGCTGCAGTCATTGACAATCCAGATCAACAGGAGAGTGTGTGGGTTAAAGAAGATCCTGCAGAGGTCAAACTTGTGACATTGGGACCCTCAGCCATGATTCCCTCCCCTCCCTCCTCTTTTCTGGTTCTTATATTTAGTGATTTTAGGGGGCTTAGTGTTAGGTTGGAATAGGCTGTTTGTCTAGTTAGAATAAGTTTGTTGGGGTGGAGGGTATGATATTTTTACATGTGTTTTATTTTGTGGGTGGGTGGGGGATGATGTTGGGGTCTTTGTGTATTAAAAAATAAAAACAAATATAAAAAATATATATATATAATTGTTTAGGATAAGATAGTATGTGTTCAGGTTAGTATATTTTGTCCTCCATGTGTCCCGTCATATAAGGGGGATGGGGGGTTGATGTTTAGAGTGTTTAGTTAAATGTGATAAGTAAGTTTAGCTTAGGGTAGTTATGGCCAGTTGTGGGTAATGTGCAATTAGGATAGGTTAGGTTAGTTAAGGTGTTTCCCCTAGTTTTAACATCCTACAGTTAAATAAATAATTAGGTACTCCTTTGCAGTATGTGTCATATGCTTGGGGATCAGGGCCTTGGCATGGGTAAACAGTGTCAATTTAGTATTTGCATTTGTGTTCCATCCTGCATCCAAATTCCAATTGAGCTGTCACATTGGCAGCTACACCAAAGCTACTTCTCTATGCATCTGCCATCCATTGTACCAACCACTCAAGATTACTATGGTTCCCAATGTGTTGTTAAGTTTGGATGTATGTCTTCAATCTGGCATAATTTGAGACCAGATTTTGTATTGAGGACAATGTGGTACGTCTGCCTGCAGCCTGATGTTCATGTGAACCCTGATAAGGTGAGTGATGGTATAATCTTATGTAGTATAGTATACATAACTCACACATATAAATTCTTACACTGCACTGCCAGGTTACTTATTTGTTCGCACACTCGTACACATCCATTCCTGCTGTGTGGTGTGTGTGTGATGAAATTTTAGAGTCAAATGTCACATACCTGAAGATTGTCTGGAAGAAAAATTTGAAGACATTGATTTTCTGCTTAGACATTCCTTGAAGCAGACTTTTTCTGTCCAACACAGCATTATACTGTAATTTTTCTATTTACTTCAGAATTAACCCTCAGGAAGGGCAGATGATGGTACAATCCAGACCCCAGTCCATTGTTATCAGTCCAGTATCTTTCAAGGCAGTTGTTTTGACATTCTATGTGCATTGACATGAGGCGAACATCACTAATCTCTCTCACGGTTGATGTGTCACATTACACAGAGACAAAGTGGTTGTATAAGTGCTATTTATTGTAAAGTGCTGTAGTGCAATATTTACATAGTCCAGGATTGTGAGTCAATTAGTGTGATGTCTTCTATTGTGATACTACACAAGTGCAAAAGGACATGTCATTGGACATGCTGGGGTGAAGTGTCATACAGTGCAGAGGAACATGAATTGCCAATGAGGTAGTGATAAACAATCACAGAGCATGGTGTCAAGGTAAACAGTGGGCTGGAGAACAGTGCTTGTGAGCAGCTGTTGCAAGACTGGCATATTACGAAGCACAGGACCTTGGTTATAAGTGCCCATTTGGCATGGACTTGTGCTACCGGGTACTCTTACGGGTGAAGGTGATCTGTTCCATGTCTTCATCTTCTGATGTGTGTGTCGTCTCCTCTGCCCTTGGTGGTGGTGGGTTTGAAGAGGCAACACACACTTCAGTGTTTGAAGACGTGAAGTCAGAAATCCCGGTAGCTGCCAACTGTGGGGTTATTAAGGGCAATAATGCAGCAAGGAGGAGCACTGGATCTTAAGTATAGCAGCTACATCACTGTGGAGACAGCCAGGTCGCCCTGAGGGGGTCAATATTGCATTCGTGCATGCGTTGAAAGGTTTGGTGTGCGAGGTGTTGTGTCAACTCCATTACTGCTGTGCTGATTTCCTTCACACTTTGTTGAAGTTCTTGCAAGATAGATGTTCCCCCTTGCATGGCTGCTGCCTGTTCTGCAGATGACATGATGCACGAACGCACCCCCTCTAGGCTGGCTGCCATATTTTGCATCCCCACCAGTACTCCAACTACAGTCCTCTCAAAGCTGGTGCCATTGTTGTCAGAGTCCTTAGCTGGGTTGGAGCTGGCAGGTCGTACTATTGGGTTGGTGGATGGGTCCTCTGTGATGGCTGCTACTTCTGTGCTCCTTCTTGTGACTGCAGGTGGGGCCGGAAGGTTCCAACGACATCTTGGAGGGTCTGCTGGCTGATGTTTGTCAGCTCGTCATCCATGTCATCAGGGAAGTCCAGGACAGGCATATCCCCAGGAGAACCATCGTCCTCTGCAATGAGATACTGTACAATTAGTGTGTCTGTGTTGTGGCATTTGTAATGTGATGTGCATGACTTCCTATTAGTTGCACATTGTGATCTTGGTTCCTGTTCATTGTTCCTGTTATTAAGATTAGCATTCTCCTAGGCCTATGACCCACCTGCATGTCACATGTAGTGTGGGCAGTTTGGGGAATTGTCTGTGTCACATCCTTTAGGTGTAGGTTCTGCCCAAATTGTATGTTGCCACCTTATTGTCCAACTCAACCCTCCATCTACTTCCGTTCTCATGTTGTGGCCTTGCACTGGCTGTGGGTGTTCTGATGGCACTTGCACCACACTTAACAATCTGGAACTGCCCCAGTCTCAGATATTTCACATCCAGCCATATGTCGCTGAGACCTAGCATATACTATGTATAGCATTGGCACGGCACAAAACAGGTGTCAGCATTGGTAGTGTGCAATGTTGATGTTGGGGAATGTGTGCTACATTGGATTGCACTGATGGTCCTAGCAGTGTTCTATTTTTCTTCTGACTGTGCGGGTGTGTTTCACTAGCCGGAAACATATGTCCTCCCCCTCAATGCTGTTGTCTTAGCAGTATGACAGTTGGGATGTTGCATGGTGGCATTGCAGCTATTGTGACCTGGGCACAGGGTAGACCCTGATATGTGTAGCATGGGTATGACATTACTGCTGTGTACCTCATAATGTGTTTGACAATAGCTGATGTTTGTAGCGACTATGAACATTAGCATTTGACAGGATTAGCACATTTTTATTGATTACAGGGGATTGATAATGTTGTCATCCTGAACCCTCTAATTTGGGTGTGTTTGATTCATGGGCACGTAACTGCAATTAGCTACTTGACCTGCACACACAGCAGAGGTGGTAGTGGCAACTGTTGTGAATGTTAAATTCCACTTGCGGATATAGCCTGAGACTGTTAATTGAGCCCTAGTCCATGTAGCGAGAATACCAGCTGTCGTGTGACAGTATGCCAGTTTTACATTGTACCGTACCCTCCTGGACTGGCTTTGCTTTTCCAGCATCCTTGGCATGGCAGCATACCCCAATGCAAAGGTTGTTGGTGTAGTGTTGTGCTGTGCCCCAGGTTTGCCCTGCACAGCCCATGCCCCCGTGCCGTGCCCCTTTGCCCTCTCCACTCCCTGATTATCATGACATACATGCATTGTGTAGTAGGTATATCCCTCCCTACTTGCAGTTAACAATTAAGCATTTTAGTTCCCCATGACACTTACCCTGCATCTGTGTTGTCTCCTGATAGTCTGCGCTGTGCTGTCCTTGAATTCCTGTGATGATCTCCTCAGGGATGACGGCTGCCACCATCTCCTCCATGTGGTTCAGGGCCTCCTGTGGTGCTGGACTCCCACCTCCAATCTGCAGTGCTGCCTTCCTGTTCCTTGCCATCTTTTCCTTGGTCCTGCCTCATGCCAGCGTTTCTTGCACTCGATGACTGTTCTCCGTACTTCTGCCACATTGTTTATCTTGTCGACAGTTTGTTGCCAAATTGCCTCTCTTCTCCCAATTGCCAATTTAGAGGTGACAAAAAGTTGATGCTGGTGTTCTGTCACCTCTTTCACCAGTATTTCCTGCTCCTCTGCACTGAACCAGCACTTCCTTTTCTTCTTCTCCCTCTCCTGGGTCTTGTGTGGGTCCTCGTGGCTGGTTCCTGGTCAGTTGTCATCTTCCTGGGGTCTCTCATAGCTTCTGGGATCCATTTTGGCCCTCCTTTGCACATTTTGCTGTGTTTGCTCTGCTTTTTTGCTGCAATTGCGGCAAAAAAAGGAACGCATCTGGTTTGCGACGTCATAAACCGGATTAAAGTCCGTTGTTTTTCTTTACGACATGGCGCATTGGCTTGAGTAAAAAAAAATTACTCTGACTAGTGGTTTGTGCCGTCGAGAGTCAAAGTATAAATTTGACGCCCGAGCGGCACAAAGAAAGGGTGTTAGCCGGTGTTAAAATTTGCGTCATAAAGTACAGATATGGCCCTAAGTGCTTGAACTGCTATTACATATGGACTGGAGACTTGAGGCTTGATTTAAGAGGCCCTAGTGCCACCTTAGCGCCACCATAGTGTCATTTTTCTAACGCTAAGGCAGTCCTAAAGTGGCTTTTTCCAGTGCCATATTTACAAAGTGGCACAATGCATACATGGTGCCACATTATGCCTGCGCCAATTTTTCAGCACTTTTAACACCTGCTCAAAGCAGGGATTAAAAGGGGGCATGCCATTAAATATAATGGGCCCCTATGTACTCTGCAGGAGTAGCACCAAAATGTTGGCACCACTCCTGCAGAGTACATCAATAGCGTTGGTGTACCATATTTTAAATATGGGGCACACATTGTGGCAGTAGGGGGGCGCTAAGGCGCACAAGGAACATGGCGCTGCATTAGGTGCAAAACTACTTTTCTTAAATCAGCCCCTTAATTCTGTGTTTCTATTATGATCAAAAGTGCCAATAAGAATGTTTTTAGGAACGACTGATATTTGTTTGAACCTTGAAAACTCCAGCCTGTGATTTCTAGAATACCTTGAGAGTGTTCCCAACGTCAACCTATGTTCCGAGTGTAACCTTGGGAGTGCCAGGAATTCCAGCCTAAGTTCCGAGTGTAACCTTAGGAGTGTCCCTAACTCCAACCTATGCTCCAAATTTAACCTTGAGAGGGTCCCTAACATCAACCAATGTTCTCAGTGTAACCTTGGGAGTGTCCCTAACTCCAACCTATGTTCTGAGGGTAACCTTGGTAGTGCCAGTAACTCCAACCTATGTTCCAATTGTAACCTTGGGAGTGTCCCTAACTCCAACCTATGGTCTGAGTGTAAACTTGGTAGTGCTAGTTATTTCAACCTATGTTCCAAGTGTAACCTTGGAAGTGTCCCTAACTCCAGCCCATGTTCTGAGTGTAACCTTGGGAGTGCCGGTAACTCCAACCTATATTCTGAGTGTAACCTTGAGAGTGTCCCTAACTCTAACCTATGTTCCAAGGGGAACCTTGTGAGTGTCCCTAACTCTAAACTACGTTCTGAGTGTGACCTTGGGAGTGTCCCTAACTCCAAGCCATGTTCGAACTATAACCTTTGGATCACCTGTAATTCCAACCTATTTTCCTAGTGTAACCTTGGGAGTGCCAGTACTCCAGCCTATGATCCAAGTGTAACCTTGGGAGTGCCAGTAACTCCAACCTATCTTCTGAGTGTAATCTTGGAAGTACCAGTAATTCCAACCTATGTTCCGAGTGTAACCTTGGGAGTCTCCCTAACTCCAACCTATGTTCTGAGTGTAACCTTGGGAGTGCCAGTAACTCCAACCTATTCTCTGAGTGTAACCTTGTGAGTGTCACTAACTCCAACCCATGTCCAGACTGTAACCTTGTGAGTGTCTCTAACTTTAGCCTATGTTCCGAGTGTGACCTTGAGAGTGTCAATAACTCCAGCGTATGTTCCCATTCTAACTTTGGGAGGGTCATTAACTCCAGCCTATCTTCCGAGTCTAACTTTGGGAGTCTCACTAATTACAGCCTGTGTTCCGAGTGTAACCATGGAGTGTCAGTAACTCCAACCTATGTTCCAAGTGTAACCTTTGGAGTGTCACTAACTCCAACGTATATTCCGAGGGAAATCTTGTGAGTATCCCGAACTCCAAATCACATTCTGAGTGTGACCTTCGGTGTGTCACTAACTTCAACCCATGTTCCAACTGTAACCTTTGGAGCGCCTGTAATTCGAACCTATGTTCCTAGTGTAACCTTGGGAGGGCCAGTACTCCAGCTTATGTTTCAAGTGTAACCTTGGGAGTGCCAGTAATTACAGCCTATGTTCTGAGTGTAATCTCTGAAGTACCAATAACTCCAACCTATGTTCCAAGTGTAACCTGGGGAGTGCTAGTAACTCCAATCTATAGTCCGAGCTTACCCTGGGAGTGTCAGTTGGCTCCAATCAATATTTCAAGTATGTCAGGGGTTCCTTTTAGTACCAGGTTGGACACTCTTATTTTATCTGTAGGCCTGTAGTGTCTGCCTTTTTACATACATACATATTTTATTCATTTTTATCACATTTTAGCACTGCTTGCTTTTCAGCTTGTTATTTTTTATATTTTAATCAGCTGCTTTTCTGAGAGGGCACAGTTGTTCATGTTGCGCATTTGTATCTACTCGTTGCGTGCATTTCACTATGTGCCCTTCGCAAATATGTCATTTTTTGTGTATGATAGTTTACCTAGTACTGTCACTCCAAGACTTATGGAATCAACTCACAGCTATAGTAATATTATCACATCAGGCCTGTTCTTAGAGCACAAAATGTTTTGTTATATAAACACCACATAGGCCTAAGGAGGGTAGAGGGCAGTCCAGCCATGGCCATCTGAGGATGTACACCATTCCATTGACAACGTCGGTGACTCTGGCCCTGACTTTCCAGCCAACCGGGAGAAGTGCCAGTAGACAGCAGGCAGACCCTTGCCCATCTTTCAGGAATGGGATTGGGGCTCTTCCGATAGATCAGGACAGGCAGAAGAGCTAACACTACTATGCTCTCAGTTTTATCACTAGATTCCATGACTGGACAAGGATGATGGAACTGTTTATAGTTTTCATTCTAATGGTCACAATCATCGTTGTATTATGGTTCATCTGCCTAAAAATCACAGCTGATGCCTCTTATACTCAGATACAATTGTTTCAATACATATATTGAAACCTAGCTTGCTTTTCTTCATTTGACTTGGCATGAGTGGGATGTTGTGTAACTGAGAGAAAGGGGTGTGATCTGCTCACCACAACTTCCCTGAGGAGTCAGGTTGCCACAAATCACCTTTACTTTCTAGGTTTGGGTAAGGTGCTGCTAGATAGCTGACAATGTCAGGCCTCCAGCTTACAGTTGGTGTGGGACTGACTCAGTCACCCACACTCGACGGTGCTGCTGCCCTAAACTAAGCAACCTTATCCCCAAGGGAAGAGTCCTACGACAAGTTCTTCCTCCAGAGTCTTAGAGATTCTTATCCAAGAAACTTGGTTATCGTTCAGTCATGCCTTAATTTTGAAGAAATCTTTAAGTGTTTGTTACTGAAGTTAATGCATTGTTAATGTATGTAGTGGTTTGATAGTTTATTAATGGTAACTGCCTATTTTTGTTGTTCCCAGTGTATTGCATCTTCATAAAACCAGAGGTTCTGGTCCCTTAAATGTCTATCTTCAGGAACGCAGAATGTCTCATGTGTGAAGCATCCTGCTAAGAAGCATTGTATAGTCGCTGAGCAGATCCAGTACCACAAGTTTCTCTTTTCTTATTTTGTCTCAGTCTACCTTGCCCCCGCGGGATAGTGTGGGATCCAGGAATTCAGTCTCTGTATCTTGATCATCCAGAGAAAGTTAGGAGGTCCAGCCTAGTCTCCAGTTTCATCCCCACGCTTGAGACCAGGTGAGTGTATAACATGCTACACCCTTCTCACTTGGGCTTCCACACTTATTTTAGTACAGAGACTTCCCTTATAGGTGTGGTAGAGCATCTTAAAAACAATTGTATCTTTGGCACACAGCCATTCTCATCCTTTTAGATTTTAGTGAATCATTGACATAGTTTCATATGAAGTTCTGTGTCAGAGGCTGAGAGACACTGGCCTCCAGGAGTCCGCTCTATCCTGGCTATCTTCTTTTCTACAGGACAATATCTTTCATGTCTCTTGTAGGCTGTATGAGTCCTTCATCTTTCATCTGCTGTGCAGGGTTCCACGAGGTTCTTCATTAAGTCTGGCATTGTCTGATTTATATGTCTGGCTTATCGCAGATATAGTTGATGGCTATGACTTAACTATGTTTATGTATGCAGATGATACTATTATCATTGTCAGACTCAGTAACGAGAAAGCAGATGGGTCCACCAATCTTCCATTCTGTTTGTCGAAATGTTGCAGGTTGGATAAGGTATAATTCTCTAGGTTAAATGGAGACAAACCTGGGGTAGTAATAGTTGGAAGATGTTGGACCAATCCCTTTCTCTAGGGTCATCCCCAAATGTTCTGTCTTCCTCCTCCTATTTTTTATAACCACTTTTTGTTGGCTCTATGACTCTGAGCACTTTATCACTGCTGATCAGTGCTAAAGTGCATGTTCTCTCTCTTCAAAATTTGGAATGATTGGCTTACACCTAGTAGGCACATTTAATTTATCTGTAAGCCCCTTGTTCAGTGGTATCCCTATACCCAGGGCCTGTAAATTAAATGTTTCTAGTGGGCCTGCAGCACAGCTTGCACCACCCACAGAAGTAGCCTTTCAAACCTGTCTCAGGCCTGCTACCACAGGGTCTGCATGCACAGTTTACTGCCATAAGAACCTGGCATCTAACTTTACTTGCCATGCCTGGAACTCCCCTTTTACTACATGTAAGTCACCCCTAAGGTATGCCCTAGTTAGCCCTACGGGCAGGGTGCTATGTATGCAAAAGTTAGGACACATGTCTTTATCTACTACATGTCCTAGTAGTGACAACAGCCTATTTGGTTCCTCACTACTGTGAGTGTTCCTCTCTCATAGGATTGCATTGGAAATGCCCTAACATATGTCTAAGTGGTATTGTCTGATCTCTGGAGGGTGGTGAAGGCATGTTTGGTATGGTTGGAATGGTAGTGAGAAATGCTTCTTACTGGTCAATGAGAATTTTTTATTACCATTATCGAAATGCCACCTTTAGAAAGCAGGCATTTCTTTGTGCTTATGACTCTGGTGTTTTGCAGCTTGACTTCAATCCACATCTCGGGCACAGTGACAGCAGGGCTTTGTGCATACGTTTCAGCCAGCCTGTACACAGGGAGGGTGGAGGTGTCACAAGAGTACATCTGCATATTGAATGGTCTTCCTGGACTTGGAAATGTAGAGGCTGGGCACACCTACATTTGTAAAGGCTGTGCCCTGGCCTCACTCAAAGGGCTTATTTACCCCTGCTAATGTCTGGGCTGGTGCTGGAGGAGAGAGGGGACCTGTTAGTGCTGGTTGGAACCCATCTCCCCCTTTTGTGGAGACTTCACAAAATGAGTATAAGTACCCCCACCTTTTGAGACACTTAAGAACACTACTGGAACTGGGCACTAGGTGCTGGAAGGACGCACCAGGAACCGCCTTGGGACTGTTCTGCTGTGGGACTGACCTGTGACCTGCTAGGTCACTGAGAGGGACTGAAACTGCTTTGGAACCCTTGTGCTGGTCTGATTGCTTGGGCCCTGCAGTCCTGTACCCCATTGTTGTCTATAGGGGCTGGGTATTGTGCCCCATTTCCCCCCACATTTCTCCTTCCTCAAAGCACAGGAAGGGTGCTTTGCCATTTTTTTTCCCAGCGCAAGAGAAGCACTGTAGGTACTATTTAGGAGCCGGCAGGGTGCTCAATTCTCTTACCTCAGTGCATAAAGAGCACTGGATTTCCTATCATTTAAAGTAAGGGAAGCGCACTCTCTTCCTGGTCCCTACAGCTCATGGAGAGCATTTTTTACTTATTGGGTCCAACGTGGGAGCGAGGAAGTGCCTGTGTAACCTAGGTTGGTGATAATGACAACCTGACTACTGCTTGTGTTGCAGAATACAAGTAACCTATATGTTTACCTGACTACTGCTTATTTTTGCAGAGTACTAGTAACATGTGTGATGTTCTGACAACTGCCTGTGTAGCAGGGTATTACTGATACATGTTGTGTTTGGTCTATTGATGTTTTATGCAATAGAATTTATTTTTATATCTCGTTGTGTTTCATTTGTGGTGTATTTATTGTGTCACGTGTGTTGTGTGTGTTGTACAAACGCTTTAAACATTTCCTGTGGGATATGCCTGGCTGCTCATGCCAAGCTACCAAGGTGTTGAGCAGGGGTCATCTTGGGTGAGTAACTCCCTCACCCTGACTAGAGTGGTGGGTTCTGCCTGCCTTAGATGCATACCCTCCCCATCTAGAAACACGATTTCTAATAGAAATCAAAGACAGCTTTGGGGTTTTCAGTGGTGGCCAGATGAGCTGGGTCTGTTACCCACCCCTTGTAAAGTTGCAAAAAACCTGGGTATGTGACTTGATTACAAACTCTCTATGGATACGCAAATTTCCAAAATTGCTACCTACTGTTTCTGGCTACTTAAATGTCTTGACACAATTCTTTGGTCCCTTCCACTGCCCACACATAAAACTGTGGCCCCAGCCTTGATTAAATCCAGGCTAGAGTATGGCAATGTGCTCTATTGTGCCCTCCTAAAATAAACTCTGAAAAGGCTTCAGCAGGGGTGAAATTCTGACCCCAGTTTGCTTGGCCATATCCCTTAGCAGTCACAGGTTTCATCCAACCTTCAATCTCTACATTGGCTCACAGTGGAGAATCACATACACTTTAAAACACTGTGCTTTCTGCACAAGGCTCTACATGGGAATGGCCTGCTATTTCATAAGAAGGGATAGCTGTACATTGCTTCTGTACCTGCTATCAATGTGTTAGACAGGGTGACAGGTCTTTTTCTGATCTAGGTCCAACTTTATGGAACTCTCTTCCTTGGATAATCTGTAGCTCTTCATCATTGATCGAGTTTCGAAAATTGCTGAAAACCTGTTTGTTCAAAGTACTGTGTCCTGTCCCATCTTTTATGATTAGTGCTGGGAAACTCTGTTTGAGTAGCCGTGTGCTTTAGAAATACAGAGGCCCTCATTACAACATGGCGGTCTTTGTACGAGACCGCCAAAGTTGTGGGCACCAGAAGACCGCCAGTGCTGGCGGTCTTCCCACCATTATATTATGAGTACTGTAGTATTTTCCTCCAGTAGTCGTGCTGGTGGTCAGAGATGCCTGGGCGGTTCCACCACTGGGCCTGCCTCACCAAAAGGACTCCACCAGCCGTATTACAACCTGTAATACTGCCTGGCTGTGTCATGATGGCGGGGCTCTGCTGGCGGTGGAAGTGCCTGCTCCCGTTTCCTGCCGGGCGACCTCCGTGCCAGAAAAGATAAGTCGATCATCTGACAGGGGAGGGGTGGAAGGGTGGGGGGTGTTGTGTGTGCGTGTATGAGTGGGTGTTGTCTGCGTGTGTGAATGTAAGTGTGTATGTGTGTGTAAATGCGTGTATGATTGTTGAAGTGAATGAGTGTAATATTCTTGAAGTGAGTGCGTATATAGATGCTTATAAATGACTGCATGTATGGATGCTTGTAAGTGAGTGCGTGTAGGAATGCTTGTGAGTGAATGCGTGTATGGATGCTTGTGAGTTAATGCGTGTATGTAAGTGTTGGTGAATGAGTGTATGCGGGGTGCATGTGGGTGTCTGTGTCCATGTGCATGTATGCAGGGAGTGGGAAGGGCGCTGTACTGATTGGGGAGGGGATGCTGTACTGCTAGGGGGGGAGCGCTTTACTGGTAGGGGGGGTTGGAGGGGTCTGTTATGGAAGGGGTTGGGTGGGTATTGGGCTTGCAAGGGGGTGGGGGAGTTGTCTGGTGGTAACAGAAAAGACATTTCTTCTCACCAGTAGCCTTTCCACTAGGGTTGTCATGGCGGTGCTATCCCCATGGAAACCCTAGTGGAAAGCTGACTCCTAATACCACCGGCGTTCTTTGCTGGACCGCCAGGTCGGAGATGCTAATCTCCGGCCCGCAGGTCCACCTACCCTGGCGGTACAGGCGGGGATGTGGCAGGTTGGGAGAGGCCAATCCACCACAATCATAATGTGGTGGTCTTCACCTCTAGCCCATCGGAGGTGAGACCGCCACCATGTCCCGGGTGGTCAGAAGACCACCAGGGTCATAATGAGGGCCATAGTGTGTATTGTAAGTGTATACTGTATTGTCAGGTTCAAATGGTTTTGCACGTTCCAGTTTCTCCACCACAAAGTCATAGCACTCTTAAAACCCACCCAAGACATGGGAAATGGATGTTCTAAGCCATGGCTGGCATTCCCAAACTTCTCACCAATCTTTCCCACCACGGAAATGATCAGATAATTAACTTCTTTTCCAGGAAGGAGAAGAATTCAATCTCAAATTTGGTAGAGGTATTCGGGGCAAATGTTTTCCCCACTGAGAACAAAATGGGGATTGCACAGGAAGATACTATTCCTCCAATGCTGAGTACTTTGTTGTGGAGAACTCAGTATAGGAGGAAAAGAAGTTTTGAAAAATTCACCAACACATTCCAAGAAGTACACCTGGAAACCGGCACGTGGCAAAACTTTGCAGGTGCACTTCTTGTAATACTTGATAACACAAAAAATGAATGCTCAGGATAAGGCAAAACTTTAGGTCTGTTTTTTTGTGAAAAGGTCCCACTGTGATTTAGGGCCATATTTATACTTTTTGACGCACAACTGCGCCAACGCAGTTGTGCGTCAAATATTTTAACGCCGGCTAACGCCATTCCAAAGCGCCATGCGGGCGCCTTATTTATGGAATGACGTTAGCCGGCGCAGCTGACTGGTGTGCGTCAAATAAAATGACCCACACCAGGCAGCGCCGGCGTAGGGGAAAATGGAGCTTGGGCGTCAAAAAATGGGGCAAGTCAGGGCTGAGGCAAAATATTGCCCTCAACCCGATTTGCGCCATTTTTTTTTTACTCCCAACCCCCATTGAAATGACTCCTGTCTTAGCACAGACAGGAGTCACGCCCCCTTGCCCAATAACCATGCCCAGGGGACTTATGTCCCCTGGGCATGGTCATTGGGCATAGTGGCATGTAGGGGGGCACAAATCAGGCCCCCCTATGCCACACAAAAAAATATATATATACTTACCTGAACTTACCTTAAGTTCCCTGAGATGGGTCCCTCCATCCTTGGGCATCCTCCTGGGGTGGGCAAGGGTGGCAGGGGGTGTCCTTGGGGGCATGGGAGGGCACCTCTGGGCTCCTTCCGAGCCCACAGGTCCCTTAACGCCTGCCCTGACCAGGCATTAAAAAATGACGCAAAAGTGGCTGGACGTCATTTTTTTTGACCCGCCCACTCCCGTGCGCCATTTTTGCACGGGAGTTTAAATAAGGCGCACATGCCTTGGAGTAATTTTTTAGACGGGAACGCCTACCTTGCATATCATTAACGCAAGGTAGGTGTCCACGCTAAAAAATTACGCAAACTCCAAGATCTTTGGCGCTAGACGGGTCTAACGCCAAAGTATAAATATGGAGTTAGCTTTGCGTCGCATTTGCGTAAAAAAAAACGACGCAATTCCGGTGCAAACAGAGTATAAATATGCCCCTTAGTTCTGTGACAGCCTGCAATGGTTTACTTGGTGGTCTGCCATAGACAAAGCACCACTGTAAATGGCAGTGGAATGAGAGAGGAATAAGAGAGGATGTGACATTATGGCTAGAGCTGTGGACTTTGTAATCGGGGAACCAGGTTTGAGTCCCAGCATCAGCTCAACATCCTGTTATTCAGTAGAAACCACTTAATCTCCTGTGCCTCAAAAAGGAAGGTAACTAGAGTATTTGTGTTTTTTCAGGTTTCCAGTAAGCTCCTTCCTCTAAATCAAGTAATTTATCCGCAGTGAAGAGTCTCCTTTATATCCTAAGCAACTTTCTTCCTGTAGTTTAAAATGAGTTGAAGCATCGGACCGTCTGCTTGGGAGAAACTGTCATTTAGTGGGAGAATTGATGGGTCGGAACTAGATGTAGGGCTCTAGTTTCAATTCTTTTTTACTTGAGTCCCTAGTGCCCAGTCCTGAAGCTCTACATTGAGGTTAATGTTTGATCGAACAGCCTTTAGTTCAAATTGAGTGGTTGCCACCTTGCTAATGCTAAACTGTTAGAAGGGACGGCCTGAATCATTGAAACCCACTTCAGGCGATGGCCACAGAAATTAAGCTTCATTCAGTTTAAACTTTAGCTATAATGGTGTCAACTTTTAAAACACTGTGAAATTGGTACATCCACAAAATATGACACAATGGAGTTGCATAGGACTCATAAATATGCCCCTTCTTGTTTTGAAAACCTATAACAGATTAGCTCAACGTTTCTGAAAAACGCAGATGTGAAATTATTTATCGGTATTCACCTCTCAACTAAGCCAAGTCTGTGTACTACCATTTCAGTTTCCTTTGAGTTCAATGACCCTAAATATTTACCGAGTATATTTATTTTTAAGTTAAGTATTTTCATTCTTTCCCTTTAATTGTATTATAATTTGGTATTTCTTTACACAGAACACCTTACACCTTTCCCAGAGATTGCCTTTCTGCTCAGATAAAAAAAAACAATGGAGAGTAAGGTTACTCGTAGTGAAATATTTTGACATCTCTAGTTTCTGACTAGGTGGGACATCCTGTGACAGGAATTCCTGTGGCAAAGCTGGTAGCAGAAACCCTCCCTGTGGTTGTAGGAGGTGTGTGAAGACTAGGACCTACCTCGTGGTTTGTGAGGTTGTTACACAAGTGATAGTTTGTGGGATAAGAGCAAGGGGGCGGTTAAGTTTAGCGTGAAGAACATGCTGTGGGATGGCACGCGGTGTTTTCAGACTTTGCGAAAGGTGCCACGTTTAAATAAAGTGCAAAACTGGGAGCCGTTTGACCTTTCAACTTTTAACACTGATAATGAAAATCGGGAGCTCTCTCCTCAATAGACTGTTAGCATTATTCCCTACAGCTTGTCTCTCACCAACGTAAGTTGGGACTTGCTCAGTGTCTGTGCCAGTGTCAAGGATGCAGATATTCTTAATGTGAAGTACTTCTTTCATCCTGCTCCCCTCGTTATAAATCTTGGCAAATCCTTTTACAAAACTAAATTGTGATAATAAATCTAATGAATCTACCTCACTTATTTTCTAGCTAATTAAGACTGCATGCAAATGAAGTGAAAATTGAATTAATGAAGATCTGCTTCTTCCCGCAAGCTAATGAAGCTTGTTTCATACCAATAACTACTCAAATTGAAAAATTAACCAACTCTGCAGGGGAAAGTGCTAAAACCACTACGAGTCTCTTTGCAACACCAATCACCATAAGTAAATAAAATAAACCATATATTTTATTAGGCAACTTGCCAAGGAAATTAGAATAGAATGTATTATTAATTCTTTTATAACCCGCACCTGTAACGAGCCTTACTTCCTTGCCAAGGGAAAGGGTTTGCAGGGCAGAGAACATTGCTTTTATTACCCCTTGCTAATTCAAGTCTGGCTTTGTCTAAAGGAACCAAGTACAGTAACATCAAATTCCCAAGTGCGGGTAAAATCCATGCAATGAGCTGCCATTCAAAGCATATGAGCCGTCGTCGGAGGACGTCTACATTTTCGTATTGATGTGTTCTGCTCATTGTGTCACGTGATTCCGTTCCTCCTAGCTTGACACACTGCGGTTAATTTAAGATACTTCCTTTTCTCCATTAGGCATGGCTTCTCTTATTACATCTATAATTCTTTTCATTATAAGCTTTCACTTTTATTTTCTCTGCTCTGCATGTCGATAAATCAAAATATATCCTTCAGTTACGAAGCCTATTCCCTACCATCTATTACTGTAAATTCTTCATCGCTTTTCTTCTCTTGTTTAATGGCCCACTTCAGCGCTTTCAGAACACGAATATGTGCTAAGTGATACTTACCTCAAGAAGAATACGAGTCATTTGCAAAGCAGTGTCTTATTAAAATTTAAATGAAGGAAATACAACTCCGCTGAAGTTCTTATTTTACTCATTTTCTATTTTAAAATTATTTGATTGATGTCCTTCCTCTTCTTCGGAGTAACATTAACGAAGAGTGGTTAGTTCCCTAGGGGTAGTCTTTATTTTATTGCTTCAGATATATTTGATCTCACCGGATGTCACTGCTTGACTACACAGTGGCTACAAGACCGCGGGCCTGTGTGATATTTTTAACGTCAATATCACAGGGTCCGTGTATCTGAGAGAAGAATCTAAGGCTTATAAGAGTCAATGTAATAAATAGTGTCAAGAAGAACAGACTCTGTTGAGAGCTGGTGGTTATGGCCATGAATCTTCCCTATAGATATCTTCCTACAATTTGCCTATAGAATATATGGCTTCCGTAACTCTATGTTCTTGGTAGATCTAAAGTAAATCTGAAATAATTGTCTGCACGGTCTTCCAGAGTGAAAAATATTTTGATTGTCCGTGGTCTCATGTTCACAGGAAAGCTGGCTTGGTAAGACATCCTTAATTAAAAATAACAACAAAAATCCAGACCTACCAATGATAACCTACTGCATAGCACTACATAGCATACATTAATTTGTTCTTGGACACTTGAGGACTGCTGTTGTTTTAACTCAGTCAACCAGTCACTTTGACTTCAGCAGGATCCAAAGCTGAATTAAACCTACCAATTCCTACCCCACTCATATTCCTGCAGATTTCATGCTCGGTGCTTAGGTAGATGAGGTAATGTGCCATGTCATTGATGAAAAATGTTACTGTTCTACTATAATAGAGCAAGATATAGGGCCTGATTTAGATCTTGGTGGTATTACAGACAACCCGCCAAGGGTTGTTCCGCCAGCCATATTTAGATGTATTGCTGCTGAGCCACTGGCATCAGGCTGGCAGGTTCCCCTGACCCTGTTTAGATGTTACAGTCCTGCAGGCAGTGTACACAAAATAACAACTGCACACATCACAATGACCACCACACAACAACACACACCTGATTGTTGCACACAGGAACACAACACACAACCCAAAACACATAACAAACAAAAGACCCACATGCACGTGGCACATATACAGACACACCCACATCACCCACTCCTGCTCCCTCTACCTTGACCAGCCAATTCAATCTCGACACGCATACACCTACTAACTCACAAACAGAACTGGACTCACAACATCACAGGTACAGGGTCACTTACAATGTGCACACGTAGACATGGGTACACTTTTGATGCCATTGTTATTGTGATGCTAGCATTCATTTGGCAATGAATACTGACACCACAATAACAATTGTATATGAGTGTGAAATGTGGCTTATACCATTGTGTCCCCATCAATCACTAACACAAATGTGTTTCGGACATATGCATATTTAAAAAAAAATACCTGCAGCAGGTATATTTCTGCAGAGGTCCTGAGCTCATGTGCAGTGCCCACACAACATACAAGGTACTTGCAGTATCCCTATCTCCAAGTCAGGATATGGCGCGGTTGCATGACCTCCATGGTCCAATAGTAGCAACAATGGCAAAGGATGTCCAGTCAGGTCCAGTTCAGAAGTGAAGAATAAATGTGAAAAGAGGTAGGTTTTGTTTCCCTTCCCCCGACAATCCACCAACTCTGGTGTGGAGGTCGGCATGCCACAGTTGGCTTGGCAGTAAGGCACACCCAAATCTGCTCTTTGGTAGGGTTGGCTAAAGTCCCGCCTTCAGCCCCCATTCCCAATGCCGCAGTCAAGGTGGCTGGAGATTCTTGGCGGAGTCTGCGGGACTCTGGTGCTCTTTCACCTATGGTCCAAGCAATATCTAAATTGGGCAGGAAGACCACATAGTCGGTGGACGACTTTTCTGTCAAAAAATCGAGGGAGGGACTGTAACCACCAAGAGCTAAATCTGGCCAATAGTCATTTATTAATCATGTGTCAAAGAAATATTGTTAGGAAATATTAAGAATATCAAATCACTGGAAAGACTTTTTTACTGACTTCATATGGATTGAACAACATTTTGATTACTTGTCATGATAATTTTAAGGTCTAGTCAACAACATATGATACAACCAGGGGCGGCTCCTCTGTTAGGGCAGAGGAGCATCGTCCCACCACCAGCCGCAGAAGCTGCAAAATTTTCAAAACAAGGGTATAATAAACATAGTTGTGAAAGGGGCGGGGCATCTGGGGTGAGGAGCTGTGAGGGGGAGTGCTCAACACCTCCCCTCACTGCGTATGTACGTTTGGATGGGGGGCTCGGCCCAGCTAAACACACATGCGCGGTAGGATCTCTCCAGCCCGGCAACACTGCTGCCAGGCTGGAGAGAGCCTGCGCAGGCTCCCAGTCTGCCTGGGAGTGCCCAGCCACGGCACTCTCAGCCAATCCTGATGCTGCTTTGAGCAGCGTCAGGATTGGCCACAGGGCAGACTGGGAGCCCACCCCCCCCCACACACTGCCCGCTCCTGTCGAGCAAAGTGGGACGCAACTAGATAAAACCTCTTTGAACAGAAAGGGTAAGTTCCATAGTCAGTTTGGGATACCCGAAAAATGTGTGCAAATTTTTAAGAGGGAAGTGGTGGTGACACAACTATCACAATAAGCTTATTGGTAACTTAAATGAACACTTTACAGATTCACATCAATTTGAATGGAATTTAACACTCTGTGGGATTTCTGATAAACAACATATTAGTATTCAGTGTATCTTTATGTTGGTTATATAATAGCAAAGAAAAAGCATAACAGTTACTGCATCTGAATGTAAATGGTCCCTACTAAAAGGCTGAGGAAGCAATTGCAACTCACCCGAAATAGAGCAGTTAAATATAGGCTTGGTCTTATAATGAAGCAACTGGACAACAATTGGCCCATGGTCAGGGTGTAGCCATCAAGAGCGCAGTAGGTGTAGTGATACAGGGCAGAAAAGCATGAGGAGGCTCTATGTACAGGAATTAGCAACTTTTTCACATCAAACAAGGGGATCAGATGCACATTTCCCTTTCTTGCAATTTTCCCATGACACCCTGCTCAGCCACTTCCCAAAATATCTTTAAAGATGATTTGCCTGACTCCCAATGTAAACTGGGTTTGAGGTTCCAGATATGGAAGCAGCCTAGCACGGTATTATGAACCATCTTGAAACATGAGATGAGCAGCTGAGAGGAGAACCAAGCTTCAACACTGATTTACCAGTACTAATGAGCAGAACTCTGAACATAGACATCATTCAATAAAGTGCCAGATGTAGCAGCTATGATAGTAGGTACCCATCAACCCTATTTACATCACATTAGTGACGCTTTATCTCAACTGCCTCCTATATGCTGCTAAGCGGCTAGAAGGGCTTAGAATTGAAAATGCAGAGAGCAACTTTCTGTTATTGTAGCTGCCTAGATGACCCTCGAAGAAACAAGTAAAGAGCAGTGAAATAAGTCAAGGGTAGCAGCTGGTATACCTGTCTACACCTAACGGGCTCTAGGGTTGTGAGTATACTTTATCCAGAGGCATTAAAGAGGCTTTGGAGGAGCTGGAAACTACTGTCCTTAGACAGACCCGCAGAGACCAAAGAACTTAAATCTGAAAATGTGTCATCTGCAAACACTGAGGACCATATTTATATTTTTTTCACATAGGGCAATGCAGCAAGCTGCCTTGCTGTGCTGTATGAAAGGGAAATGCAGGAATGTGTTATGTCTTGCATGATTGAGAGCACAAACTTTCTGGCTCCCCAATGTCTCTGTATCAGTGTGTGACGTAATTGCTAGAAAGGAATGTATGAAAGCTTTCTTTACAATGTTGTAGTTGACAAGTACATGGAGAGGAATAAAGATGTGTGATTTACAGCTCAGTGTGTGCCCTAGTTATTCAGTGGGACCAAGATTCAATTGGCAACGATATAAGGGGATAAGTAATCTAAAGAAGAAAGTGCTTTCCTGGAGAGTTTGCTGTGGTCCAAGCAAACTGCTCATGTCAATGAGTGGCATACATGGAGTCAAAGAGCAACTTCACTCAATGTGAAGCGTATGAATGGAAAGATAAAATCATGGAAAAGTCTATGCATTGTTGGTCAAAAAAGTACAACCAAGATCTTCCAAAAATGGACTGCGCTGCCGCACAAAATAAAGTTGTACAATATACAACGTGTTAACTCTGATGGCAGATTCAGCCAGGTTTACAATGCATAGTTATAGACAATTATCAGATACCAAATAGAGCTGATGGTGGAATAATCAGGTGTAAGAAAATAGAAACTGAAGTATAAAAAGAATAAAGTAAAGGACTTACCGAGACCACTAAAGAGAGTCACCATGTCAAAGGAGTCACCAAAGTTGCTCAAAGGAAAGTGTTCTGGGTTGTGCTTGTAGAGTTGTCTGTACCCGAACCAATAGCTCATTAAGCTGTCAAGTGGGGCTCAGAACAACTTTATAGATCTTGCAAGCGTGAAAGATTGAAGCAACAGTTGGATCTGTGAAGCTTGAAGATGGCAACTAAAAGAAGATGCCATTCCCATGAAAATTAAAGCTATCCTGAGACTCACATGTCAAAAGACTTTAGAGAGGATTTACACAAACATGATCATTTGACAGTGTCATAGAGCGTGCTACTCTCAAAGTCAGTGAGCTTCACACTGGGTTACAATGCTGCCGCTTTCCCAAAACCACCAGCACCATTTGACACTGCCGACAAGCAAAATATTGATGATAAATGGACTGCATGGCTATAGACATTTGAAGAGTTCACAGATGCACTTGAAGAGATTTATAGCAGGAACACTAAAAAATATCTCAAAAATCTTGCTGACGATGATGCTAAAGAAGTCATAAAGAAAATGCCAGGAACTGATGAAGAAGTCACATACCATCAGATTAAGAGTGTGTTGACCCTCAAGTTTAATCCAGAACCAAACGTGATTATGAATAATATGTTTTTAATCAACAACTTCAAAGATGTCGTAGTTGGACTCTCGCTCCCAGGCAAGACTGCTGATTTAGGGATGACAGCACTTTTGTTTGTAGGTGACCGAGTCACTCCTACAAGAAGTCGCAACTGTTGGCCCAGCCCTCCTGGCTCACAGCAGTACCTTATCAAAAACCCAAACAGTAAAAAGTAATTACTGGACTCTAGATTTTGACATCTCAGGGAAGTCATGTGGAACAGGAGTTATCCTTTTCTCATGTTAGTAGCAAGTCACATACAGGCAACGAAGGAGATGCAGGATAGTTTTCAATAAGTTTTTTTAAAAGACTGTAATGTATGATGAAGTGCATGAGCTGCAATGATTAGAATAACAAACAATAAAAGAAGCATAATTGTGAAGATGACAGTCGTGAATACAAAGACCTCAACCATCTTGCGATAAGCATGGAATGTAAAATCCCTAGCATAGAGAACCTAGGGCCAGATGTAGCAAAAATAAAAATTGCGACTCGCAATTTGGAATGCCAGGAAAAAAAACGATCCGATTTTGCAACTCGCAGCCGGACTCGCAACGCATTGTGCGAGTCCGCAGATTGCGAGGTCGCTTTTTGCGAGTGTGCAAAAAACGAATTCGCAATTAGCGAGTAGATGTCGCAAATTGCGATTACCTCGAAAATTGCTTGCAGGTGCAGCAGAACACTCCAGAAAGCACACCAGAACACTCTGGAAACACTTCCTGGCACATGATGATGACATCACAGCCAGGAAGTTCACTAATACACCTGGGAGGAGGGAGGACCACACCCTTTTATAACTGCCAGTCTTCACACAGAACAAACAGCAGCTGCCATGGAGGGAACCCCACGAAAAAGAAAACTCAAATTTTCTAAGATGGGAGCTGGAGGTGCTGACAGAGGAATGCTGTCAGCACCATGATGAGCTTTTTGGGAGAGCAGCCCTCAATGTTCCTGAGGCCACCAAAAAAAAACTCTGGCAGGACATCCAAGATAAAATCAATTCCCTGGGTGTGAGCCACAGGACAATCGAGGACATTAAGAAGAGGTGGTATGACCTCCGCTCCCGGACCAAGGAGAGGGTGGCTGAAAGGCTCCGGGAGATGAGAGGCACTGGAGGGGGACCATCATCTGTGCCACCACCCACACCCCTGGAAGAAAGGGTGGAAGAAACATTGGAGCAGGAGGCAGTGTGTGGATTTGGGGACCTGGACACCTCAGAGCCCAGCACATCAACCGGTGAGTACCATGTGATAAGCCTGTACCCCTATCAATGTCAACCCCCACCCACCATGTACACAGGTGCATGCACAACCAAAATAGCTCCATTTCAGGGTAGAAATTGCCAGAATGATGCATTATGGGAAAAGTAGTCAAATAGGCAGTTCATAGACAAATGTTTAATAGGATGTGTGCAATAGATAGTAGACACTGACAGTCTGTTCCCCATGTCCCACAGGTCTCCAGCAAGACACCCCCAACACCCCAAGCACCCAGACCCAGGAGGACACCCCAGGACCCGCCAGCACCCCCACCTGCACCGTCAGCAGCATCCCTGCAGTAGTAACACCTGCTGCAACTTTCACGCCAGAAGCTGCCCCAGCAACAGGCAGGGAGGACACAGGTGGGAGCACAGGGCAGCCACCGCTGCGCAGGCGTCGCAGGACAAGACCATCTGGGCTGCTGTCTGCATCCAGGAGACTTCCTCCAACCAACAGTGAGGCACATCTGCTGCGGGGTCAGCGCCTGCAGAACAGAATTTTGGGCAGGATTAGTGGTGTGCTGCACCGCTTTGTGAGAACCAACCATGCAAGCATACAGCACCTCAACAGACGCATGGACATGATGTGCCAGAACACTGGGGACATTGCCCTTGCCATTAGGGAACTGGCGGGAGGACTGCTGGCCCAGGCAGAGGCTGGGCGGCGCAGAGATCGCCAAATAATGCAACGACTGGACAGGATGGCCACATCGATCGGCAGGCTCGCCATTAATACAACAGGCCTGTCGAGGAGGACAGTTGGGCTGCAAATAGAGATGGGCCATTTTGCTGGGGATGTTGCCAGGGGCCTGGGACGTCTCACCCACATAATAGAACTTATGGAGACACGGGAAATGTCAAGGGCCACAGGGGAAACACCCCAAGACAGTGAAGAGGGCTCAACAGTGAGCAGTGTCTCTGCCACTGACAGCAGGGTGCTGAGGAGTGGTAGGCAGAGCACCATGGACGCAGCAGGGACCAGCCAGGCTGGCAGGAGGGGCAGGAGAACATAGATAACACCCAGGACCATTAACTGTGGCACATGGCGTTAATGTGTCACATGACTGGTTGGCATTTTCCTGCCCATGGACAATTTCTACTTGTATATAGTTCTTAATTACAGTAATAAAACAGTTATTTTTGTTCCACTTAACAAATGGATCTTTTGGTTAATAGGTGACTATGGTGGGAGTTGACACGTACCGTCCAAAATATTGTGTTGCAATGTGTTCCCGTCTCAGTCTGCCTTGATTAGCTAGACTCCTATCCCCATGATGGCGATGTGGTTGTTCTTGCTCTTCATCATCAGGATCTGGCTCTGCAGGGGTGAGAGGTAGCCCACGTCGGGTGGCTATGTTGTGGAGGATGGCGCATGCAACCACAATTTTGAATGCGGTAATGGGGGTGTATTGGAGGGCGCCTCCACTGCAGTGGAGGCATCTGAATCTTGCCTTCAGGAGTCCGAAGGTGCGCTCTATCAGGTTCCTGGTCCTCTTATGCGCACTGTTGTATTGCCTCTCAGATTCAGTTCTGGGTGTTAAAAACTGAGTCATGATCCAAGGCCTGAGAGCATAGGCACTGTCACCTGTTGGGCACAAAAGTACACTGTTAGGAAGTCCGGATAGTCGTGCACAGTGACCTGTGTGTATGTCTGCAAGTGTCTGTGGATCTACCTAGGAGGTAACCGTCTCCGAATTCCCCACGTTCCAGGTGTTGATATATCCCACTATGCCTAAAAATGTATGAGTCATGGGTACTGCCTGGAAACTTAGCTACGATGTCCGTGATGACATAATGGGCATCGCACACAACCTGTATGTTGAGTGAGTGGGTACACTTCCTGTTGCGGAAAATGTGTTCCAGATTTGCAGGGGGGCATATTTGAATGTGTGTCCCATCTACACACCCTATGAGATGGGGAAAGTGGGCAATGCGGTAAAAGTCCAGCTTGGTGCTGTTCATTTCTGCCTCATTCCTTGGTAAGTATATGAAGTGAGACATGTGCATGACTAAGGCATCTAGGAAGGCCCTGAGGAACCTTGACACTGCACTTTGGGATACCCCACCTGCCACAGCAATGACCCCCTGATAGCTCCCTGAGGCCAAGAGGTGCAGTGAGCATAGTACTTGCACATGCGTAGGAATGGCGCAGCCACGCAGAGTCTGGTGTTCTAGCTGTGGTTTGAGTAAATCTATTAATTCTAGAATGGCTGCGCTGCTAAGGCGGTATTTGTCATAGATCTCCTCTTTAGTTTGCTGAAAAAGAGTCTGCCTGGTTCTATATATCTTCTCCTGTCTGTGGCCCCTCCTCCTCCTCTGCTGGGCTGCGTAGACTCTCCTCCTCACTGCTATCAGGTATATCTCCGCCATCTTGAGTAACCCAGATGGCTTCTGGGTCCCCTTTTATACTTTGGTAATGGTTACCACCTGCTCTGAGTTAGTGGTAAATGGGACATGCAAACTGGGCTTTTTGCGACTAGTCGCAATTTGCGAGTTGCAATTGCATAAGGTTTGCGACTCACAAATTGCGACTTGCTATTTGCGGGTCGCAAAATGGGGTCGCAAGGGATGCGACTCGCAAACGGGTCCCATCGCTTTTTGCGAGTCGGAAATGGGCTTTTTGCATCCCATTTCTGATTTTGCACTGTCACAAATTGCGATTCGGCCCGTTTGCGAGTCGCAAACCTTTGCTACATCTGGCCCCTAATCTCTAACCTAATGAGAACTAGGTATGTTAAACCTAATCTTCCAGTACCATTTCCATGAGAAGCGCCCCACAACCCTCGTTACCTTAGAATGAGGTCTCTAGGTCAGACTCCGAGGTGACACAAAGGTTAATTTCTGCAGTGAGGTGGCGTGCAGCATAGATGACGGAGACAGCATCTGGAAGGGATCTTTCTGATAACCTTGTCTGTGTTAGATGTATTTATACAGATCTTGCATGACCACTGATGCAGGTATGTTCCCAAACAATTGATAAAGAAGGAGACTTGTGGCAGCAATTATTTAAACAATCCCCAACAAGTGTACATTATGTTCCTGTAACACGTAAGTGAAAAAGGGACATGATGTGAATACCAATGTACATCACTTGATGATGACGCTGATAGTGACGCCATCACAGAGTGGCACTGATAATGCAAATCAAAACATTTTTTTAAAATATAAACAATTGCAGCCAACTTAAATGAAATAATAGAATAAATCAGCTAAAACAGAGCAAGCTAAGTAGGTTAAAAGTCACTAGGTGATGAGGGCACAGGCCTGCAAGCCAAAGGCTCAGCTAATGTCCTTAGTCCCAATAAACGCTAAAGTGGATTGGCTACGAAGAATTGGCAAAACGACCAGTACATTTGTGGAAAGACTTGACACACTCCTCAAACACTGAAAGTTCAAATAACTTAGTTATGTCTCCTTTGTCCTTCTCTCTCACTTGGGTCTCTGAACTAGCCTGTGAAAAGCATGTACCAATTAATAAATAATCAGCAAAAATGAGATGAATAATGTGTGTCCCCAGTTCAACTCCAACAACTGAGGAACATTTGTAAGCACCCTAAAATATGTCAAATCATAATCCGTTTTTGGTATCTCTACCATGCAAGATGTGCTAATGCCTACACTTCAGCATTGAGGTATATATAACTGCATGTTTTGAAGAGGAATTCTCAGTCTTGCTATATGTAGTGATATAGGATGTTGTTGCATATCATGTTTTTATTTCAACTTAACAATTGATGTGTTTCTGACAGTGAAGGTAACTTAAGCTAGCTACAGAAAAGAGAAGGCCTGATTCTCAAAGGGGACTGTCTAATCAAATAATTATGTATGACCACTCATAGACCTAGATATAAGAAGCTTTATCACCACAGCAGCGTAATTGTTTTAATGTGGTGTTAGGCTTCTAAAATTGTGGTGCCATACTTAGAAAGTGGTGCAAAGCATGCAATGCGCCACTTTGTTACCCCTTGGGCCACATTATGTCCGCACCAGGCATAATGAATGCACGGAGGGCGTTCCCCTGTAATCTAAAAGATTTATTTGCTTCATTTGCAGGATTAGCACCAAAATGTTAACACTAGTTCCCCACCTACCACCATGGTGTACCATATCTTAAATACTGGCCACACATGGTGGCATTAGATGGGTGTTAAAGGGCACAAGAAAAGTGGCACTGCATTGGATGCAGTGCAACTTTTCTTAAATCTGCTGCATAGTTGAACATATCTCTAGATTAATTTGTATGTTCTAATCAAAAGTTAATTAGCAGGCTCCTGGCAGTACAAACAAAAATGAAATAACTCACAGAACTGAATTTATTTGTCCTGTAAATAGAAATATGGGTTTGAGCATTTGATTACACAAACTATTGTTCAGCGGACACATACCTGTGTATCATTCTGAACCAGGTGAAAGCCAAACAGCAACAGCAATCTGACACATGTAAATAGAAGCATTTAGTACGCCCTGCTACCCCTTTTGTCTTTTATCACACATTAGTTTGGGCTGAGAGTCCAAAATTCCCAGTGCAGATGCAGACCACCGTACTCAAGACAATGAGACACTTTACCAAGGAGGAAGCAAAGATAATGGTAAAACTTTTGGTGAACTACTATGGAGATCTCTGTGGTCTACCTACACACATATATTTAATCATGCTGCCAAAATATTCAAAATGTCACAAATTTGTGGAAATTTTAAAATTTAGTTCTCACATGATTTTGCACATTTTTTTAACTGACAGTATCTCACATTAAAAGGCCTTGTGAGAAACCAGTGGCGGATAGTTTGTACTAGGGTGATACTCCTATTTGAATCTCATAGGATGTTTTTTTTTAGCTATACATGTTTACGTAAAATAAAGTGACGCGAGACACAGGAAAATCACATTTCATGGCCAAAGAGTGAATTGCACAAAATGTTCCAAGAATTCAGTGAAATTCAGTGTGAAAAGTTGTGCATTTCTGCCCAGACGTAAAAAAGTTCATATGATAGGATGTTGTGATAGGGTGTAGGTACCCACTGTATTGAGATGATAAGAACATACATCAAGCATGGTGGCTAGGATGCTATGACAGCTATAGCCTCTGGAAAACATTCCAGAACACCCTCAGACATTCCATATACCACATTCTCAAGCCCCCTTAGCAACTGTATGGGCTGTCTATGCACCTTGAATCAGTCCTCAGGAATAGTATGACCCATTTATGAGTCCTAGTAACAACATATGTGTGCTCCTGTCAATGTTTCTGCACATAAAACATGTTTGTATGGCACCCAGAAACACAGGGCCCACTGCCACACATATGCAATACAAACAATGAAAGAAAAGCATCTGCACACTGGTAAATGATACCACTTTCACACAGAGACACATTAATAAACAATGTCATTAATATACCTCATTTCCTTTCCCAGGGTAGTTGCATGTATTCTAAGAAGGTTGAGAACTAATACCAGTCTTTCATGAGGCAAGAACACAATCAGGTCTGGCTGCACGGCACATCCCACTCCAACCAGGTTGCATTTCAAATTCAGCACCATCTGGTATTAAATCACATACCACAAACTGATGATGTTCTTCTAATGATCATATTTCTATAGGTACTTTATTTTTGGAACAGGAATAGTAGTTTGCATATTTGTGACAATTAAAACTTTGATATTGTTTTCTGAGATAGGTAGGTACCGGACTTCTGCTGTTCTTACAATGGAATGGGAAAGATCCTGTGTCAATAAGAAATGAGACTGGATGGCCATTAACCTCTCATTCCACAAATGAACCACTTTGGTGTACCTCTAAGATTACACCAAGTATAAAATCTTCCTCCCCTCTCAGGCGCTGTCATTGGAAATTATCAGACTAGAAATTCTCATTTTCCAACATGGGGAACTGTTGAAAAGGGTTCTAATTTTGGAATGGATTTAAAATTGATCTTGGTAACTGATTCATATTTAATCTGGGATTACCCATAGCTGGTGGGGCCATCGGAGCATGTGGGACTTGCATCATGGAAACTTGTATCTGCACTGGCATCTGCATGTATTGGGCAGGTACTTGAACTGGAACATTTTGCATTTGCATTTGTATTTGATTATCCCTTGCATTTGACCATCATCATTCACTCAATTTAGATTTGGTATACACTCTTTCTTCCAATGCTAAGCCTTTTACAATAGTGAGAAGGAGTTGTTCTCTTCAACATTGCAATATCTATCTCTAAATTTGGATCAAGCAAAACACCTCAACCTCTACCCCATAAAACACCAACTCCACCTTGCTCTACTTGACCTCCAGCCTTTAACACAAAACCTTGCATTCTACAAACATTTCCTCCATAGTTGATTCTAAAACCCCTTTTGAGGCAACTTTGTCTGTGCAAGAAAAAACTTCTCCTTAAGTCTCTTCTTCTTCATTTCCTGTTCATCATTACAGTATTGTACATACCTCAGGGTCTCATCTAAAGGTATTGGCAGCCAACAAAATACATTATTTTGTATGCGCATACTGATCTCTGGTTACAATCCAAGAATAAACTGTGACAAAAAAACTCCCCTTATCTCACTTTTCAAATGTTCTTGTCTGCAAGTACATGCATCTCTTTTAGGTTCAGAATATGGCCATTGGGCAGTTCTCTTGCATTCAGCCCACAGATGACTCAATACCACAATATCAAAAAAAGTATTCAAACAAGTCAACTTCAAGATTTTTACAAATCTATCAAATTGTGTATACCACTGTGCAGAATTTTCTTTCAAATTTGGAGAACTGTTTGTATATGTTGTGAGATCACCTGTACAAAGTTAAAGTTTTAACTTCATCTGGGGGTGCTTGTGGTGGCTTACCATTTGTTTCATTGGTATTGGTTTGTTCCTTTCACTTCCTCTGTTTCTTTGCCCATTTACTCTATATGCTTGTCAAAATAACTCAATTTGTGGATGCATTTTACGATTTCTGCAATATGAAATCTCATCCCTGAAGATCTCACTGTCACAATAGTTTCATTACATAGTTGTGCCCTGAATCTTTTCTTTAGGAGAACAAACTTAGAATAGTCCACCTCATATATTTTCACCAATCCAGTTAATTTAACTTGGATGGTACCCAAAAGACTTGTAATTTCTTTGCTTAAATATATCAGTTTGTTTTCCTTATATTTATTCTGATGTGAAATATCTAAGCACATTCTAATAATGTCCTCTAATTCTATCTTCAAGTTTGACACATCTAAGGTTCTCACCTTTTCCTGATTAGTAGATGATGTCTCTGCTCCCATTTCTCTTGCAAGTTTTCAATCATCTTTAAATTTAAAGTACCATATTGTGGAAGTTTCTGCTTATGTTCAGTGACCTTACACTATTGACAAAGCCACAGACATGTATAGAGCCCTACATTTGTCAGAATATAATGATCTGGCTTACTTTCTGGTGGTGCTTCCTTACACTCATGAACTGGGACTCTCACATCTCCCTTCATCACATCTCTAGGAGCTTTAAAATATTTTATTTTTGCAATAATTTAACAGTGAATAAACATTAGTCAAATTTAGGATTTCAATGTTTTTATTCAGTTTATAATTCCTGTATACGTCAGTAATGTCTTCCAATCCTGTCACAACTCTTCTCTCGCAAACCTTTCACAGCTTAATACTTGATAACTCATCAACCAATCTCAGTTCAACACTTTACACTAGCTGGTCCATGCCAGCATGGCACTCTTTGATAGAATTCTTCACTCCTTGCAGAGGTGGACCCTCCTTTTCAATTCTCTCATACACAAGAGTTTTACAACTCTAAGCAAGCACAATAAACAAATAACTTTTGTCTGTTCCACAAAACAATTCAAATTAGACCATTTATGCAAGAAAACAATCACAGATGAGTTTAATACCTTCCAACTCTACAAAACACACACATGAATGAAATCTTGACCAGTGGGAGATCACCCTGACTAATATAGCTTCCCCTTTGCACAATAGGGTCTTCTAAAACCAATCAATATTAGTACAATCACAACAAGTCCCTATAGTTCCCATCTCCATTGCGCAGTTGATGGCATCTCATGATTCTACACCACAAACTTTAAGCCGACATTTTTTTTTTTTTTCAACTATCTCAGGATCTCAGACTACTTTGAGTATGACAACAACTTCATCTGTTCACCATCTGAGTATAAAACACCACAATGTCTCAAAACATATTGGGGGTTATTACGAGTTCAGTGCACGGTTTTTACCTCCTGCCGAACTTCCAATGGGGAGGTTGCTGCCATACAGGCTACCTCCCAGCCAGCCCCCTTAAGGGTTTCCCGCTAGGCTGGCAGGAGGAAACTGAGGTTTCCACGTGCCAGCCTAGCGGGAAACAGGCTACAACATTGTCACTGTCTCGAAATCGAGCCGGTGGCAATGCTGCATCACTCAGGGTGCACCAGCACCCTTGCAATGTTCACTGTCTACAAAGCGATAGTGCTGGGCATGGGGCCCTTGCACTGCCTATGCCATGGCCCCCTAAATCTGTTCCCCACCAGCCTTTTAATGGTTGGCAGAGAACAAGGTCCTAATCCCTAGTGCAGCAGAGCCTTTTAATGTGGTGGTTGGACAACGCATTTGAAGCGGTCCAGACTGCCACTGTGAGTGTGGAGGTCTACAGACTGCCACACTCACAATGACCCCCATAATCCTAACACAAAAATGTAATCTCAAAAAGATAATGACGATGCACAACCTAACTCTAAAATGTGGTAACTCAATCCAGCTCCTCTCTCTTGGGACACAAACCATGGTCTGGCTACCACCTGAGAGAGTGAGGTTTTCTACATCTCAGTCTTTAGGTGTAATCATTAAATAACCCCACTCCTGCTAGTCTGGACCTTTGTTTGCCAATGAAGAGAAATGGGGAGCAATCATTTACATACTCAATGAATCATTGAAGACTTTATATTTAATCAATAAAAACAGTTGATGCGAGGTAAAGGGTTTTATTTTCATGTCTTTTAGCTTTTTATCTATTTATTCATTACTTAATAAACTTTAGATTTCAGCATTAAAAATTAATCCATCAATCGATATTTGATTGTAACATTAAACAAAATGTTCATCAAAATCACAGTCAAAATATTAATAATACAAAAAGCATGTTCCATAAATGAAATTCCTTAATCTAAATCAATTTGGGATAAAGAGAGAGCAGATGTCAGCTCTGAAACCCAAGGAAGTGTTCTGATGAGAGAGAAATATACGCACAAGCAAGAAGCTTTTGCATTACAAGCTGGAAAGAATTCTCAGCTCAAAGATATCAATAGACACTATTTTGTAAAATCTAGGCAAGGCAGCCTCTTATGAAGAGAAAGCATCAAAAATTCAAAGATGACCCTCCCATAGCAGAGCCTGGAAAGGAATCCAGAATCTGCCTAGCTAGCCTAGAAACACACACTATAATAAACACACAAATTCTATGTTGCAACATTATTTTCATTTGTCTTCATCTTCCAATAGAATATCAGCAAACTGCTGAGAATAAGAAAACCCTGATTTTCTCATCAGAGCATAATAGACTTTCAGATGGAAGTTCTTGAAAAGTTACAACACTGTTTTCTTGCAGTCTAAAAACCTCTTTCCATGAATCATTCTACCTGTCACTTCATATTCTCCCAGTGATAACTGTACTAGAAGTTGCTAATACAAAATAAGTGTCTATTCACTAGCTAACAGTAGGCTCCTGAACTAGCAACATCTGCAGTAAGGAGAAGAAAAACATCTTCAACATACAACTGATCAATGTGAAAAAGCACAGGCCTTTCAGTGCTAACGCATTATTTTTCATTTAATATTTCATGCACAGTTAGTCTAACTTAAATTAGTCCTTTATTATTTGCACACCCACAACATTTAAGCATGATTACGTACTACAAATTTAGCATTGAGCATATGTTTTATTTAATTATAAACTTGTGCCCAGTATTTATAAGTGTATTTTAACAGCACATAACTTTCACGATAGCATACACACAATGTGCATCTTACTTGATTAAAATCACCTAGGCAAAAGCCCTCTTTAGCTGCTGTGTCCTTCCACCTCCCAGATCTGACAAAGTATATCACATGCTGTCCCACAGCATGAAACTTTACACTAATGCCTGCCCATTCATATATATATTCCTCAACTACAGCACCTTTGTTGCCAGCTCCTCTGTCATCTGCCTCCACCTTCACTAGTAATGTTCTTCCTTCATTGCTATCTATATTGCCCTTAAAACCAGACAGATGATAGACATTGAACTGATCAGAATGTCAGCAATAGTGAACTGCCACTCAAATGTGATCCACAGTATTGCCTGCAAAAACATCAGCATGTGCACTGTCTGTCATATAACTCCGTGCAATTGGTGTATTTGAGTCTCATGTGAAAAGCTTACTTATATCTATCAGTGTGAGCATTAATCTTCTTGATTTTACAGTTTAAATGTTATATATAGATGGGTTATTGGTATGTACGTTCTTAGAGTGCCAGTGTGTTCTGAAAGAGGAATAAAATGTTAACTAAGTTGGCCTTGCTTCAGGATGTTAGTGCATCTAATGTTTGCATTTGTCTATGTCCGAGTGCATAGCTATGAACTGACTTAACTATAAAGGCAGCATCAGGAACTGTTATATTCTAGTGTGGGACCTTTTTTGGTAGTTCCTCTATTGTGTCCTCATAAAAAGGTTATACACAATTTCAATGTGAAATTTTCTTCCCACATTTCTCTGTAGGTTTCTATAATGAAATGCCTTCAACATAAAATTGGCGTAAAAAATATTGCCAAAAAAGTATTGAGGAACCAAAGAGCATCTTTACAATATTGACAATAAAAATATATATTTTCAGACAATAGCAAGTTTATTCATGTTTAACTGATATTGACAACAGTAACTTTGAAAATTATATTCACTTTCAAAATAATATCATCATTTAAAAAAATACACTTCTTAAAATATTTTGTAAATATATAACATACAGACATGAAATAAAAACATATACTTTATAATAATCACAAAAAAAATATAATACAACATGCTATTACTATTCAAGTGACATCCTTGCCTTGGTCTCCAGTGTCTTTTTTGCCTCTGCTTCCCATGTTTTGACTGTGTGCTGGACTCTGTTTTTGCTATTTTTGTTACTCTGGGCACGTTATCACTGCTGAGCTGTGCTAAAGTGCAAGTGCTCCTGTGTATATTATATTTGTAAGTGGCTTTACCATGATTGCCATATTTGTTTTACTAGTAAGTCCCTAGTAAAGTGCACTAAAGGTGCCCAGGGCCTGTAAATCAAATGCTACTATTGAGCCTGAAGCACTGATTGTGGCACCCACTTAAGTAGCCCGGTAAACATGGCTCAGACCTGCCACTGAATTGTCTGTGTGTGCAGTTTTAAACTACCAATTCCACCTGGCAAGTGTACCATCTTGCCAGGCCCAAACCGCCCTTTTTTTATACATGTAATGCACCCCTAAGGTATGCCTCAGGTAGCCCCACGGGCAGGGTGCAGTGTATGTTAAAAGTGGGACATGTACTGAAGAGTTTTACATGTCCCAACAGTGAAATACTGCCAAATTCGGTTTTCACTGTTGCGAGGCCTATCCCTCCCATAGGTTAACATTGGGGCTGCCTTTAAATAACATTTAAGCGCAGTTTCCCTTTGGGAGCAGATGGAAATGTGGAGATTGGTGTCTCTGAACTCGCAATTTAAAGATACATCTTTTAGTAAAGTTGGTTTTTAAATTGTCAGTTTGAAAATGCCACTTTTAGAAAGTGGGCATATTCTTGCTTAAACCATTCTGTGACTCTGCCTGTTTGTGAATTCCCTGTCTGAGTCAGACTGCCAATTGGGCTGTTTGTGAGTCCCCGCTAGACAGTGAGATAAAGGGAGCTGGGGCTTAGCCTGCATATCCTGATGAGCAGGCTGAGTTAGAGTAGAGGGAGGAGTAGTAACTTAAACCTGAATGGTTTGTGCCTGCCCTCACACAATGCAGTTTCCATCCCCCTGGTGCGTGTCTGGGGCCAGGCCTGGGCAAGGCAGGGTCCAGTGCACAACAGAGACTTTCCTTTGAAATTTGCTTACTTCAAAGGCAAAAGTGGGTATAGGTAGTGGACCCAAAACCACAGATGTTTAGATTACTTCTGAAATCAAGAGGAACCTCTGCCAAGGAGAAGAGCCAGAGGAGGAGTACTAACCCTTTGCATGTGACTGCACATTGCTGGGTTGGCCTGCAGTTGCTGCTTCTGGCTGAGAGAGGAGAAAGACTGGGCTTTGTTGTGCATTCCTGCTTGAGAAGAATCTCCAAGGGCTTTAACTGAGCTTGCCTCCTATTTTGAAGTCTCGGGCCATCAGAGACTTCCTCTGCCAGCACCTGGACTCTCTGCTGAGACTCCTGCCCTGCCATGTGGTGCCTTGTCCAGTCTTTGGGCCCTTGAAAGTTGAAGTTGGCAGAAGAAGGACTGAAATCAATGCACAGAATACAGTATGGGAAAATGTTTGATGCACCACCTGCAACGCAGCTGAAAAATGACGCGCCACCCCCTTTGCGGCAACTTGTTGGCCTGCAGCACTGGTTGTGCCACCCACTTAAGAAGCCCTATAAACAAGACTCAGATCTGCCACTGTAGTGTCTGTGTGTGCTGTTTTAAACTGCCAAGTTGACCTGGCAACTGTACCCACCTGCAAGGCCCCAACTTTCCCTTTTTATACATGAATGGTACCCCTAAGGTAAGCCCTAGGTTGTCCCATTGGCAGGGTAAAGTGCTGATAACAATGCAAAACCCACGCCGCATGGTTTTCTAACACTGTGCTACCGGATTTCTCAAGCATCATCGCTGGGTGTCAAAGTCATCGTGAACCTGCAGGGATCTGAGGTGCCCTGTCTGGAAATCGATGCATCGCTCTCTTGCGATGGAGAAAAACAACTCATTGCCTACCCGACCGGAGAGGAAATGACGCACGGCCTCAGTTGCGAGTAAGGAATCGATGCATCGATGACTTTTCTGCTGCACGCTCACCCGTGCAAGTTTATTTTTGATGCAAACCAAGGACTTTGTGTAAAATCAGCATTTCCATTGCTTTCTATGGAGTAAAACTCTTATTCTTTTGAAAATTCATATTTTGACTTGTATATGTTGGATTTATTTTGTCGTGTTAGTCGTGCCAAGTTACCAAGGGGGTGAGTGGGGTGTTAACCAGGTATGTTTCTCCTTTGCCCTGACTAGAGTGAGTGTCCTTACTTCGACAGGGGGTAACCTGCCTACCAACCGAAGACTCCATTTCTAACATCAAGCATAAGTCATAAAAATGCTAATATTAAATAATTGGAATTAGAAACACTATTATAAAATATAGAATAACAACATTAAAATATCAACTAAATAATACATTCATATGAAAGAAAATCATAAAAAGCTATGAGTGAACAAACTTGTAAAGTAAAACAAAAATATATGCTTTAAACCGATTTAAAAAAAATCATATAAAACAATTACAGTTGGAGGGTTGAGATTTTCTACTCCCACTCCAACCTGACCAGCTGTAGGGTAAGTGTTGGACTTTGAAGGCATCAGATTTACTATTCCTTCTCCAATGTAAGAAAAAGTAGGGAAGGCATTAGACTTTGCGGTGGCAGATTTACTATTTCCTCCCTAACATAAACAAAAGCAGTCCATGTTTTGGACTTTGGAGGGGTAAGATTTACTATTTGCTCTTCAATCTGAGCAACAGTAGGGAAATTGCTGGACTTTGGAGGTTTCAAATTTACTATTCTCACTCCAACATATGCAAAAGTAGGAAAAATGTTGGACTTTGGAGGGTTCAGGTTTACTAGTCCCATTCCAGTCTCAGCAGTAATAGAGTGCTGGACTTAGTAATGGTATCATTTATCATTCTCACTTCAATCTAAGCTACAGTAGGGAACGTGTTGGACTTTGTAGGGAT